>NW_012103654.1:1384515-1458286 GCF_000951045.1 Mandrillus leucophaeus | reverse complement strand
TCTTTTATGCTACCTCTAAAGGGCAAGTCAGCTGTGTCTGTGTTACCTCTGTAGGATTTGTTTTATCTTTGGCTCTGCAAGAAAGAACTATTTTTTCAAAGTGCTTGTTTAAGGACCTTTAATGTTGTATTTTGTGGATTTATAAAACTAGTGTGATTGCTCATGGTGTACGTTCCTGGTTACCCTTTCAGCTGTAGTTGGTCTCTAGGCCTATTGACTTGTCTTTAGTTTAGATTGACCCTTTTGTGCTAAGGATTTTTTCCCAGTGTGTTTCAGTTCACCAAACAAATTCATCATCATACCCTCCCTCTAGCACCTAAGGGACTTGGCATAAGCCAAATGTCTTGACTTTCCTTTTCCTGAAGCAGAGATCATAAACTTGTGGTTCGTGGGCCAAATTCAACACCTGGATGTGTTTTGCCAGGTTGGTAAAATGGACAACTTTTTCCCCCTGCATATAATACGTATTTAAAAATTGGAAAATTTACATTAATATGTGCATTTCTGGCTTTTCTTGGAAAATTAAAACATTAAAAATTAAAACATGGGGACTTGAATTGCAGCTGGAGCTGAGTAGTGTCTGTACCTTTTAAACTTGGGCACATATCCTGATTATCAAGTCCTCACCTGGCCTGGCGTTTGAGTTTGTAATCTTTCAAGTAGTACATGCATTAAACTTAAGTCGCAAATATAGTTGTGTAGCTTTAAAAATAAATGCACTTTACTACTGAACTTTTAGTAAGTAGTTCTCCCCTGAATAACAAATGTAAAACTCATTCCAAATACAGCATGTAAGTCGTCAGCTCAAATTGTTAATATTCTTCCATGATTTGCTCTCACAGATAGAAACTTAGCTCTTCCTTTAGTTTGTACCAAATTGCACACACCACTCTATACACAAAAATGAGTAGAAGGCACAAATCTGTGTTTACGGATTTGGAAAAATGTATTTGGAAAAAATTTTTGTAAGAAAAAAAGAATAGTCGTACCTCAAGTGAATTTAATATGTAAAACGATTCCTAGAAAGTGAATAGCACAAAACAAGCTATTTTTCTTTTGGAATTTACTTTAGGAAAAACAAAAGTATTAACAAATTCAAGTTTTTTTAGAAAGAATTGTATATCAGGAAATCATGTTCAGACTGATCATTGTGATGAAAGGCTCTTAATTGTTTTTATCATAATGTATATTTAAATTTGTTTTAAAAGAATAGTCAGTTTCACTAAACTTGACTTAGCAGGCATTTTTTTACAGATGGTCAGTGCTAGGAATAAAGTCAATTGCTTCTTGGATGCCCTCCTCACGTGCTCATAC
Source organism: Mandrillus leucophaeus (assembly GCF_000951045.1). Taxonomy (NCBI): domain Eukaryota; kingdom Metazoa; phylum Chordata; class Mammalia; order Primates; family Cercopithecidae; genus Mandrillus; species Mandrillus leucophaeus. Next base: position 1,456,972 of record NW_012103654.1, on the reverse strand, counting down.
TCTGACTACTAACCACCCCACTTCCCCCATTCTCAGAGACTTGATATACAGACACTCTTCTACTCTCCTTACCCTGCCTGGGCTCTTGAGACCTCACGCTGGACTATCACATCTCTGTCATCCTCTGCCAAGTGTAGATGTCTAATTTCTTTCTTTTTTCTTTCCTTTTTTTTTTGAGACAGAGTTTCACTCTGGTTGCCCAGGCTGGAGTGCATTGGTGCAATCTTGGCTTACTGTATGTAACCTCTGCCTCCCGGGTTCAAGTGATTCTCCTGCCTCGGCCTCCTGAGTAGCTGGGTTTCTCCATGTTGGTCAGGCTGGTCTCGAACTCCAGACCTCAGGTGATCCACCCGCCTCAGCCTTCCAAAGTGCTGGGATAACAGGCGTGAGCCACTGCACTCAACCTCGATGCCTACTTTCTTTAACTCCTCTTCAGGAAGGAAAGGATGGAAGAGGAAGTTGAAGAGCATAACCGGCATTTTAAAGCAAAATTCCACAAACATTTTAAAATTATTGCTACAACAATTGACTTTAATAATATTTCTTTAAGACTTTATTATACCTTCATGTTGAGTTATATGTATATAAATATCTCTTTTCATATTTAGGGCTCTCCAAAAAATGTGGAATCCTTCGCATCTATGCTGAGACGTTCTCCTCTTATACAGATGGGACCTGCAAAGGATAAACTGGTCATTGGACGGATCTTTCATATTGTGGAGAATGATCTTTACATAGATTTTGGTGGAAAGTTTCATTGTGTATGTAGAAGACCAGAAGTGGATGGAGAGTAAGTAGAATCATTTCCAAGTACCTTAAGAGTATTCATTAAAGTCAAGACAGCTCAAAAGTATTGTTGAATGAAAGGTAATTTTTGAAAAGACAGAAAACATATTTATTTGTCTTGATAATGCGGAAGAAAAGTCTGAAGTGCTTTAAAAATACTTGTTGGTCATGGTAGGCCAGACTCATGTCTTCTCAAAGCAGTGAAAGCAGTTGCTGGGAAGACTTGAATGTTCATCCTGATAATAAGCCATTCCACACCATAAACTTAAAACCAACTTTGTAATGCATGTTGCTTAGGCCATTTTGCCTGGAACCCTTTTTTTGTCCCTTCTCTGTTCCATGGTCTCTTTCCACTTCTCCTTTCTTTTTTTTCTTTCTTTTCTTATTATTTTGCATCTATTTTTAGGATTATTTTTCCTAATAAATAGAGTTCATTCTGTTGTAGTTTATGTAGGTAAAGATATTTATGAATACAAAAAGGCACTGGAGAAGGCACTAAGGTGGAAGATCTAGGAGTGGAATATCGAGAGTCAAGGAGAGGTTGAACTAAGATTCTGAGGTGGGAAACCAATAGTAAACAAGATAGAAGTGATTTTTTTCCCCATCAATTTCTGATGTGCATTTTTTAGTTTTCACTATTTTTGATATCAGGATGCATATTACAGTTGACAGTATATTAAATTAACTGGCAGTGTTTTTTTTTTTTCTTAATCATATATAAAACAATAGTGAATCTAGTAATCAATGGTATTTTAGATAGGATGAATTACAGTATTTAAGAAGTTTTTGGCATATAAAAATTGGTCATATTGTAGAAATGAAACGCGAAGAGTCTACTCTAGACCTAGGAGAGCAATTATGAGAATTATTTGCCTTTCTCCTGAGAGCTGGCTATCTAAAGATGGCGTTGATATTGGTCTTACCCAATTTAGAGACATAAACTTGTTCTACCTGAATCTGAATAGGGCCTGACAAACTTAACAGAATACACATTTCCTCAGATTAGTGATATATGAGTAAATATTTAACAACTAGCTGATTAAAAAAAAAAGCCCCAATTTCTATAATGTAAAATACTCCCAACATGGCCAATGTCAAGTCACCAACATGATGTCACTGAATGCAGTTTTGGGAAGATGTGTGCACAGGGCTTCTCACAAACTGATATTAGCTGGCTGCAGCACACCTCTAGCTTAGATAACCAGAGGCTGAACAGTGTTTTAACAAGATGAGTGGTATAAACCAGGTGTCAGCTGAAAGACTGTGCTCCCTGGCATGAGAAGAATGGCTCGAGCATGACTCGAATTGGTATATCAAATATCATACAAGCTTAGTTCAAAAGTAGGGAGACCCAAAGAAATTTCTAAGTAGGGTGTGTCTGTCAATCCAGATTTTAATACTGTAATCGGTATCTGTTATGTAAACGGCTACAGAAGGAATTCAATTATTGTGTCTAAAAATTTAGAAAAGTGATTGGCATATGGTAAACAAATGCTACTATTGTTATTGTTATTTTCATTGCATTGTTATTACTAAAATCCTGGTGACCTAATGATGACATCCCTCAAGAATTCCTTTTGAGGAGGGTTTATGAAGGAGGCAAGTAAGAAGATATGTGATAAAAAGTTACCCTTTAAGAGAGGTATCCTCAGCTCTTAGGTACTATACTATCACCAGAAGCTGTAGCAGATCATTTTTTCATTAGTAGAAAATATATAGTAATTATAAAATAAAGTACTGTTTTATTTTACACAAAGAAATCTTTAGTCCCCTCCTTACAATTGATCAGCTACCATGGATGCTGTCCAGTTGCAGTGCCTATCTTATTCTTACAAGCTGACCTAACGTGCAACCAGAGGATCAGGTATTGACTTTCTAAAAAGATCTATGTTATGACAACTCTGCTAAGCTATTTCTCAGCAGATATTCAACTGCTTAGTCAAGTTTATTATAAATTACAAATACCAGTCATATACTTTTTTTTACATGTGAGGATGGAATTCTGTTAATCATATGTCTTTCATGGATATTTATTTCTTTGTGGATATTCTTTTGTCTGCACTGTTCTTTTTTCTCATTGAATTAAAAATTTAAAACATCACTTTTGTGATTATGTCATATTCTTGAACATAATATATTCAGAATGCCGTAGAGATCTAGAATTAAGTTGCCTAAGCTGGACTTGAACTCTTGGGCTCAAGCAATCCTCCCACCTCAGCCTCCTGAGTAGCAGGGACTTACAGGCATGTACCACCATTCTTGGCTTTTAAGTCACAGATTTTTAAGTATCAGATTTGTGATTAGTTTTCTAATGAGTAGTATAGTCTGACTTAAATTTGTTTTATGTGTAGTATAGCTTTAAATGGTTAAATACTAGCATCTATTACAACATTTATTAAATCTTAATTTTTAATTTAAAACTAAGTATATAGCACATATGCACACATTCTATTATATAAATTATTTTCTTGAAACCTCCATCTCTGTTCTCCCCCCAATGAAGCAGTCATAAAAACTTTTTGAGGGGAGAGGGGGTGGCTCAGTAATTTTGCAAGTAAATTCTCTAATCTTTGGAGCAGTGAGTATATTAGAGTCTTTTTTAATGTATTTAGGAGAGTTATATGCCTACATCTCTTTGTTCTGTAGCTATCTGTAGTAATTTCTCTATTCCTGCTTCCATGAAACCATCTGCTTAGTACTCTTACCAGAAGTACCCATTTAAACTTCAAAGGAGTCACCAAATAAATACATTCATGAATGAGGATCATCAAGAGGGAAGAGTCAAAGTGCTACAGGAGTTGATTTGTTCATTCATTCATCCATTCACTCATTCATTCAACAAATACTTACTAGACCTCTTCAATTAGCCAGGTGCTGTTGTAAAGACTGGTAAACCAGACAGACTAGTTCTCTGCTCTCTTGAAGTGCATATGCAAATGGGGGAGGGAGGCATAGATAGTAAACAAGTACATGAATCAATTTAAAATATTGGTAATTACATAAGTAAAAATGGATAGTACGGTGACAAAGTGCCTGGTGAGTGGAAGATAACAGTAGTCAAAAAAGGCCTTCTAGTTCTAGTGCTTGACTTCTAGTTCTAGTGCTGTAAGTCTGAAATGCCACCAAAGTGCCTTTAAAAAAAAAGATAAGAGTCAAGTCTTCAGCTGTCTCTGAAGCTCTCTTCAGCTTCCTCTTTGGTCCTACAGACTGGTAATGTTATTTCTAACTGTGCCCAATCTTCAGCCAAGGTTTAACATCAGTAGTTTGATTACTTATTTTCTCTACCTACATATCCTATGTACATACCTTTATGGCTATGTAGATAACAACTCCAGCTCTTTATCTACATACATTGTTTTTTGAGAGAAACTTTTTAACGTATCAAATTTCATGTTCTCCAGTTTTTAATCTATCATGAAATGAAGGTTTATACTCTTCACAGAATATTTATTAGATCTTCATTTGAAGATCTAATAAATAGATCTTCATGTAGAAATGCCTAGGTTCTTTCTAAAACCCTTCTCTAGGTTTCTTATAGGGATCTGTCACTTATGCTTTGAAAATATTGTTGAGAATTGTCAGGTCAGCATAATTACTGTTTTGGTTACTTATTACTCCTACTTATATCTAAAACAAAATTTGTGGGTAGGAACCGACTTTATTCAAATGTTTGCCTGTTGTCTTTATCACTGAACAAGGAAGTAATGAGATCCAGCTCAGTTGTTTCTGGTCTTTCCCTTTTTGGACCTGTGTTTAGATTATATGACTAGGTAGAACAGCTTATTGGGCTGGACACATGTTCTCTACAGTCATGCTGTCAGGCCTCTGACTGAGCAGAGTCTAGGAGGCTGAATCTCCATAATGACAGAGCTTCCTGCTTTGGTACATTTTAAATCGTTATAAATAAGAGAAATACATAATCTGTTCATCATTCATCGGCCTTCCTTTTTTTTTGAGACAGAGTCTTGCTCTGTCACCAGGCTGGAATGCAGTGGTGCAATCTTGGCTCATTGCAAACTCTGCCTCCTGAGTTCAAGCGATTCTCCCACCTCAGCCTCCTGAGTAGCTGGGACTACAGGCATGCACCACCATGCCCAGCTAATTTTTGTATTTTTAGTAGAGACGGGGTTTCACCACGTTAGCCAGGATGGTTTCGATCTCTTGACCTTGTGATCCACCTGCCTCGGCCTCCCAAAATGCTGGGATTACAGGTGTGAGCCACTGCACCCAGCCCAGCCTTCCTTTATTTTGATCCTTTTAGAGAACTATTTTCTTTTCTTCATTCAGACTTTTGTGTAGTTGAGTAATGCTACTTTAGGACAGTTTAAAGATTAATTAAATACGGTGAAAAATAACTAATTGAAATATCCAGTTTAGCCAAATGTTTTAAGTTTTTATTGTTTCTTTTAATAAGTAAGTTTGGCATTTCAGGCTTATAACAACTAATAGGGATCAGAAAATATTTTGATTAATGAATATTCTAATTAGCTAAATGATAGCCTCTTAAGTTCTATAACTTTTGTTTTAATGTTCATTTTTGATTATAGTTTAAAGGAACAGTTTTTAGTCTTTGTACCAAAAAGCCCTAGAGTTTTGCAGAAACGTTTAAGATATTGCTTATTGGGGATAAAGGGGCAGTTGGGCCCTACTTTCAGAGTGGCCCTACATTTATCTGTTTTATGTATTACAGCTCTGGGACAATTTTGTTTAATGTGTGTAGTGAGTATTTCTACTGTAAATGAGAAAAGTTTGAAAAACACTTGGAAAGGAAGAAACTAATTTTAGAAAGACATGACCTAAATAGTAACATTCGGAATCTAAGCTATAGTACTTAAACATGAACAATAGTAATTTGATCTACTTAGAGTAAGTTGCAGAATAGGCATAAGTATATTTAAAGATTTTGAGACATGCATGGGACCTTATAGTGCCAGCCTCAAAAGTTATTCTATTTGTCTTTTAAATCAGCTTATGACTTGAAGTCAGAAATCACAGATGACAAATCAGAATGACTAAGAATGGCATTAACTTCTTTGGAAGTTATCATTTAATTAACTGATCTGTCAAATCAGTTGACATCATCGTTTTCTTTTGTAAAGCCCACTGACAGATACCAGCACCACATGGAACATTAGAAATTAGTAGTCCTGTACTATACCTAGGCACTTTTGTTTCTTCCAGTTGAGGTACATGTTTAGCAAAAGCTTAGTTGTGCTTCTTTTCTTTTTTTCTTTTTTTTTTTGAGATAGAGTCTTGCTCCATCACCCAGCCTGGAGTGCAGTGGCATGATCTCGGCTCACTGCAACTTCTGCCTCCCAGGTTCAAGCAATTCTTGTGCCTGAGCCTCCTGAGTAGCTGGAATTACAGGCGTGTGCCACCACGCTCGGCTAATTTTTGTATTTTTAGTGGAGACAGGGTTTTGCCGTGTTGGCCAGGCTGGTCTCGAACTCCTGACCTCAAGTGATCTGCCCGCCTCGGCCTCCCAAAGTGCTGGGATTACAGGCGTGAGCCACCATGCCCGGCCTAGTTGTACTCGTTTCAAAACGTGTTTATATTAAGAAATTTACTTGAATATTGTACAAATTAATAAAATTTGAATACAGAAAGGGTTTTTGTTCTTATGAATGCTAACTTTAATGTTTTAGAAAGACTCCACAAAGGAAAACTTTGGTTTTTTGTTTTTTTTCCCCCTGTCCCTGCTGCTTGAATCAGAAAGGAGTTTTTTGTTTTTAAGAAATTGCTATTGAATTAGATTGTGCAAGAAAACTGCAGATTGAAACAAAAATTATAAAAACGTGAAAGGTATTGCTTTCCAATTGTCTTTGTGTTCTTGTTCTACTTTCACATGACTGGCCCTGTCAGTCACAGACCTTGCAGTGTGGGTATTCTTATGTAAGGAAGAGCAGAGCTTCAGTGAATGGACCCCATACTAAGAGAGAACGCCTTGGCCCCATATTAGAATATTTGCATTAATCTGCTTTAAGTTAATATTTTTGCTGTGTACATGTATACTTTTTCTATGAGTCTTTAACCTAATTTTCCATGAAACTTTCTGTGAGTCAGAGGGCTTGTATAGTGATTTAAAAATACAAAGCACTTTTCCCATCATGGGAATTTGTATACCCTTGTTTTTAGACATTTTTTCTTCTGTCATATTAATGCAGCTCACAATTTCACAGACTTGATTGTTTCCTTTCTATATTCCATCTGATTTCCTTCTGATAATCATAACAGCTTTTTAAAAACCTACACTGGCATTTTATGTATATTGTCTCATTTCTTTTTCACAACAAACATATAGAAAGTATATATTATCTCCATTTCCCAAATGAAGAAAATGAGTCTCTGAGCATAAATAATGTGCTGCAGTCACGCAACTAGTAATTAACAAAGCAGGGATTCAAACCTAGGGCAGTGTATGTCCAAATTTGCCTTTCACCCTGCTGTGCTGCACTCTAAATCATACAATATATAGTAACTCAAGCATCATAAAGACTTCCTAAAACAGTCTTACATATGAAGCAATTTCATGTCAGGGACCCTGAAGGCAGTGTGGCAGTGAAGCTCTGTGGAGGTCTGTTAAAAAATGATAGGTAGTCTATTATATCTTTGGTTATGGTGTCCGTCGTTGCTATGTTACGAATGTTTGTGTCCCCGCAGAATTCATTTGTTGAAACATAATCACCAGTGTGATGTAGTTAGGAGGCTGGACTATTGGGAGGTACTTAGGTCAGGAGGATTCTGCCCTCATGAATGGGATTAGTAAACTGGCTAGTTAATCTATGAACCAGGTCCAGGTCTTCATGACACTAAATCTGCTTGTTCCTTGATCCTGGACTTCCAGCCTCTAGAACTGTGAGAAAGAAGTTTCTGCTGTTTATAAGGTACCCTCATTTATGGTGTTTTGTTATTCAGATCGAACAGACTAAGAAATAGTATGGTGAGTCTGAATACTGTAACCCCCAATAAGCTAATAACTAGCAGGTCTAGGCTTTGTTTTGTGATGGATCTGTATCATAATTATGGTAAGACCTCTAGTCACAGGACCTGATTAATATCAATATGCCTCATGTTATTTGGGAATGATATGTTTCAAAAAAGTTTATTGTGTAAATAATAGAAAATTGGCTATTTATACCTAATATACTTAATTTTTAATTGTTTATTGGTTCTTTTAATAAAATGTATTATATACTTTCTTTGAACCTTGTTAGACCTAAAGCAGTTGAGCCTTTTTTTGTTTTTGCTTTTGATGACCCAGGGTCACAATTATAAACATTAATTTTTGTGTTGTATCATAATAAAAATATGCAGAATTATGCTCCATAACCATATAACCCCCCAGATCTGCAGTTTTGTGTTATCTCTCCTTTACTGCTGTTATGCCCTTATCTGCTTTTTATAGCTTTCTCAGACCTCCTAATTTTCCTCTTCCTGTATGCCTATACTTGGGAGATCAGTCATCAAATTTGTTGTGCTTAAAATAAGAACAACTAGGGTTTGAGTAAGGACCTAGCAGCCTCTTCTGTAAGTAAAGTATGGGTACTTTAGTGTATGGGCTTCAACATGTATTCTGACAGCTCCTAAACTCCTTCTGTATAGGTCTCACTGGGCTGTGTAGCTACTTGATGTCACCAGATAACTAACTTCCTGATAAGTGAAGTGTAGCTGTGTTGGCGTTTTGCCTGTGTTGACTGTCTGTTCACTGATGCCCTTGATAAGGATTGTCACATATCAGAACAGTGTTTGTTGAACCAATCAAGGTGCCGAGTGTTTTGGACATGAACATTTATCATGGTTGAGACTTTAACACCTCCAGTAGGGGCAGTAGCAAAAATAAGGTGAAATTATTCCATCTGAAATCCTGCTTGAGATGGTACCAATTCTTATAGTGAATTTGCAAATAAATGAGTAAATTTCTTAAAACTCCTGTTAGGCCCAAAGAATTGCTTTATAGCATTGATTAGTTTGGATGCCTTAGAATGCACTGGTAAAACATTTTATCAATCTCAAGAAATAAGCTACTTATTTTATTAATTTTATTTTTAAATGAACTGGGCATGATAAGATTTTTCACTGAGTCACCAAACCTTTAATGAGCTATTAACATCTATTATGTGCTACCTGTGTATTTAAGGCTAGTGACATACAGACTAATGACAATCCCTGCTTCCAGGGAGTTGATCCGGTCAGGGGGATAGAGAAGTAAACCAATAAATATAACATCATGTAAGTTCTGTTTACTGTCTTCTACAGGAATGGAGAAGGAATTGATGGTTCAATCTGCTTGTGTCAGAGAAGGCTTCCTAGAGGAACTAACAATAGAACTGGGTTGCAAAGGACGGGTAGGAGATACTACGTGCAGAAAATGAGAGTGTTTCTGGGTGAGGGAGCAGCACTTGCCCACGTTTTAAATGAGAGAGAGCGCCTGCCTCTTCTGGGAATTCAAGTGGTTTAGTTGGCTTAAGTTTAGGAGGAGTGATGGGAGAGTGGGGAGATGACCAGGAGCCAGATTTTCAAGGAATTTACATATTGTCCTAAAAAATTGGGATTTTATTCTGAAGGTAGCAAAGAATCATTAAAATATTGTGACAAGCAACGTGGGTCAACTTTGTGTTTCAGTGAGATCATTCTGGCAGAGGTGTGGAACATATTTCGGAAGAAAGATGTGAAAGGGAGATTAGTAAGGAAGCCGCCAGAAAAAAATGATGAGAATGTGAATTAAATCTTAGGGTGGGGAAAGGAGACACGTTTAGCAATTTAGGAAGTAGAAGAGACAGGTCTTGGTGACTGAATAGTTGTGGTTTGTGTGTGAGAGAGAAAAGTTTTGAATAATGTTTCATTTTGGACATGAATGACTAGGTAGATAGTGAGTTGGGTTGTATGGGGGAGGTGGAGAAGGGGAATGTGTTATATTGATATGATTGCCTGCTTTAAAAACAAAAGTTAAAATGCCCAGATTTAGATCAGTTTTATTCTCCTACTTCCGTTCAAGGTCATAATACTTGTGATTAGTGTTAGTCAGGAACATTTCTTTTTTTATAATATAGTATCTTATATATGTATATAAAATCCCTGTGGTTAAACTATGCTGTTGCTTTGATCAAAGAGCCAAATTCTCCAAATCTTTTCATTTCATTAAGTTGTATTTTAGTTTTGATTTTTCAAGAGCTGTAAACATGTCCGTAAAATCCTCAAGTCCAGTTTTATAAGTAAAGTTCATTTACTAATGTGTTAATGAGGATTCTGTCTTTTAAAGCATTATCTCTGTGCTGACTCTCTATCATAACACACAAGATTGACAGCTCTGAAAATCGAAGGGTTTCAAAACAAGCATGATTGGCAGCTCTAAGGTAACTAGCACATGCACTGAATATTATTTGTACTTTTGTTTGACACTAAGGTGGAATAAACAAGCTAATTTCCCCATCTTTGTTTCTATTTCAGGTTGTGTGATATGTAGGGTCAGATAAAGAGTGGATATTTCAAAAACTAAAGTTTTTAAGGTGTATTGGTGGGGAAAAGAGAAAATAAGAATTTGAATTAAGTGGGTCATTTTATTGCAGATGACATGGAACATGTTGAAAAAGTATGCATGTTTTTATATAGGTTGGTGGTTTAAAATCATCTAGTTTTTCTTTAACAGATCTCTTAAGTCCTTTTTAGGATAGGAGAGCATCTGTTATATTTAGCTTTTTAATAGGAAACCTTAAAATATGTTCAAATATGATCAAATTATAAAATATTATCTTAGAGATGTTCTCAGTTCATGAAACTCATGTAATTCAGACTGAATAGCATTAGAGGGGTTTTTTCTTGTTTGGATACATGCCATAACAAAATTCTTTTGGATTGATTTGTTCTATTGGATTGATTGTTCAATTGAATTCTGTTTTAGTTGATGTGCAAAATGGATTTGCTTTATGTAGCATATTCACATATGTGTAGCTCTATCATTCCAGAGATTGTCTAAATTTACATCTCTAGGAAGTTTGCCTCATATGCCTTCTCAGGAGTGTAAAGGTCAAAAGTGAATCTGGAAACTACTTTGGTGATTGCCTGTTAAGGAATGCAAGCAATTAAGTGTTCTCACAAAAGCTTCGAAGGTAATATCTTAATAGGACAGAGAGGAGAAAGAATCAGGTCTGCACTCCTACAATTGGTTCAGGCTGTAGTTGTATTGACCTACAAGTGGATTTTTTAAGAATTAAAAGCTGTTTTAAAAGAAGGTCTGAGTTCTCTTTTTGTTTGTAGAATTTTGTCTTAATTTAGATTGCTACTTGATAACATCTAGAGACTCATAGGGACTTAGAATTTCAGCACATATTTTGTGATTTGTAATTCATTATAAGAACAATAATAGCTAACATTTGTTGAGTACTCTATGCTAGGTACTTTGTTAAGAGGTTTGCATGCATTATTTTCTTTAACCTTGTTATTACTCTAAGGTACTGTTAGAATTCTCATTTAAAAACACTGAAGAAACTAAAGTTTATAGAGATATTTTAAATAACCTAGCCAGGGACAGCAGCTAGTAAGTATGCAGATGTGAGGTAAAGTAGCTTCTCTACGTTGTTAACCACTACTTTATGCTACTTACTCAAATTACACTTTCAGGGTATGTGTTTATAAGTGTGTGTGAGATGTGTTAATTTTATCAGCAAATATTTATTGAGTACCTTAATCATAGTGTGCTTAATGCAGGTTTTAAAAACTGTATGACATCTTCATCTTTAGGAGGAAAGATATATACATATAGCACAGTAACACAGAGGAATATATGAATAAATGACTAAATGAATGATGTAGTCAATCATCTGGCTTCTTCAAAGGAGAAGCCAGAGAAATGAAAGTTGAGATGGTTTCATAGACAATAAAGTGCCTCCCAAAGAGATGAAACTTTAGTTAGAATACTGAAGGATAGAGGGGGAGTGTTGGGATGGATAATGAAAGGACACCTCTGGGGAAAATGGCATGAGGAGTGGCACAGAATTGAGAATAAGCTTTGTGTGACTGTTATCTATGTCTGTGTAACAAATTACTTCATAACTTAGTGGCTTAAAACAATAAACATGTATTATCTTACATAATTGCTGTGGGGCGGGAATCCAGGAATGCCTTAGCTAGATGATTCTGGCTCAAGGTCTCACATGAAGTTCAGTCAAGATATTGGCCAGGGCTGTAATCATCTAAAGACTTGACTGGGGCTGGAAGATTTGCTTCCAAGGTAGCTCACTCCTATGTCTGGCAAGTTAGTGCTGGCTATTGGCAGGAGTCCTTGGTTCCTTGGCACGTGAATGTCACCATTGATGGGCTGCATGAGTGCCCTCACAACATAGCAGCTTCCCCCATAGTAAGTGATCGGAGAGAGAGAGAGAGAGAGCAAGGAGGAAGTGGTGATAACTTTTATGACCTAGTCACACATTATCACTTCTGCCATATTCTGTTGGTTAAAAGTGAGTCACAAAGCCCAGCCTATACTCAAGAGAAAGGGAATTGGGCTTTGCCTTTTAGAGGGAGGTGTAGAGAATTTGTGTATGCATTTTACGTATTTTCTGTGTGTGAACAAAGCTTAACTTTTAATACAAAAATGTAACTATAAAAACATAAAATATATGAGCAAGATTTAAGAAAATGGAAACATCTTTCTCTCCTTGCTGTTTTCAATGTTAAAAACATTTTCATCACTAATATATTATTAGACACTACTTAAACCTAGATTTTCTGTATACTTTCAAGGTAACCTTTATTTTTTTCTTTCCTACTGTGATTCTAGGTATCTAAAATTCTTGTCTCCTTACTTATCCATACATTGAGTCAACTGCTAGCAACTTTGAGCTAGTTCAGTAAACATTTATCAAGTGACTTCTCTTTGCTAGGCCCAGTGCCAGCTTTGGCTTTAAAAGTCCACACTGCTTCTCTTTGTCTCTATGAATTCAAATCTGGCAAAAGCTCTTTTTTAAGCTGCTGACACTCCGTTTTCTTAGTTATTTCTATCTCATGCAAGAGAGCCTTGCTAATTTCAGACAAATTTCAAATTATTTTTTATTTTGGTTAATTGAATTACAGTCTATCCAGCCACCTAGTCCAAAAAGCTGAGTCAGAATAGGCTCATTTCTCTTCATTACAACCCTCCTCCTCATCCACTCAGTCACCAGCTTTCCTCTTAATTATCACTGAAATCTGTCCTTTCCTCTGTCTCTACCATTAGGGCTTTTCTCCAGCCATGGATATCTTGTACCTTGTACCTGAATTTGCCACAGTTTCTTTCTTTTCTTTTCTTTTCTTTTCTTTTCTTTTGAGATGGAGTCTTGCTCTGTCGCCAGGCTGGAGTGTAATGGCATGATCTTGGCTCACTGCAACCTCCACCTCCCGGCTTCAAGCGATTCTACTGCCTCAGCCTCCCAAGTAGCTGGGACTACAGGCACGTGCCACCATGCCCAGCTAATTTTGTATTTTTTAAAGAAGAGATGGGGTTTCACCATGTTGTCCAGGATGGTCTCAATCTTCTGACCTCGTGATCTGCCTGCCTCAGCCTCCCAGAGTGCTGGGATTACAGGCGTGAGCCACCACACCTGGTTCACAGTGACTTTCTCCTAATCATTGTCTTTGTTTCCATTCTCTTTCCTCCTCTATTCTATTCTTTTTCTTTTTCTGTGAATGCATTTGAAGTGACCACAGTGGTCAAGATTCCATGACATGGAAGTTTTAGGGAGTGGTGAAATATTTGCTTTGCTGGATAGGCTAGGATCCTTATAGATAAGTCTGAATTTCAGGGTGAAAAGTTATGACGGTAGTGTTTGGGGATTGGCATTTGTATCTGCTGACATTAGTAGTGATGTGTGAGATGGAGTGGATGCTACAAGACCAGTTCTGAGACTATTGTAATCCAGGCAGTAGGTGATTAGAGGCTGGACTAGAGTGGAAAGAGATGGGAACAGAAAACTAGAAGAGCCTGTTCAGAGAAAGACTGATAGGACTTGGTAACTCATGCTAAAGGTTTCTACCCCAGGTGACTAGAAAAATATAGGTCACAGCAGTAAGGAAGGGGGGCAGAGAACTGTTCAAAGGGCAGGAGTTCTGTTTAGGACATGTTGTGGTTATTCTATCTTTATTTATTTATTTTTAAAACAGGGTCTCACTCTGTCACCCAGGCTGGAATGCAGTGGTGCAATCTCAGCTCACTGCAACATCCACCTCCTGGGCTCAAGTGATTCTTGTGCTTCAGCCTCCTGAGTAGCCAGGACTACAGGTGTCTGCCACCATGACTGGCTAATTTTATTTGTGTGTATTTTTGATAGAGATGGAGTTTTACCATGTTGCCCAAGCTAGTCTTGAATTCTTGAGCTCAGGTGATCCACCCACTTCGGCCTCCCAAAGTGCTGCGATTACAGGTGTGAGCCACTGTGCCCGGTCATGTTGTGATTTTTCTGTAGGCATTTGGTGACATGGGATTGGAAAGATGAGAAATTAGGCTGTGGAATAACAGTAGACCTGGAATTATTAATAGCAACTTCATATTAGGCTCTGAGTGCCTTTATCAGCAAAAACAAAACAAAACAAAATATAAAGGCAACAGCATCACTGTGGATTTATGTTTGTACCACACTGAGAGTGCCTGCCTTGAAGAAATGTTGCAGTGTTCATGTTCAGGCATCCTATTACAGAAAAAAAGCTACATTTCTAAAAGTGAAAGGCAAATGTAAAAATAACAGGATCCTTTTAGAAAAATAGTGTAACCTTGCCAGGTATATTATTCTTATTATTTAACTTCAGGACTCTAAAATTCTTTCATTCATTTCTCGTAGATTTCTTATTACTTTTCCTACTTCACTCTTAGGCATCTGTTCTTTGCTTCTACGTCCTTAGAAGATAACCTTATCTCCTTTCTTGAAATCAAGTTTGTACCTTAGTTTAAACCATATAAAGTTGCAGTTTTTAACGTCAGAATAGTTGAGTGTCTGACATTTCAATTGATTCAAGCTAATACTCCCTGGATTTCCTATTCCTTACCTTAAATTTTTTCTGTATCATTTTTTCTAAATAGTTTGATAAGATTGGAAACATTTTAGCATGTTTCCCCTTAAAGCTATTGTACTTTTCCCATTCCCAAATTACCGTTCATTCATTAGATCAGCCCACCAGGCTGTGCCCTCACCATTATACTTGTTGAAAGCACCCTCTTAAATTCATCAGGGACATCTAGTTATCTGCCCAATAGCTTTTGCTTAACTGCTTTGTATTATTCAATAATATTGGCTATTCCCTTCTCAGAAATTCTCACATGCCTTTATTTTCTTGATTCTCCTTCCACTTCTCTGTTCTTTTTCGATATTCTTCTAGGAAGTGCTTTATACAATTTTAGAGGGTAAAAATGGCAGGAAGGAGATGACAGTAGTTTTTGGCATGTGCAAGGAAGTCAAGTAAGACAAGTAACAGGAAGAACATAGAGTGGAGGACAAGAGGTCTAGGTTCTAACCCTACATCTCTCAGTGTGTACAGTAGAAATTCATTTACCCGGGTGTCTGATGAACAGAATTATTCAAAAAGGCTTATTTTGGAGCTCCCTGTTTTAAAAATCAGAGCATTATAATAAAGAATACTTTTATGTGTCTATAAATGACATTTGTGTTTTTTATGTCTCCGTATCCATTTTTCTTTTATTGAATATATTAGGAATTATTTAGGTTCAAAATTGTCCTGTACTTGAAAACATAATGCTTTGTTCTTACCTTGTTTTAATTTTTAATAAAATATTTTTCCATAAATATATTACAGTTAGGTTTCTTTTTTTTTTTTTTTGAGATGGAGTCTCAGTCACCCAGGCTGGAGTGTAGTGGCACGATTTTGACTCACCGCAACCTCTGCCTCCTGAATTCAAGGGATTCTCCTGTCTCAGCTTCCTGAGCAGCTGGAATTACAGGCATCCGCCACCAGGCCCGGCTAATTTTTGTACTTTTAGTAGAGATGGAGTTTCACCATGTTGGCCAGGCTGGTCTTGAATTTCTGACCTCAAGTGATCCACCTGCCTCGGCCTCTCACAGTGCTGGGATTACAGGCATGAGCCACCACGCCCGGCCCAGAACCTTAACTTTGGACCTAAAATAGAATACTTTGTGTTCCTTTAGAAAAATGCAAATTAGATATCACATAGGTATAATTAAATCCTTAATTAGAACTGATTGGGCATATTATAATGTTCATGTGGATTTTATGCTATTGCCTGTCATTTTTGAATTTATTAAGCAAACCAATCCTTCCTTGATGTATTTTCCTTGAAAGCATTTCTTTTATATCTACTTATAAAAATGGTAGTATCAACTCTTTGTTATGCTATACCTCTTTCAGTGTGGAAGATACGATTTGAAGTTACTTGGCTTCCAAAATATATTGCTGTAAATGTACATATTTTGAGACTCAGCATTTTTGCTAGAGTTAATCTTACCTCAAAACTTCTATTTTACTCGCCATTCTGTTTCAACTTTTATTTTACATTTTTTTAATTTACTAGAATGATAATACCTCAAATTAGTTTGAAGGTTAACAGCTGAACACAAACTCTTTAAATTTCAAAATCTATTTGAGAAACTAAATATCTTTCCTAACTGCAATTGCAAATATTTTAGTTTGCCTGTTTCCTGAATGTAATTTATTTAGAAACTTTAATTTTGAATTTAGCTTGTTTTTTAAATACTATGTCTTCAGCATGTTTTTGTTTTTGTTTTTTAAGACAGGGTCTCGCTGTGTTGCCCAGGCTGGAGTGCAGTGGTGCGATCACAGCTCACCACAACTTCCACCTCCTGGGTTCAAGCAGTTCACCCACCTCAGCCCTACAAGTAGCTGGGACTACAGGTGCTTGCCACCATGCCCAACTAATTTTTGTATTTTTTGTTGAGACAGAGTTTCACCATGTTGCCCAGGCTGGTCTTGAACTCCTGAACTCAAACATTCTGCCAGCTTCAGCCTCCCAAAGTGCTGAGTTTACAGGCCTGAGCCACTGCACCTGACCAGCATGAATTTTTAAAGCTCTTTGTTTCATTTATTTCACTGAAGAGAACATCTGAAGTTTGAAGCAAAGCATTCCAAAAGTAAAGTTTAGCATATATTGATTTGTGATATGAATTCTATGTCTATTATTAGTAGTAATGGTAGTGATGATGACGATGGTGTTGATGACTGGTAGCAGCAGCAGCATCTTTCTAATGTTTTGAATTATTATGAAGTTTTCCCTCCAAAGGAATCTTGTTACTTTAAGAAAATAAACATGTGCTGCATATTTTGGAGAAAATAATTTTTAAATGTCTGGCATAGTGCCTTGCAGAGTATAAGTTCACAATAAATACTCATTGCTTACTTTTTTGATGGACAAGAGTCATCAAGGCATTTACCTATCAGTAGAGTGTTTCAATTATTGGTTGAATACACTGTTCTTAGTTCCTTTGGTGTTATAAAGGGACGAAGTTAACCTCCAGTGACGAGGCTGTAGTATTCCTGTTTCAGTGAAGAAATGAGAGCCATTTCAGTTTTAAGAAAAATAAAATCAGTGTTGAATTAAATGAGAATTTATTATTTTCTGGATTTGAAAACTATAGGGCATTTTCTACCTGTTCTTGTCTTCATAGTTGGCTATGTTATCATAATCATTATAGCCAACATTTATTAGCTGTTAAGTCTTAACTGTATTCAGTCACTTTTCTAAGCATAATACTAGTTAAGATCATGGCCTTGAAAAGATTTCTGGATTTGAATCCTGACTCTACTCCTAACTAATTGTGTGATCTTAAGCAAGTTGCTTAACTTTGGAGCCTTAATTTTCTTGTCTTTAAAGTGGTTGAAGATAGTACTTACCCCCAAAGTACTATGAAAGTACTGGTTGGTGTGAGAATTAAAAATGTCATCATTATCACAACAGCTGGCATTACTGAACCTTTTCTATGTGTCAGATACTATGCTTTACATACGTCTTACTAGCATCACCCTTATTTACTAGATGAGGAGGGTGATTCTCAGAATTTGTGACTTTCCAAATTATTTAGACTTGTGTCCATTGCAAATAGCAGAAAACTTGTCTACTTGTGGCTTAAAAAGTTAGAGACTTGTTTTTGTTTTTTTTTTTTTTTTTGCATGAGAATCCTGAATGTTGGTGGCTACTGGGGTTGTTTTAGAAGCCTGACAATGCTTTATGCTTTAACATCAACATGAGGCTCGGGGCTTCTTGAGTAAATAAGGCTGCTGATTCTACAGACCACATGTCTGTGTTTAAGGGAGGAAGAGAATGGGAAGGAAGAGAATGGGGAGGGCAAGTAGTTTTCATAAGGGCAGTTAAAAAGCAGACCTGGAATGGGTGCAGTGGCTAACACCTGTAATCCCAGCATTTTGGGAGGCTGAGGCAGGAGGATTGCTTGAGTCTGGAAGGTTGAGGCTGGAGTGAGCTGTGTTTGTGCCACTGCACTCCAGCCTGGGTGACAGAGTGAGACCCTGTTTCCCAAAAAGAAATAAATAAGTAAAAAATTTTCTTTTAAAATTTGTTTTTTATTTTTTTGTCCCTTTTACCAGGAAAACAAAAGCTGCCAGACTTCAGTTTTCATTTAATTGTCAGACTTATACAACATATCTAGCCTCTCCCTAACTGCAGGGAAGGCTCTGAAAACTAGCATTTAACTTTTTCACTGTGACTGCTTCAGGGGAGAAGGGGACTGGGAATAACTCTTGTGCCACCTAGCCAGTGGGTTCTGCTGCTGTGCTGAGCTCCAACCACTATTAAGTGGCAAAGCTGGAATTCTCACTCAGATGTCTCTTCCTCCAAAGGCCTAATTCTCCAATTCTGCCTCTCACAATAAAGGCTCCCATATTATAAAGATTTTGAATGAACATTATCCAGCATCTACAGATAGGTACACAGTTTTTTTCTAGAAATTTTTCCCTTTTCAAAATAAAAATTATTTACCTTTTCAGGCTGGCTGTATTTTGAAAGTATAGGTTATGTGTTCCTGTCTTCAACTAAAGATATAAAGCAACATAAAAATTAGTGACTGAATGTATTTTATATTAGAAATGACTACTAAGATATGTTTGTTTCAGGGAATTTCTGATAACATTTTTCAAGTTTCAATAGTGAAAAAAAGCGTAATACATAATTAAAGTAATATGTTCTTGCCTCTTTCCGTTCTGATTACTATGTTTTAACTCATGTAAAATGAGTTTGTTCTATGCTCATTTCCTAAGGGGTGGTTATCCACTGATTTCATTTTCTGGAAAATAAAATTATGTCACAATTCTTGGAAACTGCATATTTATTTATTTATTTTGTTTTGTTTTTGTAGAGATGGGGGTGGGGTGAACACTGGGTAAAATTAAGGTCATAATCCAAATTCTCTATTCAGTTGTCAAATACATAACTGTAGCTTACTCTTATATCCTGTCTTTTTTCAAGGATAAATATAGTAATGCTCTAAGTTAGGAAACATTATCCACAGTTTTTAGACAAGGAAACTGAGACCTAGGGAAGGTATGAATTATATGCAAAATCAGTGAGCTAGTACACAGTAGAGTTTTGGATTGAAGCCTGATCCGATCCACAATGCATGGTGAAGATGAAGTCCTGACCAGTCTGTCACTTAGAACAGATTCTTAGCTTCCTAATTCTTTTAAACTGCTTTGATTACATGTTTATCAGGGAAAAAAAATACAGCTGTCACTTTCTAAAAATTTTGACAAGGCCGAGCATGGTGGCTCAAGCCTGTAATCCCAGCACTTTGGGAGGCCGAGATGGGCGGATCACAAGGTCAGGAGATCGAGACCATCCTGGCTAACACGGTGAAACCCTATCTCTACTAAAAAATACAAAAAACTAGCCAGGCGAGGTGGCGGGCGCCTGTAGTCCCAGCTACTCAGGAGGCTGAGGCACGAGAATGACATAAACCCGGGAGGCGGAACTTGCAGTGAGCTGAGATCCAGCCACTGCACTCCAGCCTGGGCGACAGAGTGAGACTCCGTCTCAAAATAAAAAATAAAAAATAAAAAATAAAAATAAATATTTTAACATCTTTTTGTTGCAATAATCTTTTGTAAAAGAATTAAAAAACATTAAGTATAAGCCTAGTTTACCTTAGCCCACACTTTGCATTTCTGTTTCACCCTATTACTTTACTGTTAAGTATTATCAAGTAATATTTAGTTAAGTTCAGTTAAATTCAGCCACACCATTGTCAACCATAAGCTGTCAGTCTCTAATAAATAGATGGACTGTTCTTATATTGATTTTCCTAATCTGAATTCCAAAGCATGTCTTTTTAACTAATTACATTATGATGTGATTATCTACATTTTTGTTTTCATATTTATTTTTTTAAATTGGATAATTAACCAAGAAAATAGTTCTAGTTGCATTTTTGTAAGAAAAAGGGAAATAGGAAAAAGAAGTATTTATACATCATAAATATCAAATACTGTGTTCTTTTACATTAAAATTCTATTTATGCAAGTGTTTCTTCCTATACATATATTTTTATGTATTATTATTATTATTATTATTATTTGAGACAGTCTCACTCTGTCACCCAGGCTGTAGTATGGTGCCACAATCTTGGCTCACCACAGCCTCTGCCTCCTGGGTTCAAGCAGTCCTCCCACCTCAGCCCCCCAGATCGCTGGAACTATAGGCATCCGCCACCACACCTGGCTAATTTTTGTATTTTTTGTAGAGATGGGATTTCGCCATGTTGGCCAGGTAGGTCTTGAACTCCTGGTCTCAAGTGATCTGCCTGCCTCAGCCTCCTAAAGTGCTGGGATTGCAGGCGACAGCCACTGCGCTTGGCCTGTATTCTTTTGTTTATTATAAAAATAGTTTATTGACCAAATGAAACTTAATTAATTCTATTGGTCTCTTCATTTTAAATTAAAGCTTTAAATCATTTGTTTGTTCTATATGTTGATCACTGAGCTGTCAAAGCTAATATTCTTCAATGATCAAGCCAAATTAGTACAATTGGATTTTTGTCGATATTTCTGTTATTATTATTTTTTGGTTTCAATTTGTAAAACTAATGCATTTTCATAAAGAAGCTGTAGGAAATTCTCTAAGTATTTAAATTTTAAAATTTACTCATTTAAATGAGTTTTTAATTTAATTTAAAATATGGTTTTAATCATACTCTGTATAATTTTGAATATTGAGCTTCTCACTGAAGTTTATTGTGTAGCATTTTTTCATTATGAAGGATGCATTATATATCGAATATATTCTAATTTCTTCAGGCATTCCTGTTTATTAGGCAGGTTGTTACTACTTTTTCACTCTTACAAATGACACAGTCTGGAATATCTCTGTGGGTAAGACTTCTAGGATTATTTCTTGAGGAAAGATTAAGTGGAATAAGTATTCTTAAAGGTTATTAATATTTTTCAGGTTTATGTAAACAGATTACGCATTAAGATTGTTCATCTTTTTATTTGAAAAATATTTTTAAAGTAATTTAAGCTGATTGCAAAATACAAATTCAAATAAAGGAAAAAAACAATTATCATCAAGTGAAACATTTTCTTTTTGTTTTTCTTTTCTTTTCCTTTTTTTTTGAGACAGAGTCTCACTCTGTTGCCTAGACTGGAGTGCAGTGGTGCGATCTCAGCTCATTGCAACCATCACCTCCCTGGTTGAAGCAATCCTCTCACCTCAGCCTCCCATGTGCCTGGGACTACAGGCACACGCCACCATGCCCAGCTAATTTTTCGCCATGTTGCCCAGGCTGGTCTTGAACTCTTGGACTCAAGAGATCCGTCTATCTTGGCCTCCCAACGTGCTGGGATTACAGGCATGAGCCACGGAACTCAGCCAGCATTTTTATATATATATATGTTTAAAAAAAGGTTCTTAATAGGGCCGGGTGCGGTGGCTCACGCCTGTAATCCCAGCACTTTGGGAGGCCGAGGTGGGTGGATCACCTGAGGTCAGGAGTTCGAGACCAGCCTGATCAACATGGAGAAACTCCGTCTCTACTAAAACTACAAAATTAACTGGGCTTAGTGGCGCATGCCTGTAATCCCAGCTACTCTGGAAGCTGAGACAGGAGAATCACTTGAACCCAGGAGGTCGAGGCTGCGGTGAGCTGAGATCACGCCACTGCACCCCAGCCTGGAGAACAAGAGCAAAACTCTGTCTCAAAAAAAAAGGTTCTTAACAACAACAAAAATTTGCCAGTATTTTTGCATACTGCCTCATAAGTAGGTCTTCCCCCACCTTCCCAAATAAACATATATCAGGGCCAGCTAATTGTGTCAAACAAAATTGTTAAAGACTGCATAGCATTTTATTACTACAATTTCTTTAACTAATTCTCTGTTAATATATATTGATGTTGTTTTCAGTTATTATTTTTATTTGTATACAAATTTTAGGATAACTGATTGTTTCCTTATAATAAATTATTTAGAGTGGAGGAACTGGATAGGTTGTACATTCTTTAAAGATTTATACACATTCTCAAATTTCCAAAGTAACTGCCTCTCTCCAATACTAGGTATTATTTTTTTCATCTTGCCAGTCTAATAAGCAAAAGTTATTACATCATTGGTTTAATTTGCATTTTTAATGACTAGTAATGGTGAACGTTTGGCCATTTATTTAATTCTTAAATGAATTTTGTATTCCAGAGTCATTGGCCTGTTCTAGTTGCTCATTAGTCTTTTGTATTTTTCACTTTCTTACTGATTTATATTCTTTGTTGTAACTGTCAAAAACAGTTTACTCCAGTTGGTTATTGATTACTTTGCTATACAAAATGTTTCCATTATGTAATTCATTTGCCTTTTTTTTCCTTTTATAGTTTCTAGTTTAGGTATCATACTTACATACTTACAAAGGCTATTACCTTTGTAAAAATAGTGGTCTGTGTTTCTCTCTAGTATTTTATAGTTGTATATTTCAATGTTAATTAAGTAATTATCTTTTCCAAGGCAGGGTCTTGCTCTGTTGCTCAGGCTGGAGTGCAGTGGCATGACCATGGCTCATTGCAGCCTCAACCTCCCAGGCTCAAGTGATTCTCCCACCTCAGCCCTCCAAGCAACTGCGACTACAGGTGCATGCCACCACACACCTGGCTAATTTTTGTACATTTTTCTGTAGAGATGGGGGGGGATCTCACTATGTTGCCCAGGCTGGTGTTGAAATCCTGGGCTCAGCCAGTCCTCTTGTCTTGACCTCCCAAAGTGCTGGGATTACACGTGTGAGCTACCATGCCCAGCCTTATTTATTTGAAATTACTTGAAATTTATTTTGGAATTAAGTCAGGACTCCCACTGCCCTCCATAATAATAATAAAAAATGTAGTATTTATGAACTAATAGTCATGTATTGAGCTTTTATTACCTTATTTTGTTGACTATAAGACAAACTTTTTTTTGTATTTTAGTCTGCCCTACCTCTTTGAAATTACTATTGGCCAGGTGACACTTAGGATGTAGTTTGTCATTGCCTGCCCATATCTGAAGTTAGTCATGATTGTTTATATTATCATCATATCTGAAGTTAGTCATGGTTGTTTATATTATCATCATTTCTTATGAGCTTTAGCCTTGAAAAACTGCACATCATAATCTATTGGGCCATTTTCAGCTTTTTTAAAAATATGAAATAGAATAGAAAATATTAGACTGTACCAAAATAGCAAGACTAATGCTTTTGGGAAACATTTCATTTGTTTATATGTATATCTATAGAAAGATTTCTATGAGGGTGCTAGTTTTGATGTAAACTGTTCTTTCTTTGGTGTACTGTCAAAAAGTTCATCAGCCACCATTGTCTGGAGATTGTAACAGTAAAGCTAAAGACAATTCTGGAAGATTTTAACTACTATTGAAAAGAAAGGACAAATTGGCTAGTGCCGAAAATGTGATAAAAATTCAGATTTCTAGGTCAGGTGCAGTGGCTCATGCCTGTAATCCTAACACTTTGGGAGGCTGAAGTGGGAGGATCATTTGAGGTCAGGAGTTTGAGACCAACGTGGGCAACATAGAAGACCCTTATCTCTAAAAAATAATAGAATAAGTTTAGATTTCTATGCACCACCTACTTGTATCTTCTTAGACTCTTCACTTTCTCTTTCTGTTTTTGTTTTTTTTGTTTGTTTGTTTATTAATTTATTCCTGGCCATTTTCTGTGAGAACTCTTTTTCTTTCTGTTTCTATTCACACTTTCCTCTTGCCCACTTGTCTATCTGCTGCTGTTCCAAAGTTCTAGAGTCTCTGATTGGCAGAAACACCCATGGGAGTTGCTGATACTTGGCCAAATTTCCTTTTAATCTCGACTTTACACTTACTAGTTGCCCCAGCCTTCCTTTATAGAAAGCACACCCTAGCTGGGCGTGGTGTTGCAGGCCTGTAGTTGTAGCTACTCGGGAGACTGAGGTGGGAAGATCTGTTGAGGCCAGGAATTTGAGGCTATAATGTGCTGGCTTCTAAATTTCATTATTTATTTATTTAGAGATGGGGGTGTGTCTTCATAAATTGCCCAGGCTGGACTCAAGGGATTCTCCCACCTCAGCTTCCTGAGTAGCTAGGACTTCAGGCACACACCACTGCTCCTGGCTGAGGGTATGGTATGATATGATCAAACCTGTAAATAGCTACTGCATTCCAGTGTGTGCAACACAGTGAGATCCCAACTCTAAATATTTATATGTATATATATGTATACACACACACACTCAGTGTGTTGAGATTCCAACTCTGAATGTATATATATGAAGCTTACCCAGTAAATGGATGCAGAACCCCCTGACATCCAGAATGTACAGTTGACTGCATTGTGTATAAAGTTGTTGTTGCCCAAATTGCTTACCATAAACCCATTTGGACGATATCTCTTTGTTGTCTTTGCTGTATGGTTATAGTGGCTAGCTTTTATTTTCTGTTCCAAACCAATATACTGCATTTACTTTGTCCTGTTGAATACCTGTCAATTTTGTATCTTAAAAATATTTGTTTTCCTTCCAATGACTGAAAGTATGTAAAAATCACCTGGCAATAGATTTTAATTTGGTTTTTGAGAACATTCGATCAATTTGTCCTTTTTAATTTATATGTAAGATCTCCCAATATTTTGAATGTTTGACATTTATCTATAGCCCTTGTGTGATATTTTGATATGATTTCAACAATAAAGGAAATATTCACTATACTGTAATCCTTTGTAAAATAGCAATTTAAAGCTATCTTTCTCTGTTTCGAACTCTGAATCCGAGTTTCATGTAGTGATAGTATGTGGTTTTTAAAAAACATGTATGTCAATACTTGGATTTTTTTCTTCAGTTATCTATTAACAGAAACTAAGGAATTTGTGATCTGATTGTTTTGATTTTAAAAGCAGAAACTTTTTGACGAGGGTGAATGTAAAATGGTGCATTCATTTTCAAAGACAGTTTTGTAGTTTCCTAAGTGGTTAAACAGAATTCCTATATGATCCAGCAATTCTATTCCTACATATATACCTAAGAGAAATGAAATCAGATGTCAACTCAAAAACTTGTGCACAGATGTTCATAGCAGCATTAGTCACGATAGCCAAAAGGTGGAAACAATCCAAGTGTCCATCGGCTGCTGAATGAATAAACAAAACGTGGTATAGATATCCTCAGTACCTGTGCGAGGATTAGTTCCAGGACCCCCACAGATACCAAAATCCATGGTTGCTCAAGTTCCTTTAATGAAATGGCATAATGCTTGGGTATAACTTACACACATTCTCCTGTATACTTGAAATCATTTCTAGATTACTGATAATACCTAATATAAGATAAATTCTATGCAGATAATTTTTAATTTATATTTTGTTATATTTTTATTGCCTTTTTTTCCTGAATACTTTCTATTCATGGTTGACTGAATCTGCAGATGTAGAAATTGCAGATGTGGAACTTACCTGTACGGAAATTGCAGATGGTGGAACTTGCCATACAGTGGAATATTATTCAGCTATAAAAAGTAATGGGGCTGGGCACAGTGGCTCACGCCTGTAATCCCAGCACTTTGGGAGACTGAGGCAGGCAGATCGCCTGAGGCAGGAGTTCAAAACCCACCTGGCCAACATAGTGAAACCCTGTCTCTACTAAAAATACAAAAATTAGCCAGATATGGTGGCGTGGCACCCGCCTGTAGTCCAGTTGCTTGGGAGGCTGAGGCAGGAAGATTGCTTGAACCCATAAGGCAGAGGTTTCAGTGAGCCAAGATCGCACCTCTGCACTCCAACCTGGGTGACAGAGTAAGACTTCATCTCAAAAAAAAAAAAAATAAGTACTAAGACATGGTACAACATGTCTGAGTCTTGAAAACGTTATGTTCAGTGAAAGAGGCTGGTCACAAAGGACTACATATTTTATGATTCCTTGATATGAAATGTGCAGAATAGTCAAGTATGTAGAGACAGAAGATAGATTAGTGGTAACCTAGGGATGGGAAGATGGGAGGCTGTGGGTGGGGTAGGGGGACATTTAAGGGAGTGATAGCTAAGGGAGTTTCTTTTGGGGATGATATAAATGTTAAAAAATTGTGTTGATGAATGTACAGCTGTTTTTAGTGACTATACCAAAAGCCATTGAATTATTTAAGTTGGTGAATTGTAGCACATGAATTACATTTTAATTAAAAAAACTTTTCTGTGTAAGAAAGATAGCTTGATAAGGGAGTCAAGAGGCTCAGTTCTTCTGTTTGGTGAACTTGAGCAAGTCATGCACCCTTTTTAGTCCTCAGTCCCCATTATCTGGTTGGTCTTAAAGAGCCTTCCCAACTCTAAAATCTATTATTTAAATTTTGGGGAAATGATCTGATTACAGCTGTCAACAAATATGCATTTAGACACACTGATTGCTCTTATTCAATGATTTCCCAAATTTGCTGGCGTGCTGATTTAGCAGTACAAATCCTGCCGCCCTACTCTCCCTTCTCATGACTTCTAAAGGAAAGTCCATTGTTTGTTTATATTAAAGGCGGCATTTTTCCAAAGTTACTATACAGTGCAATTCACCTAATTTCTTAGCCCAAACAATACATGTGGTGCCACTGAGTCTACTGTCAAATAGCTTTAGTTATTTCTTTATAAAACATGCTAAGAGTAACCCTTGTTACTGCAATGTTAGAGCATCTCAGCAAATAACCACAGACTTTATTTATAGCAGTGTATGTTTTGGATTTATAACATTTTATCTCTTTGAGACCTAGTATATTATTTGCTTGGTTACTTTATAATTGTGATAGTTTCATGCCACCCACTGTAGGTTGTTCTGCAGTGGTTATTCCAACCACAAATTAAGGAGTTATTTTTCTGTGGTTCAGTAGTGCACAAGGATTATATTGCAAAAGTTGCTGGAGCCCAAGTTCTATAAACAGTTTTTTTGGAAGAAGTCTTTGTCCAACAGACTGACTAGATTGTTGGTATTCAAAACAGGAGAGGACAGAATTTAGATGAGCAAAACATAACTTCTTGATGATAAAATTGTTGAATATTGTCCTTATAAAGTGTCAGGTAAGGAATTCACCAAGTACTCTCTGTGTTGGTATATGGCAGCAGCCTTTTCAGTAGGACAGAATTGCTCAAATAGCTAGAGAATTTTCTGTATCTAGAGCAGTAATTTTTTTAAAAAAAATACTTCTTGGGGTCTTGGGCCACTGGAGAATACAGTATAGGCATGCAGTATTAAGGAGTTCACAGATTTCCCCCAATATACCCATTAACCTTTAGGTATCCATGAATATACGTAAAAAACCCATGATCTGGAGGTCTGATGATATGGAAGCAAAATAGATTTAATCTTCTGGAGTCACTAATGGTGATAATTTGCAGGGGGAGTCGTATGCTCCTTATGTCAGTATATAAGGTATACAAAGTATTGTAGAACTTGTTGGAATATCGATGTTGTTCACATGGTTAGTACTGTAGGAATGGCATCACACTTGAATGACTCTTTTGTTTACTGCTATATTCAAGCATGTATAATATTAGTTGCTCAATAAATATTTGAGTGAATGAATGGGTCCAAGGAGAAATGTGTTCTGCAGAAGAGCTGACTCCTGTTACCAGATTTCACTATATTTTGTTTCAATAGCTAATACTTACAAAGCAAAATAAGAAAAATGGAAAATTATGGAAGATGCTCACTTTGTTCTGAGCACCAATTTAGTTTTCCTATTTACTTCTTACCTTACATTAACCATAATGTGTTTTCCTTTATTATTTTTAATTTATTTTTTTATTTTAGAAATTTAAATTTATAGTGGGGTTTTGCCATCTTGCCCAGGCTGGTCTCACTCCTGGGCTCAAGCAATCCTCCTGCCTCGGCCTGTGTTTTGTTTCGTTACAGATGACCAGGTTTTTCTGTTACCCCATCTTTTCCATTTCAGATACGACTTTAGTAATAAAAGGCAGGATTTCTAAAAAGTTTTTATTCTATTTCTAGTCATTTTAAAAGTCTACAGGATTTCTTGAAATATATTTTTGGCTAAAATTTTGGTTTTATAAGTAATGGGAATTTTGTTCTGTGAGATTTCTTTCTAGATTTTTCAGTTCTTTATACAGTTTTAATAGCCCAGAGCTGTGTTTAATGTTTTCTTTCTTCATTGAAATTCAGATAGTTGTCTAAGATTTCCAAATTGTTTCTTCCTATCAAGTGAATGACTTAAAAAGATAACCTAAGACCTTCTCACTTAAATGACTTTTATTTCTTAAATAGGTTTAGTACATTATCCTCAGTCATCTTTTGAGGAGATGAAAATAAGTTATGTCAATTTTTTTTTTTCTTCATTTATGGTACCACAACTAACAAGGGAAATTCTTAAATTGACTGGCTTAATATAATAGACTTGTTCATAGTTTAAGGGACAGGAATAACTCTTAAACAGGAAGCTAATACTTAAGGATCATTTGCTAGAGTCTGAGCAACTGCTTTTTGTACATTTACTCATTAACCCTTAGAAGTATGTTGGACACACACTGTTGTTATTCCCATTTTCAATGAAGTCAACTAAGACCACAGAGACCAATTAACTTGTCCAAGTACACATGTTACTCACTGACTCATTAGGAATTATCAGAGCCTAGATTCAAACATTTGCAGTCTAGTTGCAGAGCCTGTGTTCTTAATGGCCACACTATACTGTCTCTTCAACTCTATAATCAAGAGGGAATGAATAAATGCTGGAGGCAGTCAAGGAAGTCTTCACAGAGTAGGTGACAATTGAACTGATTCTTTTTTTTTTTTGAGATGGAGTCACACTCTGTCCCAGAATGAGTAGAAGTTCCCTAAGGCGAGAGAGGAGAAGAAGGCAGATATATAGATGCCTGACAGCCTGACAGCCTGACAGTCTGAATGTGTTGTGAGAAAGGTTGAGAAGGGAAAGTTGCAGGGGCTGAGACTAGAAAATGGTTGGAATCAGATTATGAATTGACTTGTGTTCTATTCAGGGAGTCTGGACTTTATACTATAAAACAGTGGCTCCGTAACACAGATACAAAGATTGATGCTGGACAGATTCCTAGAATCAAATGGGAAGTTTGTTAAAAAGACAAATTTCTAAGCCCCATTCTAGGAGATTCTGATTGAGAAAATCTAGGATGAGGGCCAGGAATCTATGTGGTGCACTTATGTTTGGGACGTCTGCTGTAGCCTGTGAGGAGCTTATTAGAGACTTATAAGCAATGATGTGACAAGGACAGGATTTTGCTTTAAAGTAGAAATTATGGAAATTGAAGCGAGTACAAAATATATTGGAGATTTGGAGGCAGGGCAGTCAATTAGGAGGCTGTTGCAAAAATTTAGAAAAGAGATATAATAAGACAAATTAAGACTGGTATTGTTGATGAAGTGGAGGGAACTGATTGAAAAGGTATTTCAAGAGTAAGAATTGATAAGTAAATAAGCAGGAAGGAGATAGGGAAGAGATAAAGGGTTATGCTAGAATTTATAGGTTTAGCAAATGGGTGGATAATCATGCATTATTTTGCCATACTCACTTTTGATTATTTAAATCTGTACATTCAAGGTAATGTAAATAGTATGTATCAGTTATATGATATATACACATATATTAATAGTATGTATATGTATACTGATAGTATGTATCACTTGTATACTTGGCAGCTTCTGTTCAGATGTGACCCGTCAGCTTCTTGGGGCAGTGCTGGCCACATGTCTCTTTGCTGTACAGTCTTTGCTACTTGAGGAAATCTACCCTCCACGCCTTTGTCCGGTGCCAAATAGTATCACTTCCCCTACCCAAAGCCCCAGGCAATGCCATCCATCTTGATTATTCAACTTGACACCTGCCTAACAGGCATAGAGTGGTGTTACGATTCCATCAGAAACCACGTTGCACACACATAGCACATGTTGCTTGCTGATACTGACACCTATGCCATTTCTTGCTCACAACACCTTTTACTACCCCTTGCTACTCAAGCAGTGGTCAATGGGAAACTATGTGGCCTTTTCCGCCTAGCCACAGCTGATTAGATGAGAACAGACACCTGAACCAAGTTGGAACCAATCCAAGTTCCCAGGAATTGGGAATTGGGATCAAGGGAAAGAGAATTAGTCTCTTAACATGTCTGGGGCTTTAACTTGTAAATTTCAGGACTTTGAGTAGCCATATTGTATGCCATGCAGACTAGAGAACAGAGAAAGCTGATCCAAAGAAAGAAGAAGCATGCAGCCATGTGGAGAGAAAAGAGCTGAGGAGAGTGAATGAGTGAATGAATGTCATTGTGTTTCTTTTAACTTCTCAGTTTCTGGGAGCCGAGAGTCAATATCCATACACTAATACTTCCTGCTCTCATTCTCTTTCTTGCCTGTTGTCAATAGATATGCTACTAGGATATGTTGTTAGCCATACTAGGCCTACAATTGTTGAAGTGTTTGACCTTAGATAGGAACCAGTCGAATCAAGATTGCTTTTAAATGCCTGTATGCAGTTATTCAACAGTTTAAAAAATGATATGTGAATTAGGGTCAAAGAATCATAAATACTTTTAGGATGGAAAATTTTAAGATGTCAAACTAATTCAAACAATTTATACCTTGGAATAGCCCAGCCAGAGAAGATTACTCATAAGTATAAAGTGAGATAGAACAGGTTTATTATCATGAAAAAATACTGGTCACTTTTTTATACGTCGCATACATGATTATGAACTGTGCTAACTGAGTATTCTATGAATGACAAAAGCACTAAAAACAGACAAACTACAGGCAATTAAATAATTCACAAGAATTAAAGTGCTTTTTTAGATGATATCATGCTGTTTATATAGTTCATGTGAACAACTGTCCTAATTTTTCACGTACTTTTTCATACCATTTTCTAGATTCCATTATTTTTTGACTGATGAGTTACATGGAAATATATTTTAAATTTTCAAAGAAATGAGAATTATCATTTATTTCTAGCATAATTGTATTGAGAGCAGAGAAAGTGACTCCAGTTTTTTAAATTTGTTAAAACTTACTTTCTTTGACCAGTATTTGGTCAGTTTGTGTAAATGTACCAT
Organism: Mandrillus leucophaeus; assembly: GCF_000951045.1. Lineage (NCBI taxonomy): Eukaryota > Metazoa > Chordata > Mammalia > Primates > Cercopithecidae > Mandrillus > Mandrillus leucophaeus. The sequence goes on along the minus strand of NW_012103654.1, from coordinate 1,425,657 downwards.
TTATAAAATCATTACAATAGTGAATTTGTCTTTTCTGCTAGTAATTATTTTAACTTTTGCTTTTGTATATTTTGAGGCTGTTTTACTACTTTCTTACAAGTTTAGAATTTTCATATTCTAGGCAACTTTATTCTGCTTTTTATTATATATTGACCCTTTATATATGTATAATAATGTTAAAACAAGCTCAAGTTCTGCAAAACCCAGCTTCAGTGTTCTGTTTATTTTTTGATTTGTAGCTCTCTTCTTTTTTCTGCCTTTCTGTAATCATTCTATAATCATTCCTAAACTACTGACTCAATAATAGAATTAAAGAAAATGTTTTTGGTGTTTTAACCATTATGTTTCTTTCTTTTTAGGAGAACCTTTGGTCAGTTTAGTCATTCTAACATACTGCTAGATATGGAAGTCTGTTACCTTTTTTTTTAAAATCAGGATCATTCATGAATACTTATATATATTCACAAGCTCAGACTTTTAAGAATAAAATTGGAGCCATATGAAATGAACTTTTAAAGAAGTACAAAATTTTACTTAATCATCCAACATTGTTCTTGCTTGGTATTGATATTTAATTGACCAATACTATGGAAGATTTAAGCATAGAGAGGCATTCTGAAAGTTATTGAAACAATGGACATTTTTTTCTTCCTGTTATCACTTATATGCTTAAAGCATCTACTCTCAAAGCAGTTTTTTTTTCATTAAATAACTTGTTTGCATTCTCAGAATCATTGCAGATATAATTAACATGTAAGATAAAATTCATAAGCATGAAACTAATTATAGCTGTGTAGTGACGAGGATTTATGAAAGCAATTAAACAAAGCGTTTTACTTTTTGACTCCTACTGAACTAGATGTAGTCAGCAACAGCCTATTCTTCAAAAAGGATAAAAGGACATACCTTAAGCATATCATAATTCCTAATATATTATCATTAATGAGACTACTGTGGATATATGGTTTGATTCTATGCCAGATCTTCTAAGACAGTGACTTCTTTCCTTTGCTAAGCATAAGAATAAGGATAGTACTACTTAGCAAGTTGTGGTAGATGCTTTCACTGGAATATTAACGAGTATAGTGTTATGACAAGATCTGAAGTCAAATGGCCTGGGTTTGCTCATTTAACAGTGTCATCTTAAGTGAGTTATTTAATACTGGCATTCAATTTCCTTCCTGTAAAAATAATAGTACTTTAGAGAAATCACTTAGAAGAATATCTGGCCCCTAAAATAGTGAGCAGTTAATGTTTGCTATTGTCTTTTCTGCCTAAGAATAATTAGGCTGTACATTGATTTAAATTTGGGAAAAATTTCAAATTATTTACATTTTAAAAAATGTTTATACGTTTGTGTGTTTATATATGGCTATGTCACATATATAGCATCCATAAAGCTTGAATTCATCTACTTACTAGAGACTGCTAAAAACAGCCTCTGGGTAAATAGGATATCCTCATAGACTCAAGAATAGTGATCTTGATCATCTGGCAAGAATGTTCTTATGGAGTCATGAATATGGCAGTTCCTTCACTTTAGGACTGGTGATGGTTCTGATGTTATTAATAGTTGTAGAACCATGGCAGTGGTCATGGTAGCAATAGGGGCGAACACTCATAGGTAACGTTTATTGAATGCTCACATGGTGCCAGGTCTTCTAGGCACCTCCCATGTATTCACTTATTTTACCTTCACAGCATCCAATGAAGTAAGTGCTATTACTATCTCAGTAATTTTTTTTTAAATAAAGAAATGGGTGAGCATTTCATTTTTGCAGATGAGAAAAATCAAGACACCGGAGGGGTTATGTAAGATCATACAGCTAGTAATTGGTGGAACCAGAATTTGAACACAGTCTAATTCCAAAACACATATGCTTAAATACAGATGTGATTCTGCCAAGATGTTTCTGGCTTAGAGGAATGGTATTTCATTTAGCAATTGAGCTTGTACTTTGCTCTAACTAGGTTTTTTTGGCCAGTATCAAGCAAACCATTTTAAGGCAGTGGAAGTATCTGTCTGTTTATAGTCTCCACTGAATTGTGTTAGAATTTTATTTTGTCCCTAGCTTGGGCTCTTTCTTGTTATACCCCACTACTTTGGGAAGTGGGCATATAGAGAGATGTGTATGTGCTTGGGACAATATGATATTAATATACACGCAACAAGCAAAGCCACTGCCCGCCCTTGCTGATGCTTCAGACTCCAGATTTGGATATTGCCTCACCTGCTTTCTGGCCCTACTCCAGCAATCTCTGTTGAGTAATGGCTTACATTACTTAAGTTCCCTACTTTAAGCCAATCCTGATTTCTCTTTGTGCCCAACACAAGCCTCTGAAAAAGATTGTATAAGTGGCCATAAGAAAAATATGACGGAAAAGAGAAAAACAAAAGAACAATAATTCAGTCAGTAACTCTATTAATATCAAACTGATGGTGACTTTTCTATTTTACCTGTTTTGTGTTTTAACTCAGAAATTACTTCACTCCTGTAAGCTTAGTAGGAGAGTTTCATCTAGTGACTTTCAGTTCTCACTTGACCTGTCATGTGCATATGGATACAACTGCTGGCCACAGGGACGAGTGTGGAGCATTCTTCCGCCTTCACTTCCTAGGCTCTTTAGCCCCCATTGAGCTGTGAACAGTGGCTGAGGACAAAAGCTGTATACACTGTACAAACAGAGCACCAAAGCAGCAGTACACTGAGTCATTCTTCGCTCTGTGTGAGAACTGAGGGGGACTCTATTCATTTCCTTTGTGCTGGTGTCTGTCAACAGTGCTGTTTGAGGCAAGGCCTATTGTACTGGCCAGTGTTTCTTATTGACCTAAGTCTGTGCCTGCTATGTTCCCAGGGTCGAAGTTGCGAATGAGAGAATGTTTGGAAAGGGGGTAATCATAGGCTAAATGCATTTTGCTGCATTGTCATCTAACCTATTAAATCTAAACTGTGGTCTATGTTAATGCAAACAGGTAATTATATAGTCACAGCTGCAGCTATTGACATCTGGTTACCGCCCCCATGGAAAAAAATACGTGTTTTTTTGTTGCTTTTTTTTTTTTTGGTCCTGTGTCTAGATTCGTGTACGGTGGACTTTAATGATTTTTAACTGAGAATAGATAGTAGGCTAAGAAGACTAAAAGATCAACAAGGTGGATACTTTAAAATAGCCTCTGCCACAGATGTTTGCGTGTGTTTTTCTTTGATGATACAGTGCCTTTCGTTGACTCCAGCATGAATAATCTTGATTCAGTTTTAGATTTTAAGTAGTGTAAGGTAAAGATAATTTTATGTTTCTATCCTGTACAATCGCATCATCATACTAAGTTATTTTGAAAGGGCTGCCCCTCATCACGTAATTTTGCTTGCTTGCCTATGGGTTTTATCCATTGTGTTTCATTGCTGTGCTCTTCCAGTGCAGGACAGTGTTTCCAAGAGGTCTGTGTTCCCCAGGCATGGCAAGTACATCAGAGTGAATTGAGGCTTATGGCTATCAATTATGTTAATAAGGCCTATCCTTTCTAGTTTCTGTCAGTGGTCTAAGGAGCAAACGTTATGAATAAATTAGTCCTAGTACATCACATTCTCAATGTCCTGTGGAGAAGAATCACTTTTATATTAGTAAAAGAAAACATGTTTAGAATTGTGTTCCAACTAACCGTGAAAATCCCTTTACCATTTGAGCACCCTATCTTCATATTTTCATTTACCGCCACAATTCATTATTTCACAGTATTTATTGAAAACTTAGTAGATTCTGTGCTAGGTATTAGGGTACAATTTTAAAATAAAAATCTATTGGATTACTTTTTCTAATTCCTGCTGTCACTAGTGGTATTATGAAGTATATCAGGAGTGGAACTGTTGTAGTATGTAGAGGAAAAGTTGTAAGACCTTGTAACGTAAAGGTTTTCCTAATTTTTTGATACTTTCTGTCTCTTGAGTGTTTGGAGGCATTGTCTTTCTAAGTGGATGATTACAAATCCCATTGGGACCTTGATGAGAAAGCACTCAGGATGCCCACTGGCCTGAATTATTCTGCCCTTTGAGCCAGAGTCTCGTAAGCAGGTCTTAGCTCATGCCCCCTTGCCTTGTGCTTCTCAGAGTAAGCTTGGGTGGTTGCACTGGGCTCCTAGAGCTTGTGGTGGTTATTCAAAGCATGGTCATTCAGGATCACCTCTTGTATCCTTGGTACTAGAAATACAACGATGAATTATATAAAATTGCTACCCTCTGGGAACTCAGGTGACCCCCCTCCTTTTTTTTTAACCATCATCACTACAAGCACAATTTTGAAAAGATGGCACAGTGATTGAGTTTAATACACAAAATAAGATAAAAAATTAAGTATTAAATATGTTCTACCTTAGAAAATGTGGGCCAATAATGAAGAAATATTCCTTCCACTTAAAATATAATATTTAACATTAATGTTCCTAAGTAAACTTGACATCTTCTACATGGAACAGTGTGTGGAATTAAAATAATATTTACTCAAATGGCATGCTGGTCAGTATTTTAATCCTTAGAAATGAAAATTATTTTCAAACTCAAAGTGAAATCATTTTGCGTAAATAATATTCTTTCATTTTTCAGTGCTGCTGTTTCACATACAGAATTATTTTGACAGATACTAAGTGTAATCACTTCAAAAGGCTTTTCATATTTGTAAGAAATAACAAACCATATGCCATCTTGCAGAAGCCCTGATTTGGAAAGAATGTGGCTCTTGGCCAGCAATTAATTAAGCCACTCTTTTGTTTTGGCCATATTGTGGTGGTGCATCGGTGCGAAATAGTCTGTCTTCACCAAATAAAAATATTCCTGTGTATCCATGAATTTTAAGAAAATTTTTCAATTTTGGTGTTATTTTTCCTATAAAGTAATAGGAGTTGTAAGTGCAGGTAATTGAAGCATGAGAAGAATGGAGAAAAGTTATTGGGATAAAATGAATTTGGCACTTGGACAGCTGAAAAATGATTCCTATCACTTTGGTCCATAGAAAACTGCATCAATATTAACAGGAAGTTGGAAGCTGAACATCTGTAGCAGGTCTCTTGTTAGACAAAAGAGAAAGAGAAAAGATTACTTAATTATGTATTGTGTGTACTGGGATATCCTATTGTTAAAAAGGGAAAATAATTAGCCTGACTAATCAATTTCCTGCATTTCTCCTGAATTCCAATTTAGATATTCTTAAATTATCTTCAAGTAGAGATCTCTGATATCAGATTATGTGGGCTCAATTAGGTTACTCAGTGTTCCTCTCATCGTTCGGCTTCACTTGCCTCTCATTAGAGTAGAATTAACTTTTTATTCAGGATATAGTAGTTAAACAGAGTTATGGGCCTTGGGTCTAAAGATTGAAATCAGGGAAGGCTGGCCTCAACAGAGAGCTTCCTTTCACCCATTTTGACCATTGTCACTGCTTCCCCTCATTCATCCTCATTGCTGTTGATCTTAGCAAGAAACCCAGAGACACTATTGCCTTGCTTACAAATAAGGTTTTATGTTTGATCTTTTCATTTTGTAAAAGATAAAGCACCTAAATCTTAAAAGGGTGCTTTCTTTTTTTAATGAACAGCAGCGGCTCTGGGAATTTCAAAAGCTCTATAATGTTTTGTTCCTATGGTAAAAAGGATTCACAACAGACATTGTGATCTAAATACTTGTTTTCTTTTTCTTTTAATGGAAAATTATTTCCCTAAGATTAAGCATAATTAAAATGTAGAATTCTTTTGCACTTTTCTCTGAATCCTAACTAATAAAACCAAGCCACACATATATTTTGGAGGGTTTCCTGAATGCTAGCCTTCACAGTTGGGCTTCTCTTTCTTTACAGTAAGTACATGCACTGGTGGTAAGTACTAGCCTGCGGGTACCTGGATGCACCCACCCACATTCACGCTGCTATACATCGAGAGACTCTGGTACACATATCTTTGGGAAAAGTGAAAGCATATCGAAGTGCTTTGCAAATAATTGTAGATGCGTGCAGAGAGGGTTAACCATCCAGCGTTCTCAGTGACTTAATTAGGCTCTGGCACAGAGCCAGGATCAGTAGAAAATGGGTCTGCCTGGGACAACTGTAGAAACCAGTGGGTTTTAGCTTCTTGGCAAGGTCTACAGCCTGCAGCAGCATTCTATGCTTGTGCCTACCTGTTGTGGGAAAGTGAGGGGCTGTCCAGACAAGGGACAAAGCAGCCAGGCATTTTCCCATCTAGCTTTCCTATTTGTCTCTTTAAAAAGGAAGCAAGAGTACCTGTCATGGCAGGACTTCTATAGTGATTCACTCCACAGTGCTTTGCTCTGTTCAAGGAAAGGCCAGCTTAAACCCATCAAGGAAAGCCCTGTGGTCTCTCTGAGACTGCACCATGTGGAAAGCAGTCACCCCTGTAAAACAGGATGTTGTCGGGATTTGAGGTTTGGGAATAATCCGTGGGAGATTTGGCAGTGTTGAGATGTTTAAATCAATGTTTAGCCTCTGTGCTTTTTCAAGAAGAGAAAGTACATAGTTTTATTGTTGCTTTCTTGATAAAATTAATATTGGCTTATAAGATTATGAGTCTTTGAAATAAAGCATTGTTGTGTTATTTTTTAAAACATATATACTGGTTTTATGAAGTATACAACTCTTAAAAGTCTAGGATTATAATCTAATATTTTCTACTTGTCTTATTAGCTAAAATAAATAGATTTGCTATTTGGATGGTTGATAACTCAGTTTCTTAGGACTAAAATTTCTATGGTAACCTTTCTTTCATACCCAAAACCCATATTGTAAATGAGCTTAAATTTCTATTTGCTGAAAAGTTTTTCTGTGTAAAATTATATTTCAGATAAGGGAAACCATTTTGTGTTAGAAACCTCCTTGTCCCCCTTTTATTTAAAGTTGTACCGTTCAATCTTTCAGAATGAAATCTAACTTTTGAAAACTATGTGTATACAACAGATATATAACAAAATCTTGTAGTTCTTAGAAAAAGCTTCATTACAGTCTTTTTATTTAGAAAAACCAATTTTCCTATAGCTATTAAAAATAGGTAGACTACCTCCCTGGGAATAACAATTTGAATTTTTTTTCCATATTTTGTAGCTTTTGTATAATAAAGATCTCCAGCTCTCAGCTTGTGAGACCTGTTCTTTGAACATTACTTAATACAGCCCTATTTCTGTACTGTAAGAATATTAATAACAGTATTTTAGAGCTGATTTACTGCCATTATTAAAGTCGGTTAGCAATAGAATGTCATTAGTTCAGTAATCTTTACTGCAGTTAAAATAACATAATTCCTGTACAGTCTAGTGCTTTACAAGTTCACACTATGAAAGAGGGAAGGATTTCACTTTGAAATCTGTTATGTAGCTTTGGTTGAATATATATAGTGTATGCTGTGGTTGTCTATACCACTCATTTATTTTGGTACTCATTTATACATCTTGCATTATTTCTTTAACTCATATAGTCTCCAAAACTAGATTGTAACCCCATGTCTATCTTTAAGGCAGTGTTGGTACAAGACTCACAGTATATTCTTACTAAACTCAAGTTATATAATTTGCTTAATTTAAGTGAATTGAGTAAATCCAAACTAATTTTTATATACTTGGGGGTTAAATGTGAAACATTTCTCACAAGAGAAGAAAAACTCACCCTGGCACTCATACCAGCACAATCCAGTGTTTGTTGTGTTGAGCACACATCACATTTGTTAGTATTTTAGCTGTTTTAAGAGAATAGAATATCAGGGCAGTGGTCATTCGCTAAATTGCTAAATCACTTTGTGCTGATATATGCCAACAGCAAAGGCTCAGGACATCCCTTTTTACATTAAAGAAAAACTCAGCAAAATCTTTTAGTGACTCTCTTTCTTAATAAATGCCTTTTAAAAAATTTTTAGTGTGCCAAATAAAATCAGCAATAAAAATTACTTTTAAAATAGCTTTGAGTTCTTCTGAATCTGAACATTTTCTCCTTCACTCAGGAGTCCCATTTCATATTATGCTGTTTGGAGGAGATTTTCACAAGTGATGATAACGTGGTTTTTCTTCCAGCTCTGACTTTGGAAAACATTGTAAAAGATAAAGAAGTTGTAATACAACATGGATGAACCCTGAAAACATTATGCCAAATGAAAGAAGCCATTCACAAAAGATCATATATGATTCCATTTATATTAAATGTTCAGAATAGACAAATCCACAGAGACAGAAAGTAGATTAGTCATCCCCAGGGTCTAGAATAGGGGAGGTGAGAGACTGCTAATAAGTGCAGGGTTTCTTTTTTGGGGTGATGAAAATGTTCTAAAATTAGGTTGTGGTAAAAGCTGTACATCTCTGAGAATATATTCAAAGTCACTGAATTATACACTTTGGGTAGATTTTATGATATGTGAATTATATCTCAGTAAAGCTGTTAAAGAAGTTTTAGTACACCACTTTAGTAAATATGTTACATGTAGACTAAATCATTAGCCTAGCTTCATTTTAATAGGATGTAGTAATATCCACACTGTAATATGTGAATCTGTACAGCTCTAAAAGATGACTGTTTAAGACATTTATGTCTTCTTCCACCATGTGATCAGCAGAGTTAAAATACACTTGCTCAGCAAAGATATGTGGATTTTCTGGTGTATACTGAGTACTGTCTCTTATGTTGTTTAGTTTGTTTGTTTGTTGTTGCCGTTGTTTTTGAGACAAGGTCTTCCTTTGTCTCCCAGACTGTAATGCAGTGGCACAATCACGGCTCACTATATCCTTGACCTTCTTGGCTCAAGTGATCCCCTGCCCTCAGCCTCCGAAATATCTGGGACTACAGGCACTTACCACCATGCCTGGCTAATTTTTTTTTTTTTTTTTGTAGAGACAGGGTCTCACTGTGTTGCTCAAGCTGGTATGGAACTTATGGCCTCCAGTAGTGAACCATCCCCCTCTTGGTCTCCCAAAGTGCTGGGATGACAGGTATTAGCTACCACGCATGGCTCTAGTCTTATATATATTAAACATACAGAGATGACCAGATTATAATTCCTACCCTCCAGAGTCTTGCTATTAGTAGAGTAGATAGACAAAAACAAAAGTATGCCCAAAAATGTGGCAGTATGCTACACGATGTCATAAAGTTCTGACCTTTTTTTTTAAAATAGCAGACCAGACTTTGGGGCATGGGGAAAGAAAGTGCTGTGTTCTACCCCAAGATGTTACGGAATATTCTTAAGAATGGGACTTTTAGTCTAAGAAAAAAGAGAATGTGGCAGGGAGACAAGGGCCTTGTAGGCAAAGAGAATGAATAGCTTATATGAAGGCAAAGGGGCAAGGGGAGAACAAACAAAACAAGCACAGACTGTTGAAGAACTGCAAGTGACTCAGGTGACTCCTGAGCTCAGAATTCATGTGGCAGGAGCAGCAGCAGAAGATGACTCTAGAAAGCTGGACTAGGAAGGCACCAAGAAAGGCCTCATAGGCATTACTAAATTCATTAATGGACAGTGCTGAGAGAACTGTTCACGTGTTAATTAATCTCATTAATTTATAGTCAGCCAGTGTAGGTGCAGAAAAGGAATTAAGAAATATTCATGCAGCCAAAAAAAGAATGAGATAATGTCTTTTGTGGTAACATGAATGGAACTGGAGGCCATTATCCTTAGCAAACTAACACAGGAACAGAAAACCAAATACTGCGTGTTCTCACTTATAACTGGGAGCTAAATGATAAGAATTTATGAACACAAAGAAGGAAACAACAGACACTGGGGTCTACTTGAGGGTGGAGGGTGGGAGGAGGGAGAGGAGCAGAAAAATAACCACTGGGTCCTGGGCTTAATACCCGGATGATGAAATAATACGTACAACGCACCTCGGTGACATATGTTTGCCTATGTAACAAACCTTCATGTGTACCCCTGAACCTAAAATAATAGTTAAAAAAGTATTTAAATGGCATTTTGTAGTCTTTGGTGTCTTCAAATTACTAAATATTTGTACTTTCTTGAGTAAAAGGCAAAATAGTAACAGTATAGCTTGTTTTTAAAGTATAAGAAATATATTCAAAGTTAGCATTCTACCAGATGAAACATTTTATAATGACATATTTAATTTTGATACAAAATATTTTAAACACATACTCAAAAAGGAGTATTTCATATAGTATTAACTTGTCTTAGGAACAACTCTGCAATTGTAAGATAAAATGAGCAGCAATAAAATGTAATACACCTGGATTTAAGAGGCTAACTATTCATAACAGCAAAAGTCAACAAAAGGTGGTTTCAAAGGCAATCAGGCATCAAGAAAATTTTAAAAAATAAAAATAGAAAAAATTCAGTCCAGCCTTTCAGTTTTTAGATGAGGAAACTAAGGTCCAGAGAACTTTGACCAAAAGCCTAGAACTCTTGGGTCTCATTCCAACAGTTTTGGTCCTATATCGCTTGCCTTTGGAAAATCAGAGGCTAAAGAGTTTAGTAGCACTCAATAAATGTTAGCTATTCTTAGTTTTCAGAAACATTTTTAATACTGTCCAGTGATAACTAAGAAGTACTAAAAAATTGTCGTCCTTACTCGTAGAATGTCAGCTTTACACATAGAACAAATGTTTCTTTCGACCAAAACCTTTGTTTTGAAATTTGATTAGAACTGTAGATTTACAAACTATTTGTTTTTGTTTTAAGCCTCTAAATTTGGAGTAGTTTCTTACATAGCACTACATAACTGGCACAGATTTTATGAAGTACCTGGAAGTGGAATACTGCCATAAAAATAACCTAAAACATGTGACACTGGCTTCCATCCAGGTAGTAGATGGAAGCTGGAAGAATCTTGAGACTGTTAGCAGAGGCCTAAAGGGTATTGAGGAGACTGTCAGCACAGGCTTTAATGTTATTGGAAGCCGAGGGAAAGGATATGCGTGTTATATAGTGGAAGAAAGTTTGGCAACATCCTCAACTACAATAATATGGAAAATAGAAAATGTACCTCTTGAACCAGAGGATCTAGCTAAGGAAATATCCACACAGAAGTCAAAGGTGCTGTGAATACCTGGCTTCTTCTACCTGCCTAAATAAAATGAGAAGAGAGACAGGCAAAAATTCTAGAAGTTAAATATAAATCAGTCTGGACTTGCTAGGTTCAGCATTAAATTTATTTTCTCGTTCTCAACCTGAAATCATCACTCCACATGGCAGATAGTTTCTAAAACTGGGCAATGGCTTGTGAGCAAAGGTGAAATCCAAGGGTGCAGTCAGGAAAACTTGGTCTATAGAAAGGCAAGACCTCAGAATGACTTAAAGCAGTACCTTACAGACTCTTTTAAACAGACAAAAAGATCTTAAGGGTGTGCCTCACGGATATTCTACAGATATTCTTTCATTAAATAGGCATTAAATGGAGCTTCCAATATTCTTTTTTTTTTTTTTTTTTTTAAAGACAGTCTTGCTCTGTCGCCAAGGCTGGAGTGCAGTGGTACAATCTCAGCTCACTGCAACCTCCGCCTCCTGGGTTCAAGCGATTCTCCTGCCTCAGCCTCTCAGGTAGCTGGGACTATGGTGCACACATCTGCACCCAGCTAAGCTTCCAGTAGTCTTAAAGGCATTATTCCACTGCATGTTTCAAGATAGAGAAGAAGGAGAAGGGTTTATTTCAGCAAGATTTGTGGGTGTGGCTTTGGTTTAATGAAATGAACTCTGCTATGATTTATAAAAAGCCCACAAAATTTTCAAAAGAATTGTAGTGGAGGAAACACTGCCAGCTGGACTAAAGGGTACAGAGATACTCTTAAAATGAAGAAGTATTTGAACCCTGGATTTCTATGGAGAGAAGCAAGCTGAGAAAACTAACACTTGCAAATGCAGAGTACATTTGATGGAAAAGGAAGGGTAGTTCAGAGGATAGAACCAAGAACCAAGAGGGCAGAGAAAAGCCCCAGGGTATCTTTCTCAGACGAAAGCCCTAATGAAGCAACTGGTAACATTGGCTAGATTTCAGAATCATTGCAGAAAACAGTCTGTTACGTGCCTCCTGTTTCCCCCTTTTTGGAACAGAGTTTCCATGAGTGTGTATATGTGCATATATAGATATAGCCATATCTATTATGTAAAATTGCTGGTCATAGGATATGCGTATGCTTAGAAGATAATGCCAAACCATTTTCCAAAGAGGCTATATTTTTTATTTTTTAATTTTTATCTTTTAATTTTTAATTTTTTTTTAGAGGTGAGATCTCACTATTTATTGCCCAGATTGGAGTCTAACTCCTGGGCTCAAGGGATCCTCCTGCCTCAGCCTCCCAAGTAGCTGAGAATACAGGTGCATGTGGTATGCCTGGCTTCGGGGATATAGTAGTTATATTCCTACCCAGGAATGAATGCGAGTTCCAATTACGTCACACAGTTGTTACTGTCAGTCTTTAAAAAAATATAGCCATTCTGGTAGGGCATTATTTTATTGCAGTTTTAATTTGTATTTCCTTGAGGTTGAGAACTTTTCATGTTTATTGTCTATTTTGAAATCCCTTTTTAGTGTATATGCATGCATACAGAAAAATGTAATTACCCATTTTTCTGTAGGATTTTCTGTTTTTTTAAAAAAAGGCTAACTTGTAGCATTTCTTGATATATTTTTTTTGGATAGCAACCCTTTCTTGGCTACTTACATTTTTTCCCACCCTATGGCTTGCCGTTTCACTCTTTTATGGAAGCTTGATGAACAGAAGTAGTAATTCAGTATATCCATCTTTTCATTTACATAATACTTTTTGTGTTCAGTTTAAGAAGGCTTCACATACCCCAAAGTGTAGAATATGGTCTTAATATATATTTTAGAAGTTTTATGTTTAACCATTTATATTCAAATCTAAAATCTACCTGAAATTGATTTTAGTATATGGGATGAGGTAGAAGTCAAATTTCATTTTTTTCATATGATCATCCAGTTAGCCTAGCACAATTTGTTAAAAAAAACTATCCTTCTTTTAGTGTTTTGCAGTGCTACCTTTTCCAGAAATTAAATGCCTATAAATGGCTGTTTCTTATCTCTATTCTGTACCATGTCTTTGAACTAATATCATATTATCTTAAATATTATTGTTTTATTGGTTGAAACTTACTTTATTTGCCTAGAATATAGACAGCATAGACAAATGTTTCATGTACATTTGAAAAATAAATGTGTATTTTTCTTTTTTTGGAGGCGGAGTCTCTGTCACCTAGGCTGGAGTGCGGTGGCAAGATCTTGGCTCACTGCAGGCTCCGCCTCCTGGGTTCACGCCATTGTCCTGCCTCAGCCTCCTGAGTAGCTGGGACTACAGGTACCCGCCACCACGCCCAGCTAATTTTTTTGTATTTGTAGTAGAGACGGAGTTTCATTGTGTTAGTTAGCCAGGCTGGTCTCGATCTCCTGACTTTGTGATCCGCCTGCCTCGGCCTCCCAAAGTGCTGGGATTACAGGCGTGAGCCACTGCGTCCGGCCATAAATGTGTATTTTTCACATGTTGTATGTAGTGTCTTGTGTATGCCAGTAGGTTCAATATTGTTAATTGCGGTGTTCAGATCTTTAAGTCCTCAAAAATGATTAGTTTTTGTTGCTCGTTATGTTAGTTACTGATAAAATTTGCCACTATGATTGTATATTTGGCCATTTCTCATTTTAGTTCTATCAGGTTTTGATGTGCATATTTGGGATTGTATTATTATGTGCCTAAGAATTTAGAATGATTTTTCTTCCTGGTGGAATTGATCCATTTGTCATTATGAAATGTTCCTTTTGTTCATACCCTGAAGCTTTAACTCTTATTAATATGGCTACACCAGCTTTATTTTAGTTAGTGTTCATATAGTATATCTTTGCCTGTCCTTTTACTTTTAACCTTTCTGTGTCTTATATTTATTTAAAGTGTGACTCTTGCAAACAGCATTTAGTAGGGCTTTATCTATCCAGTCTGCCAATCTTTGACTTTTAATTGCTTAGTTCCTTTATATTTCATGTAATTACTGATATATTTGTATTTAAATCAGTCATCTTACTCTTGTTTTTTCCCCCCATCTTTTCTATTTTTAAATGGAAATACAGAAAGACTCAACAAAGAAAGGAGACAAATTTCCAGCAACCTAGAACATTTGTTTAATCAGAGGGCTCCGTTCTTCAAGGCTTTGATATAATTAAGGTTTTGTTGTATGTATCTTCATATTGTATTTTCAAGAAAGAAAAATACACACACACCCTATATAACATATATTCCACCTGGAATTGATTTTAGTAAATGGCAGGAGGTAGAAGTCAAATTTCTTTTTGTTTCATATGATTATCCAGTTAGCCTAGCACAATTTATGAAGAAGACTCTATGTATAGCGCACACGCATGTGTGTGTGTGTACTTTGGTATACTTTTGCACACGCGTGTGTGTGTACTTTTGTATACTTTTAGGTGCTGTATTTATATACACTGTACTTTAATTAGAATCAAATGTAGCAAAGGATACCAAGCAAACAGGAAAGGACCTTCTTCTGTGGAAATCTCCAGCCAGGGAAAATCCGGCTGAGTTGTGACAGTAAGGAAAGGAAAGCTGCCAGTCATGAAAGGTTAAAACCTTGATCACAGTTTCAGGTAATGAATTCTGTCCCCATGAGACTACGGAGTTTGTGTGCTCCTGAACCTCTTGTAGTGCCTGGAATCAGTCTGTAGCCGTGACAGATACCCAGCATAGATTGGAGAATTTAGGATTTCCGCTTGCAAAATAGAAAAGTTGGTGTTACCATCTCTATCAGTCTGTTCTCCAAGAAACAGAACCAGTAAGAACTATAGCTGTAACTGTAGATGATTTATTTTAAGGCACTGGCTTACCTAATTGTGGGGACTGTCAAGTCCGAAATGTTCAGGGCAGGCTGAAAACTCAAGCAGAAGTCGATACTGCAGTCGTGAGGCATAATTTCTTTTCCAGAAAGCCTCAGTTTTTGTTCTTAAGGCCTTCAACTGATTAGATGAGGCCCACTCACATTATTGAGGGTAATTGTAGATGTTAACACCATCTTCAAAATAATTTCACAGCAACACCTAGATTCATATCTAATTAAATAACTGGGTCCTATAGCCCAAGTTGATGCATAAACCTAACCATCACATCATCTGTAGCATCAAATAATATAGAAGAAGCAAAGCCACAGAGAGATGTTTTTAATAGCAGTGCTGCCTCTGTGAGTTAACAGAAATGATCCCTGCAGGGGAGATAGCAGCCAAACCTGGGAAAGAGTTCCATGGAGCAGCCACTCCAGGTCAGGCATTGTGGGGGGGGTGTGTAATTATAGCAGGAAGAATTAATAAGCACACAAATTCCTTTCTTTTTCACAATGAATTTCCCATCTTTGTCGCCCGTGTGTAAAAGAAAAGGATCAGAGAAACAATTAGCAGTGTTACCACTAGGGAGATGTGACTCAGTCTAATACTGTTGCTCAAATGACCACCCCAAAATTAAAGGAAGTATTAGCATGTTTCTATTGTGCTTCTCTATGTCAATGATCTTTATTTCTGTCTCTATCTATCATTCTTTTTATATGTATGATTTGCTTTCTCTCCTCAACCATTCTTTTGTGTTTATTTCTTTCCTCAAATGTTCTAAAAGAAAATTTAAATGTTACTTTTGTGTTGTATAAATGAGATAAAAAACTATTAATATTTAACTTCCTAGAAAAAGGGCAGGTGTAGCATTGTAACTGTATTCTATAACTATGATTATCACTGTATACACCCATACAAACACATTCAGCTCCAAATTCTGAAGAGTTTCTGGTAGACCCCTCTGCCTTTGTCAGCCATTTACTAATGAAGTTAAAAACTCACTGTCCTCTGCAGCAACAGTGAGAACTGTACACACCATTGTGTCATGGAATACGCAACTGGAGTGGCATTGTATTTTTTAAAAAAGAGAGAAAACGGCTGCAGCCTGCTGAGCTCAAGCAGCTGCTGCTTGATGTCTTCCACTGTGAGAGCACCTTTCTGACAGGTTCTCAGGCTCAACTCTGAGGTCAGAGCAGGATTAGGACAGGAACCCACTTTGCACTGACAGCTGCTCTGTTAGTCAATGCACTGACTTCAGCTCCATGGCTTCTCAAGAATGTTTAATTAATTTTCTCACTACTGAAAGTTATCTCTAAAAATGTTATAGTCTTGTGCTTTAACGGGTTTTGTTTTTTGCAAGAGATTATGATTTTCCCAAAATCAGATGAAATTTGTGTACTTTACCTGCTTTTGGATGCTTTACATAACGTGAAGTTATGAAATTGTAAGTGTTACTATCCAGTCTTCTCATTATTATTATTATCTGGGAATAGACAGTTTCCTTTGCAGAACTAGGTAGCTCTCAAGAGAGGCCCAGTCAGCATATTGAACAGCTGGCTTCCTGTAGTAGAGAAGCTACCCATGGGAAATAAGGAACTGTTGATGGTGTGGGACTCTTTCCTGTGATAAGGAAGGATCCTGATGCAGGGGAGTAGGTAGTAAACAGGGATGCATCTGCTGGTGTGCTTTTTATGATTGCTCTTTTGCTACGTGGAGAGGAGGTTCCAGCCCATTTGAGGGGCACAGGTTTTGACAACAGAATGCTCTCTTAAGAAGAACATCGCTACCTCTTCATGAGAACTATTTACATCATTCCCTTGCCAAATAGAGTGTGGCAACATTTCTACTCTTGGTGTATTTTTATGTTTGTTCTTACTCTTCACTTACATGATTTTCAGCTAATGATGATGTACTTAATTTTGGAAGGTTAGGGTAGGGAGAAAGAGAAAGTAGGCCCATTAAAAACTTAATTTTCTTTCTAATATTCCTTGTTAAATCTGTCATGATAGTACATCTCAATCGATATGAACAAAATTGTTTCTATCTACCTGTATCAAGGAAACAACTGAAAATATCCTAACAAATTTTGGAAGGGAGTGTTTTTAAATGATTTGATTTAAAATATGGGGTATGTAAAACATGAAATCTACTTGGAGGAAGGGGGATTCGAGACATCTTAAAGGAATGGACATTCTTTTCGAAAGTTGGTAATAGGTTCTGTGAGATATTACTCCTATTAATAGTGCGCCGTCATGTAAAAGTGTGCCGTCATATGTAATGAAGATGCTTTCAGTTGCAATTGACAGAAAACTCTACCTTAACTGTTTTAAACAATAAGCAACTTACCAACTCAGCTAACAAAGAACCCAGAGGTAAGACAGTTGTGATTGTGTTGTGATAAAAACTCTGGATCCTCCTTTTTGTAATTTTTTATTCCAGTCTGGCCTTTTTCACCGTATAGGTTTTGTACTCAGGCTTGATCCCATCATGGTTGTGAGATGGCAGTAACAATGCTAGGCATCATATCCAAAATTAATTTACAGGTACAGGAAAGGGGACATCTCTTTTGTATGTCTCTTTTAAGATTAAGAAAATTATTGTAGAAGTTTCTCTGCATTCCTTCATATACTGTTGGCCAGAATTACATCACATGCTGAGTTGTGAAGCAGTCATTAATGAGGGTGAGATCACATGATTGATTCAGACTTATCAAGATCTGCCAGGGCTGGCTGCATAATTCCCAGGACCCAGTACAAAATGAAAACTCAGGGCCCAAGGTAGGGGTGGGGAAGTTAATTTTCCTTTCTCATGGACCCACCATCTCAACCAACAGTGGAGGACAACCCAGGGGATTGCTGCCTGTGTGCCAGGATGCACAGAAGCACCTAGATGATAGATAGACAAGAGGCTCCCGCTGGTTTGCCCTTATAACACATCATGGCACCATCAGTTTGGGGACAGAATGGCCATCTCCTCACTTTGCAGTGAGATTCTACAGAGTAATGCCCATTCCCTAACCTGGTGGCTGAGAAACTGTCCTTGAGGGATCAGGACCATGTGTGAGCGTAGACTAACAAGCCCTGGGTGCATGCGCCATTGTCCCATCCTACTTCACTTACAAACTCAGATGCAAGGATAAAATTATTAAGAGTTTCAAGTCAGTGACCACAGATTAATAAACCCAAAGCACTGGGCCCTTTTGTGCGTGAGGCCCCATGTGACTGCACTGGTCACATATTTACTCTTTCCCTGGGATTAGGACTGCAGCCAGCCTCTCCTGAAAAATATCAGGGTGGCTATCTGAATAAAATGGGACATGCCAGGAAGAAGGAAATTGAGGTGGGGAGAGTAGTAGATATTAGATTGGGAATCAACAACATCTGCTATAGATACCATGACCAGAGAAAATACAGTGGTTTGGAATATGAGTCCTAAAGTGACAGCTACAGGGCATATGCTCTGACTTCACATTGACTGACTTCACATCTGACTCCAGGGTGAATAGTAGCAGAAATTTATTCATTTGATATTAGTTAAGACTTGTCCTGAACAACATCTTAAAGCTCAGCTGGTGTGATGTAAAGTAAGGCTCTCAAACTCAAAGTTTTACTTCAGATGGCAAAAAACATTTATTCATTAAATTAGCTATATTGATAAAGATGCTTTTAGAAAGTTATGGAATTATTTTTATTTCTAGTCATATATCTGAAGGTATTTCATAGTTGTGTTTGTGTTGTATGTATGTGTGTGTGTTTGTGTTACAGTTTAAAATCTTACTGTATTACCTACATCATTGAAAGAATCATCGTGCAGCCTTTCTCAACAAAGGCTCATCTAGAGAATTATACCCTAATATCCTAAAGTATATTTAATGAATTAATAAATATTTAATGAATTAACTTACTCATTCCTGGGAGAATTGAGAATAGAGTCATTCAAATCATTTTCTGTGGGGTTAAATTCTTTGGCTGAACCCCAGTTGAGAAAGGCTGCTAGAGAATGCATTGAAGACCAAAGACTTGGTTACTGTTTATGCCAAACTTCTTAAAGATTACCACCGCCAAAAAAAAAAAGAAAGAAAAAATTAGTTAAGCATTTGCTTTATTGATATGCAAGAGAATACTTTTGACCTTTAAAGAATATTTTGTTTTACTAGTTAAACAATTTAGAAATTCCCTACAAATTAACTCTAGAAACTAGGGGGAAAGCTAGGGTTTTTTGTTTGTTTGGGAGCTTTTTGTTTTTATTTTTATATTTTCATGTGTTTTTCTTTACTTTTTCTGAATATGACCTGAAATGTAGCTTAGTGATTTTTCTAACTAACAATGCAACACAAATATTATTCGTAATATACTTCTTCTAGGGAAGAAAAGTTTATTTAAAGTAACGAAAACCTTTTTATTTGCCCTCTTGGAGTTGAGGAAAGGGATATAGAAGATGAAATACAGAAACACTACTCAAATTTTATAATCACATCCAATATTTTATTTTTAGTTGGTGATTTCATTAATTGAGCCTCCCTTTGTCCTGTTTCAGAGACTTGGTGTTCATTGACAAATCATTGTTCATCAACAAACTGACTCTAAAAAAAGTTAATTTTTTCTTTCATATGAGGAAAACAAAAATTATGAACTCATGTAGATATACCAGGAACTGTAATGTACATATTAATTATACTACATAATATCTGATTATAGGAGATATCTGGAAAGGTAGAATGCAAGTTCTTGTAGTTTGATTGAATGCTGGAAGCAAAAACAGGGCCCTAAAATTTTGCTTAATGGGAATGATCCTGTCACCCACCATTATATTTTATTAAATACTAGGCTTCGCCCAAAAGCGGATTAGTTTTTTTTTTTTTTTTTTTTTAGAGACAGAGTGTCACTTTGTCACCCAGGCTGGAGTGCAGTGGCGTGATCACGGCTCACTGCAACCTCTGCCGCATGGGTTCAAGCGATTCTCCTGCTTTAGCCTCCCAAGTAGCTGGGATTACAGGCGCCTGCCACAGCGCCTGGCTAATTTTTTGTATTTTTCGTAGAGAGGGGGTTTCACCATCTTGTCAGGCTGGTCTTGAACTCCTGACCTTGTGATCCATCCCCATCGGCCTCCCAAAGTATTGGGATTATAGGTGTGAGCCACAGCGCCAAGCCACAGATTAGTTTTAAAAGCAGAAGATCTGTGAAAGAGACTGAGCTACACTGAATCATTAATGTAAATTTTTTACTCTATGAATAATTGTCAAACAGGAGTAAACACAAGCCATCCCACTCAATTCCCCACTCTTTACTGACTCATAATGATAATGGAAAGTAAATATCAGGAATCAGTATCAAAGGTGTCACAAGAAAAGAGAGCTGTACACCAACACACATTGTAAACATAGATGCAGAAGTCTTTAACAAAATGGTAACAATCAACAAACAGTTTTTGAAAAATGTGTAATACATCATGACCAAAGTACAGTTTATCCTGGCAATGTAAGTTTGGTTTAACTTGTGAAAAAAAAAACTCAATGAAATTCATCATATTAATATAAAAAAAAAGAAAATCCATACGATGAGGAAAGCAGAAAAAGCATTCCACAAAATTCAATGCTCATTCATGAGAAACAATTCAGCAAACTAGGAATAAAAGAGAACTTCCTTAAGCTGCTTGAGGTCATTTAAAAAAAAAACACCTTAAATTAACGTCAAACTCAGCTGTGAAAGGCTTGATATTTTCTAAAATCAGAAATAAGGCATGGATGTCCATTCTTTTTAACTTTTTACTTACATTATACTGGATGTCATAGCTAGCTAGAGTTGTAAGGCAAGAAAAAGTAATAAAAGATACATAGATTAGAAAGGAAGAAGTGAAACAGTTTATTTGCAGATGGCAAATAAACTTATTAGAACTAAAAGTACATTTAACAGAGTTTAGGGATACACAGTTAGTATAAGAAACAAATATTTTTCTACATACCAAGCATAAACTATTAAAACATGAAAAATTTGGCTGGGCGCAGTGGCTCACACTTGTAATCCCAGCACTTTGGGAGGCCAAGGTGGGTGGATTGCTTCAGGTCAAGTTCAAGACCAGCCTGGCCAACATGGCAAAACCCTGTCTCTACTAAAAATACAAAAAATTAGCCAGGTGTTGGGATGCACACCTGTAGTGCTAGCTACTCAGGAGGCTGAGGCAGAGGCAGCAGATTCCCCTGAATCCGGGAGGTGGAGGTTGCAGTGAGTCAGGATTGCGCCATTGCACTCCAGCCTGGGTAACAGAGTGAGACTCTGTCTCAAAAAAAAAAAAAAAAGGAAAAATTTAAAACTATATATAATAGCATAAAATTACTTAATATATTTAACAAAAGATAGGTAAGACCTCTGTGCTGAAAACTACAGAATTACTACAACAGGAAGTTAAACAAAAGCTAAATAAGTGGAGAGATGATTAGAAGGAATCAATATTGTTAAGATGTCAGCTTTCTCCATATTAGTCTATAGATTTAACGTAATCTCAGTCAAAAATCCTAGTAGGTTTAAAAAAAAATAATTGGTAAGTTGATTTTAAATTTCATACGAAAAGGTAAAAGACCTAAAATACCCAAAACAATATTGTTTCTTACCTGATTTCAATACATATTGTAAAATTGTAATAATACAGTATGGTATTGGCATATGGAAAGATGCCAATATAGATCAGGGTTTTACAGGACTTTTTGGTTGGTTTCCATGAAGCTCTTGCACATATTTTATGTTTATTTTAAGGTGTTTTATCTTTTCATTGTTGTTGTTATTGCCAATGTTGTCTGTATTTTATTGCATCTTTATACTAATTTTTGCTCATGTATATGAAGACTGTTGGATTTTTGTGGGTTAGTTTTGTATCCAGTTACCTTATTACATTTATGGTTTGTTATTACTTTGATTATTTTGGATTTTTCAAGGAAACAATAATCTGTAAATAATGAAAAACATACCTCTTTCCAATTTGTATTTGCTTCTTATTTCTTATGTTTTCTAAATGTAGTGGCTACAGTGTTACTTTTTGTTGTTATAAGACTACCAAGTTACTGATTTTCTTTTTTGTTTGTTAAGCTGATTTTTAATACTTAGGGAACATTCTGGTATCTTAATTTGCAATGATTCTTTATAAAATACGAACGCTTGTTATTTTAGTTAGAAAAATAATCATTTTGCAAACCTAGAATTAATGACTTGCTGAGAAGCGTTTTTTTTTTCCATACTGAAAAGGTTAGAAAAATTTAGAAATTACTTTAGAAAATTTACTTTAGAAAATTTAGAAATCACACAGGAGCGAAAAGAACAAAATCCTACCACTCAGATAATCATTGTACATATAATGGTTTATTTGTTGCATTCCAGAGATTTTTTTTCCCCAAGTAAGCTATCTTGAACAGAGAATATGTGTTTTAATATGTAGTGAGTGATGTTTTTAATAGCTAGCTCTAATTTTGGTAAATTGGTTCTTTTTCTATAAGATTTTAAACCTCAGAGTGAACATTAAATTGGATTCCAATTAAATAAATCATACTATTTTGGCTAGGAGGGTTGTTTGTACTTTCATTAGTACATACAAGAAAAAAACATGTGTTACAGCATCTATTTCTTCTTTATTTCAAGTATATACTTATTAATAGTGATTTAAGGGTGCTGATTTTCAGATGGATGATTTTTAGAAGGATGAGATGAGCCCAGAAGAGAGATAACAGATCATTGCCATAGTCAAGATGTGACATTTTGATTATTTAGCTTTGGGCAGTGGTATTGGGGATGTAAAGGAAGGAATGGATTTGTGAAATATTTAGAAAATAGCCATGGAATTGGTATTTTATATGGGCATTGAGATCACGGAGTATTTTTAGGTTTACATCTTAAGGACCTTGCATAAGCAAAAATTGGTCTTGAAACTGTTAGCTTTTTTGGATTGATCCCTAACACAAATTTGATTTTAGTGGTTTTTAGGATTTCTCAATAGTCTCTTTACAGTATGTACCTTATAGGCTTGTTGACAGGACTTAATGGGTTAATATCTAGAATAACAACTTAAAATAGTATTTGGCACATATTAAATGCTCAGTAAATATTAGTTGTTTTTATCCTAATTTGCACAGGATTACTTGAATGAACTTGCTTACCCTTTTATTTTCTCATAACTTTTTAGATTATACATTTTCTTCTTACGCAGTTTTGAAAATTTTGAAGTAATTCATTATGTTAACAGTTAAGGAGGTTTTACATTTATGCCAATAATATTACTTAATTTCTGTAACATATCTGCCACATATTGTTTTTATTGTGGTAAAATACATATAACATAAAACCATTTCTGCCATTTTAAATTCAGTATTTAAATTTAGTATTTTCAAAATGTTTTGCAACCATCACCACTGTCCAGTTTTAGAACATTTTCATTACTCCAAAAGGAAACTCTGTACCCATGATACAGCTTATGTTGCATATGGTTTGCTATGGGGGTCTGATCTCTTTTTTCTGGATGTAAAGCCAGTTTTCCTAATGTGAGTTATTGAATATATCTTCTTTTTTTCCACAAATGTAAAATGCTGTCTCTATCATCTGGTGCCTTTGTGTACTGAGGTTTGTTGCAGGGCTGTTTGTTCTTGTCAGTTCTATTGCCCAGGGATTTTAGGAAGTAAATTTATATTTATAAATACACTGCCTTGTGGTGCATCCCTTTGGTTGTTCTCTCTGTATAGTTATTATATATGCATATTTTCCCTAATAAATTATAACAGATATCCAAAGGCTTTTCATGACTAGGTTGCCAGGACTTTCCAAAATTACATACTGGCTTTATTGAAACTTAGGTTTTATATGTTGCATGTAAAGTTATATGTTCCTATGTAGATCATTCTAACTTGATATTTTAAAATGCCTCTTGATAGTAATAGTCATATGTTGAATTTGAAGTTTTGTGTTTAGAAAAATTATAGCTTTAGGGCTTTGCAGACGCTGCCGCCGAGGAAAGTCCTGTACTACTAGCCATGGTCAACCCTACCGTGTTCTTCGACATTGCTGTCGACGGCGAGCCTTTGGGCCGCGTCTCCTTTGAGCTGTTTGCAGACAAGGTTCCAAGGACAGCAGAAAATTTTTGTGCTCTGAGCACTGGAGAGAAAGGATTTGGTTATAAGGGTTCCTGCTTTCACAGAATTATTCCAGGGTTTATGTGTCAGG
This sequence comes from Mandrillus leucophaeus, assembly GCF_000951045.1. Taxonomy (NCBI): domain Eukaryota; kingdom Metazoa; phylum Chordata; class Mammalia; order Primates; family Cercopithecidae; genus Mandrillus; species Mandrillus leucophaeus. The sequence continues at coordinate 1,401,632 of NW_012103654.1, read as the reverse complement.
GTGGTGACTTCACACGCCATAATGGCACTGGTGGCAAGTCCATCTATGGGGAGAAATTTGAAGATGAGAACTTCATCCTAAAGCATACAGGTCCTGGCATCTTGTCCATGGCAAATGCTGGACCCAACACAAATGGTTCCCAGTTTTTCATCTGCACTGCCAAGACTGAGTGGTTGGATGGCAAGCATGTGGTCTTTGGCAAAGTGAAAGAAGGCATGAATATTGTGGAGGCCATGGAGCGCTTTGGGTCCAGGAATGGCAAGACCAGCAAGAAGATCACCATTGCTGACTGTGGACAACTCGAATAAGTTTGACTTGTGTTTCATCTTAACCACCAGACCATTCCTTCTGTAGCTCAGGAGAGCACCCCTCCACCCCATTTGCTCGCAGTATCCTAGAATCTTTGTGCTCTCGCTGCAGTTCCCTTTGGGTTCCATGTTTTCCTTGTTCTCCCCCATGCCTAGCTGGATTGCAGAGTTAAGTTTATGATTATGAAATAAAAACTAAGTAACAATTAAAAAAGAAAAAGAAAAATTATAGCTTTAGGCTGGGTGTGGTGGCTCATGCCTGTAATCCCAGCACTTTGGGAGGTGGGCAGATCACTTGAGTTCAGGAGTTTGAGACCAGCCTGGACAACATGGCGAGATCCTGTCTCTACTAAAAATACAAAAAAATAGCTGGGCATGGTGGTGCATACCTGTGGTCCCAGCTACTCAGGAAGCTGAGATGGGAAGATTGCTTGAGCTGGGGGTGGAGGGGGTAGAGGTTGCAGTGAGATGAGATTGTGCCACTGCACTCCAGCCTGTGTGACAGAGTGAGACCTTGTCTCAAAAAAAAAAAAAAAAAAACTTCTGGCTTAAAATAGAATTATTCTTAAGTGTTCAATGCATGCATATCTTACTACTACCACATTGACTTAAGCCAGTGTGGCTGTGCCCTACTTTTAGGTTCGTTTTGGTAGATAGTGATAGCCTCCAAAGAAATTTGAAAAAGATAAGGACTAGCTATTTCTTACAACCTCATTATTAGGGTCTCATGAAAGCAAATCTCAGACCAAATTTTGCTGCACATATAGACATACCATATAGAAATGTATTAACTAAATCTTAATAAGCAGGCACAGATAGTTCTTATAACCTGAGGAAAGCCCATCCTTTAGTCCTAAGAGAGGCTCTGACCACCACCTTGCAGGAAAGGGGTCATATAAAGGAGAATTCTGCTTCCTTCATAGCCAGCAATAGGCAAACAGAGTCTTCCACATATCACAGTGGGATATTGGAATATTCAGCTTAAAGGAAGGCATCATCCATATGGAAAAAACATCCATGCTCCACTGGATTCTGAAAGGATGAGTCAAATCTTTAAAATACTTTTTAACCAGATCATATTTCTTAAATGCTTTTTATTTCACAAATGGAACCCCATTTTTAATATTCATTATTGTAGTTATAGCCCACTATTTTCACCAATGAAATTTTTTCTGATATTCAATATGATGATTATCAAGGGGTCAGTTATCTGCTGAAATACAAATAGTAATGGCACTTATAGTGGCCAAATCTGGAATGTGGATTTTTATTATGGCTAAAATGGAGTTTTCCCTATATTGTGTCTTTGGTTTTTTTGCTCACATCATACTATCACACTGGTATATTTTAAGTATTTCAGAGTAAATTGCAGGCATCTTGATCATTGAGCATAGTCAGTATTTTTGGTTGATGTAAAAACATTTCCTAAAAGAGAAATATTAATATCAATTCTGCTTATAAACTCTATTTAGACTTTGAATTCATATTGAATGTACGCAGAGGGGGAGGGGCATTTTATTGAAACAGAAACACTCTTGCTTGCAATTGTTAGTTCCATCAAATTACTATCCTCTTCAAATTCAGTTGTATCCTGGTATGAGTCTCAGATTATCTGAAGTAAAAACACATTAAAACGTTATAACCGTGTTTAATATAAAAACATTATAACAGTGTTCATGTTAGAAAATCAGTTGCTGTTTGTGACTTGAATTTTGGAGCCCAAATCTCCAAGATTCTTTATTGCTTAATTTACTGAAACTAGAAATCATGATTGTTTACATAGGAGTAAGGTTTTGCTTCTCTGTGTAGAATGCTGAGGAATCTAAAGCTGAAAGTATCAAAAAAATGCAATATTTTGTGATGAAAACAATTTGGAAATATAATGTATTACTGTTAGAAATTAGTTGTATTCATTCTTTGGCTCTTGTAGCTATTGTCACATAGCATACTCTGAAGTATGACAGGCAAGCAGCTGCCTTCATAGCCATTGCCAGTACTAAAGATTTTTCTAGGCTTTTAGCACTCTTCTTTCATCTGTAAGGACAGGCAAGGCAGCTGTCTTTATATATTGGTGTAGGATTGGCATGGTTTGCTAATGCAGCTGCTGGACTGACTTCACAGCTGGGGGAAGAGCTCTTGGTATTAACAACAAAACTTAACAGAAGTATGAAAAGGCAGGGGGGGGGTGGTGGTCTTTTAATCTTAGATCCTGACCACTTGGAGTGAAATACAATGATTGATTCCTCCTAAACATATAGATAATTAATGGAAGGATATTGAAGTAGTTTTGACTGAGTTTGCTTCAATCTTTTTTAAAATTTATTTTTTATTTTTTAGAATTTCCCCTTCTTGGGGCCGGCCACATATTCAAAATTTCTTTTATCTGTAGACAACATGAATTTTTTTCTTAGCTAAGTTGTAATAAGCTGTTAGAGAATTTTAAAATATTTAATTTTTATTTAGTATCTAAAGCAATCTCAAGACCAGTTTAGTTAACTTTAAATGATAAAAGTGCACCAATAGTAGTCTCCCATTTCCTAGAGATCAACTGTGATCAAGTCAATGAAAACATTGGTATTCATAAGAACTGTTGGGTAAATTCACACTGACCCATAACAACTCTGACTTCAGACTTCTAGAATTGGTCTTCTCAGCTTTATTTATAGAAATGTCATGAAAGAAGCTAGTTTTATGGAATCACATGGATACAAATATTGCCTGAAGTTGGGTCATTTAGTCAGAAATTTGGGGATAACATTCTGAGATTTTGAGACTCATCTTCAAAATCCCAGAGATGTCATCATGGCTTCATTTTGAACATAGTTCTTGAAACAGCCATCTTGAGGTAGCTATAAAGCACTGTTTTATGCTCATGGCAATTTTTGAATCTCTTGAAATTGTGACTTTATTTTCACCCCAAAGTACTGTGCTGCTTCCAAATGTATCACTCCCTTGAATGCGGCCTGGATCAGCAGTGGAGAGTCAGTGCAGTCCTGGTTGCCATCTACTATTCCACTTTCCTCTTGGACTAAAATATTGCAGTGAACCTGCTTGAGCAAGTCAGAAGTTTTCTTTTTTTACCCTGCAGTTTTAACTTTATTGTGTTCAGTTGTCTTGTCCCCTCAGTAAGAGACTTTGCATGCCACTAGGGGATCTAGGTTGAGTCTCAGATCTCCAGGTGCCTTATCTTATTTAGCTTCCTTAACCTCATCAACAAATTCCCTTACCATCTTACTACGTTAAGTTAAATGCACATACTATGCTTTACCTTTCACAGCAACTGGTCACAGTAATCAGTAGTATAAGCATGAACATAAAAAAAAATTTTTTTTTCATCTTAATCCTTTTCTCCCTAATTTAAAATATTTGTCACAAGTTCTTACGATGGATAATGCAGTGGAAAATATACATACCTACCTTCTCTTTAGATCTAAATAAATTATTGAAACAGTTTTCTCTTTCATTACAACTGCTTTGTCTTTGAGAGTGAATTAAACTTTTCAGCATTTAAAACTGAACTTCTCAAATTCATTTCCAGCTCATTAGTTCATGCTAGCTAATTTGACAAAATAATTGAGCATAAAATCTTGGAAGAACTCTATTTCATTATAAGCAGCATGTTGATTAAGGAGGACTAGGGGCAGGAAATTTGACTAAGTGACTTCTCAGAGACCTCTGAGAATATAATTTTTATACTATGTTTTGTTCTGCAGACATCTTTCTTATCAATAATTATTTAAGCAGGGGAAATGAGCTGAAGATCTCTGTCTGGCTTTAAGATTGTACAACACAAAATGTTATATACAGAGAATATTGAGAATAATATAGTTACATCTTTTTGCCATTTGGAACACTTTCTTCAGTTGGTGATCTGGAAGAATAGCAGGAGACTGAACAATGAATGGATCAAGATGTTGTAATACCACATTTGGAATCAAGGAAGGTCTAGAAGATTTGAGGATTTTCATATATCCTTTCAAGTGATTAAGATTATGTCTCACGTTTTCTTAAAGACAGATCTTTCATAGAATTGAGACTGGAATCTCACTAATCTGATTTAAAATTTTAACTTTATTTATGTATTTATGTTTAATTTTATGTAGAAATAGGGTCTTGCTAGGTTGCCCAGGCTGGTTTCAAACTCCTGGCCTCAAGTGATCCTCCTGCCCGGGGCTCCCAAGTGCTTTTATTTTTAAGCATAGGCTTATATCACTAGTTTGTCTATTGGTGGGAAAAAGGGATTATAATTATTTTTAAATGATGGCTTCCTTTTAGGTATTTCAATACCTAGGTCCAAAAACTAATGAAATAAAAATCAGTGTTGCATGCTTCATTGCTTTTTCATCTGTGAGAAAACTGTTTTAACAGTGCTTTCTACCCCAGGGGTACTATAGATTGCTTGTTCTATCAATACTTTTCTTCATTTCATTTGTCTAGTACAATACACCTCCTTGTCCCTTTTTTCAGGAGTGGTGGTAGAATTTCACCCAGCATTTAAAATGTAGATGATGCATTGTTTGGAAAAGTTGGCTTTGAAAAAAGTAGTTTAAATCTAAGTGAATTATCACCTAGGTTGTGTGTGTATCTAGACAGCAACCGGATACTGTGGGAAAGCTACAAGCCACCTTTGGAGATGGTGAAAAAAGAAAGATTCTGCTGTATAGTTTCTCTTGCTATACAATAAAGGCAGAACTTCTTAATCATTTCTTCTTTCTAGATTTGGAATTTATACCCCAGCCTGTAAGACTAATGTCAGAAACAAATTTGGTAAGAGAAACTTTTAAAAATCATTTCCTACCAGCCCTCACGACACTTCGTTTCCTGGAACAGTAAAGGAGTTCACTTCACTCACAAATGCATTATGAAAAATGTTTAATGAATTTTAAACGAAAGGACCAGATGATATGTACAATAATGCCTCATTCATCTAGGATAAGAATCCTATAATAACAGCTCTCCAGAACAGAGCAGAGAACCTGAAAGTAAGATGGAGTTCTAAAAGCAGTGGCCATGAAACCTGTTTTAAAACCTGATATCTTCTTACCAGAGATTTTTGCTCAATATGCAATTCATTAATCTTACCCCTAGTATAAGTAATCAGAATATCTGGGGATGAGGCCCAGAAATCAGCTTTCAACATATCCCCCGGGTACTTCAAATGTGAAAAATGAAGAAACATTGCTTCTAGCCCTCATAAAGAGGTTCATCAGCCTCTCCTGACATACATACATACATACATACATACATACATACATACCTTTATTTATTTATTTATTTATTTATTTATTTATTTATTTATTTATTTTGAGACGGAGTCTCTGTCACCTAGGCTGGAGTGCAATGGCGTGATCCCAGCTCACTGCGTGCTCCGCCTCCCAGGTTCATGACATTCTCCTGCCTCAGCCTCCCGAGTAACTGGGACTACAGGTGCCCGCTGCCACGCCCAGCTAATTTTTTATATTTTTAGTAGAGACAGGGTTTCACTGTGTTAGCCAGGCTGGTCTCAATCTCCTGACCTTATGATCTGCCTGCCTCGGCCTCCCAAAGTGCTGGGATTACAGGTGTGAGCCACCACGCCCGGCTGACATATATTTCTTCATAAGCTTATTTGGCTTCTCAGCTAAGAGGAGATTAGAAGTGGTTTTCTTCTAAAAACCATATCGGAAATTGAGGCAAGTACCTGGGAGGCAAGTACATTGTGGAAAGAGGCCAGAAAACTAAAAATTACACTCTTTAAAAGAAAGTTCTATTTTGGAATATTTAATAGTAGATTTTTCTTAATGGATGATTGAGACCAGGCTGATTAGTTTTTTTTTTTTTTTCAATCACAACGTGGCTTGTGCAGTAAATTTTAAAATGCAGTTATGTTCATAATGACCTTAAAAAGGCAAGGAAGTATGTATGTTATAGGCAACACTAACTGGGTGTATTTTCTGCTTTAGAACCACTATGCCAGAAAAGGATTAAATAATGGGCTGATTGATGGCTTAGAAAATGTTTGATTGCATTACTGCACCATGATGAGACTTAAAGAATCAGTGTGCTCCTTGGCAAGCAATGACTTTATCAGAGGAGTGTTGGTCCTGCTTTCAAATGAGTAAGAATGTGATGTGACCACTAGAGATGTTTTTTCAATGTGAGCAAAATCATTCTAAAGGGAAGGATGAAAATCATTAGTGAAAGTTGGGTAAGGTAACTAAACCCAGTCTTAAGGAGTTTGGAGAGACGCCCTGATCTTTCAGTAGGTATCTCTGAAAACATGATTGCTAGTGCATGTTGACAGAAACTAGAAGCGAAGCTGTCACCAGACTTCCGTAGCCAGCTCAGCACATCCAAGGAATCCCCTATCTGCAGATTTTATGTTAAATATTTGATTTTGCTTAATAAATATTTGTAAATTTATGTAAAGATTTTATGTTTCTTTTTCATTTATTTGTTCGATCAAATCAGGGCTCCTTCAACAGAGAACTCATTTGTATCACTGAACCTATAGTCCAACTTCTCTAGAAAGCAATTTGGTCTGTATATTTGACAGTCTAAGGTACCTTTTTGACAGACCTGCAACAGAAGTTTCCATTATGTACAGATACTCTTCTGTGGAACACTTGGTTTGGCTCTAACCTCTCTAAACAGATGCCCTTTGCCAGTGTCTTTGAGGGAAGGGAAAACACTGGCAACAGTAAGGGTTTTTTTTGTTTTGTTTTGTTTTGTTTAATCTGGTGGCATTCCCTACTAAAACTTCAACCATAAGGTATCTCAATTTTATTTTTTTTACCAAAAAGAATGAGCTTTAAAACCTTAATTTTAACATTCAGTTTTTCTACTTTTCTTAATTTAATAGCATGGTTTGGAGAAAAAAAAAAAAAAGCACAGGCCACAATCAGAGAGAACAGGGTATGAATCTTGCCTCTACTATTTACTAGCTTTATGGCTTTGGGAAAGCTTTTCACTTGGAATATGCTGATAGTAATGCTTCTTCTAAAGTTGTTTGTGTGAGAAATGAAATAACATGTAAAGTGCAAAACACGATGTGTGGCAAATAGGAGCGTGCCCCCACCTATGTCTTTTTAATATAGCACTCAGATTTCACTTGATAGGTGATCACTTCCCCAAAGTATGTTTATTCAGCAATTGAATCAGAAGGAATCTGTGCATCCTTCAGAAGTTTCCTTATTTGTTGACACGTCTTCACATACTGAATTTACTCTTCTACCTTAAGTTTTATTTATGAACAATAGTTGTACACCAGCGAGCACACACACTTCCACCCAAAAAAGATGAATTACTCAGCTTCTAGGAAAATACTTCTTTAAAAATATAACATGAACTCTGATTGTGTACAGGGAGGAGAAATCCAGATCAGAAACCAGTATACTTTTTATTGCTTTTTCAGTGAACCTTCTTAAATACCATGTAACTAGCTGGTGTCACTTAATAGAGTACAGCCCTATGTCTCTCATTTATTTAACAGCTGCTTTACAAACATATGCAAAATAAAGTATCAGGGAATACCTTTTCATTCTTTAAAAAGAAAACCAGAAAAGTGATTTCCTTACCAATCCAGTTTGATATAGTGTAAGGTAGTATCACACTATGAAAGATAAAAAGAAAGTCTGCATTGTTTTTGATTTAAAAAATAAAAACTTCATTATTTTCTATTCCACTTCTACTGGTAACTGCACACATAAAAAGCACACACAATTACACACATTTTAGTTATTTGTTGTTTATATTGCGACCTACTGAAAATTAGAGGTGTATTTCGTATGATGTGTTTTTTCAGGCATTGAAAATCAGTATCACTAAGCTATAGCTTTATCTTCATGAAACTTTTTGAGCTGTAATTTTGTGGTTGCCTACTACAACTTAAAGTGATACATCTAAGATTTTTCTCCCCCCAGTCCCTCAAATTATTGCATTGACTACATCTTCCTATTTGTTTCTTATTACAGTTTTTTTGGTAAAATTTTACATGATTTTCGAGGGAACAAGTTTTGAAAACCTAGGAAAACATTAATGTAACTTTTGAGAAGAAATGAGTTATGCTTTCTTTCCTCAATGATAATAAATTCCTGTCTGTTCTAAGAGGCAATAATGCAGGGTTTTTTCTCATTATAAAACTAAGAGCTTGTGGCCGGGTGAGGTGGCTCACACCTGTAATCTCAGCACTTTGGGAGGCCAAGGTGAGAGGATCACTTGAGGTCAGGAGTTTGAGACCAGGGTGGCTAACATGGTGAAACCCCGTCTCTACTGAAAATACAAAAATTAGCGGGGCACGGTGGCAGGTGCCTGTAATCCCAGCTACTTAGGAGGCTGAGGTGGGAGAATCGCTTGAACCCGGGAGGCAGAGGTTGCAGTTAACTGGGATAGCACCACTGAACTCCAGCCCGGGCAACAGGGTGAGACTCCTGTCTCAAAAAGAAAAACAACGACGACAACAACAAAAAACAGAAGTAAGAGGTTGTTGATTAAAAAATAGAGAAATATGTTATCACACCCTCATGAGATAGTACTATTAATGTTTTTCTTTTCTCTAAGCAAGCACAGATTTTTTAAAAGGTGGGTTGCCATCATATGTTGTATTTTGTAACCTAATATTTTTGTTTATTAACTATATAGTGAACATTTTGTTACATATTAAACATCTTTTGGTTGTATAGTATTCCTTGTAGAGACATCATAATTTATTTAACCAATCCCCTATAGTTGGATATTTAGGTTGTTCTAAATTGTTTCTGTTTTAAATAAAGTATAGTAAACATTCTTATGCCCATCTCTTTTTACTTGTATTGGATAAAATCCAATGAGTAGAATTTCTGAATTTCTGGACAAATTGGTATAAAACATTCATATTACTAAATCATTCACTTTTAGAAAGGGTAGTGCTAATTTAAAATCTCAACTAGCCCATTTCTTTGCAAACATGGGTAGGTTTTTAGTTTATTAATTTTTAATTTTTTTTTTTTGAGACAAGATCTTACTCTGTCACCCAGGCTGGAATGCAGTGGCACAATCATAGCTCACTGTATGAACTCGAACTCCTGGGCTCAAAGTATCCTCCCACCTCAGCTCCCAAGTAGCTGGAACTGCAGGAGCATGCCGTCATGCCTGGCTAATTTTTAAATTTTTTGTGTTGCCCAGGCTGATCTCAAACTCCTGGCCTCAAGCAGTCCTCCCACCTTGACCTCCTAAAGTGCTTGAATTATAGGCATGAGCCATCACACCTGGCCCCTCTGTTTTTTTATATTAATCATATTAATAGGAAAAGTATCTAGACAATTTGCATTTTTGTGATTGTCAGTGAACTAGAGGATTTTTTTTTTCTTTTGTCTAGGGAGCCGATTAAGGTTGAATGTTTATAAGTCATTCTTCTCTGGTGAATTCCTAGTAATCTCTTTGTCCATTTGTCTCTTAAGCCTCAATTTATTTTACTTCTTTAAGCAAAATTATTACTTTGAGTAAACATAACAGACAAGTCTTTCTTGGTATAAAATACAAAAATGTAATATTTGTATAGAAATACTGACTTACATTGTAAATATTCTACAGGGAACATTTAGTTTATAACTTCTTTACTCTCAAGAATTATATTGCCATTTAGTGTTTTGTTTGGATTTATCACTCTACAAATATAAATGACATTCTAGAATATTCTCAGAATTGGATAGCTCCTTTTTATTAATATGCCTTTAGGAGTCTTCATCTTTAAAGTCAACCCTCTTCAGCTAATCAGAAATCTAAGCTTATATGAAATCTGAAAATAAACTTTACTTTGTTTTCAGGGTTTGGCCTTAAAGTGATGGTGGATGGCAGATGTAGTTGTTTGACTGTTGTGTTAAACAAACAAACAAATAAAAGGGAAGAGGAAGAGAATGAAAGACCATTTCCTTACCAAGCAATCACACAGTTTATTGTCTAGGAAATAAAAAAGAAGAAGAAAGAAAGGAAAAGAAAGAAAAAAAGAAAAGAGCCAGTTTTGTGTACTGTTGAGCACACAGATGTTCCTCTTGGCAGCCATACAGTACTAGTCAGGATTGGGGTTTCTGCAGACGTAGAATGTGAGGCTTCTTTGTTGGAGACAAAGTGTTGCCTGTGGTGGGAATTGCTGCAGTGATGGGAAAGTATCGTAATGTATTGTTGGATTACTGTGATTTTCAATAGAGACAGTACATTAAAGTAGCTTTGTGGGCAATGGATTGTTTCAGCCAAGCCTGGCTAATAACACACTCATTTTGGCAAAGTCTATTTAAAAGGTAGAGCTGGCATAGTTTTGTGGTCATGAAGCCTGTCCCATACTTGGGCATTAGAATTACTTTTGCAAGCACTAGTTTTTAGCAACCAATTTATTTAATGTAATTCAACAAAAGAGTTTGTGACTGTAAAGTTAAAACTGTAACCACTTTTCAAATGGAACCATTTTTTTTTATAATTGCTAAACTAGTGTTTTTTGGAATTGTTATAGAAATATTTTAATCAGGTTGTTTCTTAACCCTCTTGTTCATTTAAGATAAAGTTTTGTTATAAACTAGAAAGTGCTGATTTGCATGCTTCATATTTTAGCAGTCTGTGTATATTTGGAGTGCTTTTTTGTTTAAATATAAATACTATGTTGTGAGATGTTTAACGTATATATAAATCTAATCACCAGAAAGCAAAGGTGAGTATTCTTTAATTGGCTTGCCAGTATTATCTGTCCTTGTCTTCCATAGAGTTTACTTGAAGTAGAACAATTAGCTATGTTGTACTGGATGTTAACCTAGATGTTAACTGTATTTTAAGGTTAAAATGTAAACTTTAAGGATTGAAATTGAATGTTTTTTAGTTTATCCCTCCCTTCTCCCTTTTATGTTATATAATATTGAATGAATTTTTATGGCCTTTTAATTGCTTACATAAAATTCAAACAGGAAGGGAAAGGAGGCTATAAAAATTAGTAAAGGGTGGAAACCTTAAGATCAACCCTAATTAGATGGGGTTGCTGAATTAGAGATTGAACTAATATGTTCATGAAGCTTTAGACTTTGTAAGAACCATAGATATCTAGTCAACCATCTCTTTTGACAAAGTGAGATGCAGAAAAATTAACCAGTAATAACCTGGTTACGAGGAATTGAAACCAGATTACACTGCTGCTAATTCTCACAGCTAAACATTCTCTTTTATTTCCTTCAATCTTACCAAATTAAACCAACGTTCATTTACTGATATACTCTGTCAAAGGATTCATCAGATATTCACCATGGAAAAACTTAGTTTCTAGTTAGTAAACAAGAAATTTAATCATTAAAAGGTGTTGATAACAAAAGATTTCAATTATAGTTTCAGGCAACAACGAGAGTCCAGTCTCAGAGCATTACTTCTTTAGTGGCCAAATGAACTGTGCAAACAATGATCATTCTTGAAACTCAGTAAAAGAATAAATATCTTTAGACTAGGATAGTCAGAGGAACACCTTTTTCACAGTTTGTATTTTGGGGTGGGTCTGAATATTCTTGTCTGCCTCACTGGTGACTTCCAGCTTATTCTACAAAACTTAACATAAATTTCAGCTCTTTTCCCGAGAGTTCCTTGATACTTCTTTCCTATTAGAATTTCTTTACATTTACCTATACCACTAGTGTATTTCATTTCATTATGGTTGTCTTTCCTGCTAGACTCTAACCTCCTTAAGGTCACTGATTTCTTTTTCATCTCCTGAGTATCTGCTTGGCAAATAATGTGTGACTAGTACATGTTTCAAATAAATTGAACATTTGCGTGCAAACAGGCATTCATATGGTAATAACACCTTGTTATGTACAGAATTTTATCCCCCCAAAATTTATATGTTGAAGCCCAAGTTTCCAATGTGACTGTATTTGGAGATTGAACCTGTAAGGAAGTAATAAAGGTTAAGTGAGGTGTAAGGGTTGGGGCCCTAATCCAGTGAGATTGGTGGCCTCATAAAAGGAGGACGAAACATGAAAGAACACTCCACATGTGCATGCAGTGAGAGAGGGCCACATGAGGTCACAGCCTCTGCAAGCCAGGAAGACAGCCTTCACCAGAAATTGAATTGGCCCAAGCCTTGATCTTGGACTTTCAGCCTCCATAACTGTGAGAAAATAAATTTCTGTTGTTTAAGCCACCCAATCTGTGGTATTTTGTTATAGCAGCCCAAGCAGACTAATATACACATACATAAACAAGCAAATGGAGGAGTACGCATTGTTGTAGAAAATAAAAAAGGTTTGCTTCCCCAGATCCCACTGCACATCTTTGAAAACATTGTCAACTGCTTTCTGCCTTCATAAGAATACAATCCTGCCAATTCAGTTTACCCACCCAGACCACCTTACAGCTAGACCTCCAACAATTCTGACAGGAAGGAGTGGTTCTGTTCCTGAATGAACTGTTTGTTAAACCGAGAAGAATGCGGGCAGTATAGCAAAGCTTGACTCTACCATGGTCCTGAGTGAATTCTGACCAAGACAGACAGCTTTATCAGTGGTGTTAGATCTGGCTGCCGGGTGTGTGGCATGCCAGCACAGCCTCTTTCTCTTGCTGCAGTGCCTTTGTCCGCAGATAAGTTTTCTGATTAGCACTTCACCCTCCCTGCCCAGTGTCTTTCCATCCTTGTCCCCTAGAGTTCATTCTTACACAGAGCAGCCAGAGTGATCTTCAAAACAGAAATTTGATCATTCACTTCCCCTCCATAGGTTTTCCAGAGCACCTAAAAGAAACCCCCAACCGTTTACTTTGGTGTGTGAAGCCTTACATGGCCTGCCTCCTGCCTTCCTGTCTGACCTCCGAGTCCTGCCAGTACTTTCCAGCCACACTGGCCTTTTGGTTTTGAATGTGCCAACTTTACCCTACCTTTGAGCCTTTGAACCAACGGTGCTGCTGCCTGAAAAGTTCTGCCCCCATCTTTGCACAGCTGGCTCCTTTTCTTGTCATTAAACGTCCCCTCTTCAGAGATGCCTTCCTTCACCACCCAGTCTACTGTTGTTTCCTAGTCCTCTCTAACATACTACTTTATTTTTATTTTCTGTACAACACTTAGTCCTATTTGATTTGGTTGTTTTTTGGTTTGTTGTCTTTCTTTTCCTAGCAGAGTGTAAGCTCTAAGAGTACTGGAACCCTTTCTTTCTTCTATACTTACTGGTTATTGCAGCATCTAGAGCAGTATCTTCCACAGATGGGCCTCTAAAAAACATTTTTGAGTGAATGAATGAACCAGTGAACAAACAGGTAGGCTGGAGCCCCAGGGCCAGGGCAAGTACTCCTGCAGGGCCCATCTTTCTCAAGGCTCATATTCTTTTCCCATATCCTCAGTCACTTGGGCCCTGCTGTCAACAGGAAGGCCCTCTACAGTCTAGAGACACACTGTCTCAAAAGTCCAGATGCTGTTGCTTATCCAGTAGATTAGAAGCCTTTAGCTAATTGATACCCACCAAAGTTAAGCTTAATTCGTTGAACACATCTTTGAAAATTTCCCTGTCAACTGTTGTCTACTCCCAACATAGACAATCCTCCTGCTAGCCAATTAGCTCCAGTAAACCTTAACAGCCAGACCTACTTTATGACAGAGAGTAACTAGTTCTGTACCTGAATTATTTCTTTGTTAAATCAAGGCCTATCCTGACTGGACTTTCATTGAGGATTTACTAAGTCTTTTATGTGCATTATTTCCTACGATCTTCCCAGCCATCCTATGAGGTAGGAACTATGGTGATTCCTATTTTACAGTAATGATTGAGGAGTTGAATATCTTGCCTAGGGTTACATAATGATCATAGAGTTGTTCACCTACAAGGAGTGTTCTTAAACACTGTCCGTTGGTTATCCTAGTTTTAATTAGTTCCCACCAGTAGACCGGCTTTCTTTACCCATTAATATGGCATGATACATGCTCTCTGTACAGAATTCTGCTTTTTCTTCATCTTTTCTTAGGAAGTTAGAAAGCTCCAAGATTTTGAGATCTTTTTCTGTGTTGTAACCACTGATCTAGGAAGTCCAAATGGGCAAGGACAACTAGATGCAGGTAACCTCTATAAAATATAATTTGATAGGGGAAATTAATGCTTATCAAAGTTAGAGTTCCTATTAGGAACTACTAATTCCTTCTTAGTGGTGAAGACAAAAATAAGTCATTATTCTACCCTGTTTTGTCTTACTTTAAAGGCATACGAATTATTCAAAGATATATTATTCAAAATATGCCTGACATTTTTTTGAATTTTATTATTTGAATGTTTTTTCCCAGAGAGTAAAAAGTTTAAAATAATGTCATTATCTAATCTCAAGGAAATTTTCTCAACGTCCTGTTTCCATCATAATAAAAACAAAAGCAAACAGCAAAGCTCCTATTTACAATTTAAATCATAAAGAGATGCTTTGATATTTTTTATTTAGAAATTCTGAAGTATGTACTTTTTTTTGCAGAATTTTATTCCAAAGATATTTGACAATTGATGATATTTAGAATAAGATATTAGCATTTAGAACAAAGTCACCCTAGAGATACTAATCTGCACAGAAGCAATTTCTTTTCTCAGATTAGAAGCAAAAATATCAACTTGCATCCTGGTCACTGTGTAGTCACACTCCTGTTTTGACAGGAATGACCCAGAGATCAGGGAATACTTGGAACATTCTAAGTAACACATTGTCAACACCTATGCTGCCCCTCAAGATTTAAAATAAGTGAATGCAGCTTTGAGATTGGAAGCCAAGTTAAGGAGCACATATGACAGGTGGTGGAATGCAGACTTGTCCAAAGACTTCAGACCCCTAGTTTGCAAAACAAGTTGCAGATGTGTTATATAGCATTTGAAAGTGCATATTTACTAAAATCTTCTACAAACATATAGAATGCTTAGTACATATAGTGTAGTGCAGTGCGACAAAGTGGAAGTTCAAAAGTACAACGCTGACAGAGATTAAAGAGTAGCATGGAAACAGAAAACGGTAGCTCCATGTGTCCTCATATAGGAGAAAAGGGTGATTTAGGACTTGCCTACCTAGGGAAGTGATTAATATACTAAAATAACCTGTGTCGCCTGGTTAATTAAGTGGTCCTCCTATCTGAAACACAACTTAGCTGACCATCTATCCAGGAAATCATGTCCAGAAAAATCTTTAGCTCTTCAGATTTGAGTCAGATAAAGAAGCTAATTATGCATAATGGATATTGTTATCTGGAAATAAGTCAGGGCACCTATGGATGTGGTAAGTCAGTGAGAGTGTTGTACTTCATGGTCTATCAGAGTTAAATGATGATAGGTAGACTGAAAGATAATCAGATGTTAAATATGTTACTGTACGCATGACCTTCCTCCTGACTGGCTGGCTGGCTGCTCTTTTTTAAATCTGGTTTCCAGCTTTCATGCTTTCTGGTGTTGGAGAACTGTTAGGCTTTCTGGGTCACAGAATCGTAAATTTTAGAAATGGAAGGATCTTAAAAGTCATCTAATTCAACCCTTACCGAATTCAAACTCCATCATTACTACAAAGGTCATCCATTTTGAAAATTCCCTGTGATTTCCACCATTAATACACACTAAAAAACAACCTGTTCCCTTTCCAGCCAGCTCTGTTAGAAGTTCTTTCTCATATTAAACTGCTATGAATCTGCCATCCTAAAGCTTCTACCCGTTTGTCTTATTTCTGCTTTTGTGGGGGCGGGGGCATACAATATGTAGTCACATAAAATAAGTACTGTCACCTTTTTAATATTAAACCCTTGCAAATTCAGACAGGTTTGGGGTCCTCTTGCTATTTTTTTCCAATATGCTAAATGCCTTCCTTCCCTTCAATTCCTCCTTCAACATAATACAGTATTCTTTCACTGCCCTCTTCTTGATAGGTTCCGATTATCAATGACCCTCTAATTGTGTTGCACAGAGCAGGTCACAGTAGTCTAAATATGGTCAGAAAAGTGAAAGGAGATTGAGATTATTATGCAGTTTATAGAATAGAATATGTACTTCTAATTCAACCTAAAATTACATTAGCTTATTGGGGGAGAAAAACTACATTGTTGATTCTTATTGAGCTTGTGATGATCTAAAACCATCTTCTCACATTAAGTGACTTTAAAGTGCTTACTTTTCTATACTTATGTAGTTGATTTTTATTTTTAATTTAACAGAGTTTTCTAGGCTGCAGTGCCCTCAGTTTTTAATAAAGAGCATGAACTGTAGTGTTTTTTTGTTTTGTTTTTTGTTTGTTTGTTTGTTTGTGAGACGGAGTCTCGCTTTGTTGCTCAGGCTGGAGTGCAGTGTGGCACAATCTCGGCAAACTGCAGTCTCCACCTCCTGGGTTCAAGTGATTCTCCTGTTTCAGCTTCTCAAGTAGCTGGGGCTACAGGCATGCGCCACCACGCCCAGCTAATTTTTGTATTTTTAGTAGAGACAGGGTTTCACCATCTGTTGACCAGGCTGGTCTCAAACTTCTGAGCTCAGGTGATCCACCCACCTCCGCCTCCCAAAGTGCTGGGATTACACCACGCCTGGCCTGTAGTGTTTAATTAATGTACTCAGTCTGGGCACGGTGGCTTATCCCTGTAATCCCAGCACTTTGGGAGGCCAAGGCACATGGATCACTTGCGGCCAGGAGTTCAAGACCAGCCTGGGCAACATGGTGAAACCTCATCTCTACTAAAAATGCAAAAAATTAGTCAAGTGTGGTGGCATGCACCTATAATCCCAGCTACTTGGGAGGCTGAGGCACCAGAATTTCTTGAACCCAGGAGGTGGAGGTTGCAGTGAACTGAGATTGTGCCACAGTATTCCAGTCTGAGTGACAGAGACTGTGTCTCAAAAAAAA
>NW_012103654.1:1381875-1383225 GCF_000951045.1 Mandrillus leucophaeus | reverse complement strand
GAAAATGGGTGGTACAACAAATTTAAAAGTTTTCTGTTCTCTTAATGTAGTCAAAAGTACAGGGGATTAGGAATCTGGAGACAGGGGTTTTACCATGGGAGGACATTGTTAAGGACATTTTAGGGATGAGGAAATCAGGAAATAACATTTGCCATCAAGCAGCTGTCAAGCCAAAACTTGACTCTTGTGTATGGAGCAAGTGTTATGTTCTTGAGCATTGTGCTGGTGATTTTGAAAATCTTACGTCTTTTGGTCATGAAAGTACAACCTTAATGACAGTAAACCTTACATAGCCAAGCTAAAATGATTCAGCCTTTTGTTTAGATGAAAATATCTTTTAATCTCTTCAGTTTTCATAATGGAAAAACAATTTTGGCCTGTCATATCTGATATTTAAAACACGTAGTTCTAACTTTGACCTTCTACATAATGTCTAAACTGCATGCACTTGTTAAGGAAATTAAGGCTTGAATTAAGCAAGATTCAGCCTGGCCCAAAACTACCACAGACCATTTGGAGAATAGCTGCTGAACACGTTAATCAGTGATTTTGTTGAACAGTCGGGAGACCAGACTCATATAGGAAGTGTTTTCCCAAATGTGCGTGAATCTCTAGCTCTACCCTATTGATTTTGCTGGAGCAGGTCTGGGTTGGACCCCAGGCCATCAGTATTTTCTTTTTAAGAAAAAAAACTTTAAAAATCTTCCACAGATATTCTGTGATAGCTCCCAGCTCAGGCTACCCACAGATATACCAAGTCTGTCACTGTAAACTACAGAGTAATCTTTAGACCTTACTATCCCCTCCCTCTGCCCCAAATCCCCAAACTCAAAGAATGCCTTCAATGAGTTTTGCTCTCCTGTCATTTATTTTATATACATTGAAGGTTACTACCAGACTTGTCCACTTGAATAGTATTCTAGTATCTTTAGTAAAACCATATTGAAGTATAAATAAGTATTGATGCAGTGAATTATGTAAGCTCCTATTTATTTTATATTTATTATGTGCCATGTACTTTTCATACCTTAATGCTTTAAGCCTCTTGTCAGACTTGCAAGGTGTTGCATATTGCAGATGAGTAAACAGCTCAGAAAAGGCAGATGTATTGTACTTGGTCACAGTCAAACCTCTGTGCTACACTGAAAAAACTTGTTTCAGTCAATAAATGTATATATTTTCCTCTCACCTAAAATGAAAATTGCATATTCCAAAACATCCCTTTTTGCTTAAAAGCCATGATACTACTGCCAAGTTTGATCCCAATTTTAGTCATCAGCATGTTTCAGGTACCTGAAAGCATTTACTCCTTCCGTTTCTTTGGATTTTTTTTTTTTTTTTTTTTTTTTT
>NW_012103654.1:1363717-1381614 GCF_000951045.1 Mandrillus leucophaeus | reverse complement strand
TACCACAATGTATCTTTTCCCTCCCCTCTTCCCCTCTCCTCTCCTCTTCTCTCCTTTCTCTACAGGATCTTGCTCTGTCACCCAGGCCTGAGTGTAGTGGTGTAATCTTGGCTTACTGTAGCCTCGACCAGCCAGGCTCAAGCAGTCCTCCCACCTTAGCCTTCTGAGTAGCTGGGACCACAGATGCGTGCCACCACGCCTGGCTAATTTCTGTATTTTTTGTAGAGATGGGATTTTGCCATGTTGCCCAGACTGGTCTTGAACTCTGAACTCAAGCAGTCCTCCTGCCTCAGTCTCCCAAAGTGCTGGGATTACAGGCGTGAGCCACCATGGCTGGCCTTCCCTCATTTCTTGACACATCTTCTTTTGTAACTTGAGAAAAAATTATAACTGTCATTATTGATACCATTTATAATGTATTATATGCATATTCCACACTATTAAAAAATGAAATCATTTACTAGACTTTTTAAATTCTCCATTTTCACATTTTATAAAATAAATCAATTCTTGAACAAGAGACAAAACTTCTGTTTGTGGTGGTACAGAATACTAGCAGGGCAAGGTTAAAAAGAACTTGAAAAATATATATTCATATTAGAATTTTAGAACAAGATTAAAATCTTTATCCAGGATAATTGCAGTTTGAGGAAATGTGTTTTGGTATATTATGAATGATATCTTTTGCTCATTGCTGTGAGAGTATGTAGATTTCCAGCGGGCCAGTTATACATATTGTTTATTTGGCCTAATGGTAGGCACACTCTAGATAGTATTTTTAAGTGATAATCATTAGGGTTTTTTTTTCCAAAGGACTTTTGGGAATAATTCAGGTAGCAAAAATTATGATTATAATAATTTTTATATCTTAATTTGTATCTTCTAATGGCCTGGGATAATAAATTAGGACTTAAGATGTGTGCTGTATTTGAAATTTTAATGATGACTAGAAATATTGGAGAGGAGCAGAACTTTTTGAACACCCTGTCATGTTTATTTTGTTAATCTTGGCTTCTGTGCTTGATGGTGTACAGTACAGATAGTACAGTGATGAACAATATTAAAACACATAGCAGTGCTAAAGCACACATAGTTTAAATAGCCACTTATTCAATAGATTGTCTAGAAATCAGGGGTTATGTAATGTTACATGCTTATGATCATCTAGGGAATAAAAACAACAAATGACAGACTTTTTATAGGCATCTTACAGATTGAATGGAAAGAAGCAATAGACTAGACAGGTCAAGGGAACATGGCAGATGGTACTTTGAAAAAGTGGGGCAAACCTGAAATAAACCAAGTAGTCTGCGTATAAAGATTCATTTGTTAATTGAATGTTCAAGATTATTACAATGTTTTATATAAGCTAATAAAAAGGCTTAAAAGTTTGCATTTTGTGTATATAATCAATTTTGCATGTAATATCACTTTACATTATATCAATTTCCAAATAGTTAGAATTGTATAAGGTAGAATAAAATCATCCAACTGCAAAAGATCTAAGGTCTTTTCTGACCCTGTGCTTTTTAACAATGATGAAATTGAAGCCCAGACAGTTTATTTAAAGAAGAAAATATATACGCATTCCTACTTACACACATACACATAGGGACATGGCTACTGACTTCACATATAGATTGGTATGACTATGAGCATTTGTATGAATTAGAAAAAGAAACAAATTGATGTTAATTAAACCTTTAGAAATGTTTTTCTTCCTCTTGAAAAAAGAGAAAATGGAAACTTCTGTAGTCTTAAAACTCTAATTAAGGAATTGCGAGAAAGCCAGAAAAATATCTGAATGATTTTAACTTAGTAGGATGAAAACATAGATGGTTAATGATTTCAAAAGAACTATTTTAAAACTTGTGAGAATTATGATTCCAGCAAGACAGTTAATTTGACTAGCAGTGTCAGAATTCCTCACAGTATTCTCTTTGGATACCGAGGTTCAATCCAAGCTTTGTATTTGTTGGCTTTGTATTACTTAATATTATTATTTATATCAAAGAACTAGTGAGAGAGATTCTCTCTATTTTAAGTCTGTGAGAACCATCAGTAGCATGCACTGGCAGATGTTAAAGAATGTCTGTGGAAAGAATGTCAGAAACCTCTCCAAAGGGAAGTCTTTAAAACATGCCCTTAATACAGAAATGCAAAACCAGATTTAATTGCCCTTTTCCTATACAGCTCAGACATGCAGGCTCGTTTACTGCAGCATATGGCCTGAGAAAGTGCACAGTGGAAGAGAGCAGTCTTGGTAAAGGCTGAGATTGAATCCATTTAGGCTGGAGTTCACAAAGATCAGTCAGAAGCAAGTACTTGAAGTTAAAAGAAACACACCAAGCAGTAAAAACAGGCTTTCATTTTGAATGTGCTCAGTGGAGACATCCTATTTGCCTTTCAAGACAGCAGTATTCTTTGGTTTTAATAGGAAATACAAAATTTCTGAAAAACTGCTGCCTGGGGGGCTTTTTCCCCAATTTAAAAAAAGATGTAAAAAATCACATTGCACGAGGCAGTATTGTTTTTAATGATAATTTATTTGAAAGTAGCCATTTTTCTAATGGAGAATAATTAAAATAATGAGTTGAATGGCAACAATATAGCTTATATTTTACTTCATAGGAAAGACATGAGACTATATGAAGTGATAAATTCTTACCACTCCTAAAGGGATTATGTTTACAGTTCTTTCAAGAGGTCATAGGTAATTGAAAACTTAAGGAGGAGCAGAAGAATCTGTGAATCGTTTTACACCACTGTGTGGCATTAGGCCAGTAGCTTTACTTCCGTGTACCATAATTTTTCTGTCTGTAACATGGAGGATATCTCTAGTTTTTTAAAACAAAGACACAAAATATACCTATGATGTCAAACACACATATATACATATATGCATATAAACATATAGAAGGACTAGAAAATGTGACTGACTTCATCATTTTTCAGATTTTACAAAAGGACATTTATTTCTAAAATCAGAAAAAGTAACTTCTCAGAAAAAGCTGAATAGCCTAAGTGTGTACTTGATGGACCGTATATAAATTTCTTCAGAATACCCAGTTATTATGTGGAGACTCTTCATATGTAGTCTACCAAAATTATTTTCCAGTGACTTTTTTGAGAACTTTGTTTCTTCATTTTCTGTTTATATAAAGTTATTTTAATTTTAAAATTAAATTAGAAAATATAAAGTATATATTTAGATTGTTGAAGATTTGTGGTTTTTAATCAGCAGTACTTCCATCTTGCTATTCTATAATGTTGATGTTTAACTTTTAAAATAATTGATTGAGGAAGAAAGGCAAATGGATATCAGTTTTCATTTGGTATTATAAAATACTTGAATCTTTTATTTACTAAATTGAGTCATCATGTGTTATGACTGGCATTACATTTTCTTTCATAATTTATTTTTTAACTAATAAAAATTGTACATATTTGGCTGGGCACCACCGTGTAATTACAGGCACTGACGCCTGTAATCCCAGCTACTCCGAAGGCTGAGGCAGGAGAATGGCGTGAACCTGGGAGGCGGAGCTTGCAGTGAGTGGAGATCATGCCACAGCACTCCAGCCTGGGTGACGAGCGAGACTCCATCTCAAAAAAAAAAAAAAAAATTGTACATATTTATTGGGTGTAACATGCTGTTTTGAAATATGTATACATTGTGGGATAGCCAAATCGAGCTAATTAACAAATGCATTACCTCACGTACTTAAATCATTTTTGGTGATGAGAACATAAAATATACTCAGCAGTTTCCAAGTCTACAACACACTGTTATTAACTGTCATCACCATGATGTACAATAGATCTCTTGAACTTACTCCTCCTATCTAACTGAAATTTTGTATCCTTTGACTAACATCCTTTGACCTGGTAACCACAGGAGCTGTAGTTATCTCTACTACAAGATGTTAAACTTTTTTAGATTTCACATATAAGTGAGAGATCATGTGGGGTTTGTCATGCTGTGCCTGGTTTATAAAGTCCTCCAGGTTCATCCAACTGGCATTACATATTAATAACAATGCAACCAATCCCAAATACTGAGTTATTTACACTTAGACATTTTTCCATTTTGCTTTTGTAAAATTTTACTTTAAAATAAAGTTTTAATTTTAGAAGGAAAATGTATCTGAAACTTCTTTTCCCCTTGATACTCTCTGACTTTAATTGACAAAGCAGACACCAGTTTTAAGAACTGTCTGGCTTGAATTTCCGTTTACTGTGGGTTTTAAAATCTTTAAAGGCAACTTTTAAGATGATAATTCTAGAGCTGGCAGTGGCTCACACCTGTTATGCCCAAAATTTAGGAGGTCAAAGTGGTAGGGTCACTGGAGGCCAGGAGTTTGAGACTAGCCTGGGCAACATAGAGAGACCCTGACTCTGAAATTAGCTGGCCGTGGTGGTGCATGCTTGTAGTCTTAGCTGCTTGGGAGGTTGAGGCAGGAGAGTCGCTTGAGCCCAGAAGTTTGAAGTTACAGTAAGCTCTGATTGCGCCGCTCTACTCCGGCCTGGGTAACAGAATGAGACCCTGTCTTTTTTTTTTTCCCAAAACAAAAACGTTTGGGGGTGGGGGGCAGGATTTCTGATACAATCAAATTACCAGTGTTAACTTCATCTTGAGCTAACAGAAATTAAAATTGGAATTTGGTTGTTGTCGTTAAACTAGTTGTTCGTGTTATGATATTCAGAATTAATGGTTTTTTGTTTTTTTGTTTTTTTTGTTTTTTTTACTATTTAGGAAATACCAGAAAGGAACCAGGGTCCGGTTGCGGCTATTAGATCTTGAGCTTACATCTAGGTTCCTGGGAGCAACAACAGATACAACTATACTAGAGGCTGATGCAGTTCTCTTAGGAATCCAGGAGAGTAAAGACTCAAGATCTAAAGAAGAACATCATGAAAAATAAATGAACTTTGCTTAGTGGATTCATTCCTTTGCCGAAGTCAGGTATTCATCAAGAATGCAGTTAGACTAATTGTGAATAAATGATTGAATTAAGATATAATAAATAAAAGCTATAATTATAGATAGCTCTTGTTAGAATTTTCTTTAGCAATATTCCTGCCCCTTACCCCTTGTTTTTCCCTTAATGTTTTTTCCTTTGATGGGGATAGTATACACTGTACTGAGAAACTGTCATTCAATAAATATGTTTTGAGTGCTGTCTATGTGTATGGTACTAGTTTAAACAGCAATAAACAAATTAGACAAAATTGCCTGCCTTGTGGCCCTTACATTCCACTGGGGAAAACAGGCAATAAATAAGTAAAATATATGGTATGTTAGACAGTGATACATGGCTAAGGAGAAAAAGGAAGCAAGGAATGGGGTTACAAGGTGTCTGAGTGATAGGTTGCTAGCTACATGGGTCTCTGAGGAAGAATTTTCCAGCAGAAGGAGCGACTAGTGCAAAGCCCCTGAGACACGACTGCACCTATCCAGATTAAGGACCAGGGAGGAAACCACTGTAGGAGCACAAAAAAAGTAGGAGATGAACAGAGAGGTGAGGGAGGCTCTGTCAGTCCTCGTATGCACTCTGGCATTTATTTACTGATTGAGATGGCAGGTCATTGGAGGATTCTGAGCAGAGGAAGGATATAATCTGACATTTTAGCAGGATCTCTTTGAGTAAGTTAGCTGCGTAGACCTAAGTTGAACAAGGACAGCCACAGCAAGACCCGTAAGGAGACTTATCCAGGCAAGAGATGATGGCAGCTTAGACCAAGGTAGTAGCAGTGGAATTGGTGAGAAGTTCTTGAAATCTGGATATATTTTGAAGATGGAGCCCGTGGGATTTCCTAACACATTGGATATGGAATATATGAGAAAGGAAGGAGTGAGGATGACAACAAGGTTTTTGGTCTGCACAGTTGGAAGACTTTAATTGCCTTTAACTGAGGTAGGTAAAGAGCAGGTTTGAGGGAACTATTCTGAACTCAATTTTGGACATGTTAAATTTGAGATGCATATTAGCCATCTAACTGGAGATGTTCTGAAGGCAGCTGGATATATGGCTCTGGAGTTCACGGGAGAGCTCTGGATGAAAGAAAGAGACTTGCAAATCATAAACATACTTGCAAGTCATAATCATACTTCACAAATGATGTAGGTCAAGAATTCAGGCAGGGTTCTTGACCTGGCCTAGGCAGTTTTGTTTCTCATGGTATCAGTTGAAGTCACCTGGCTGGCCGCTCTAGTAGCGTCCAAGACAGCTTCACACACGTGTCCAGTACTTTGGCAGGGGTGCTTGAAAGGTTAGGTTCAGCTGGAACAGTCAACCAGAGCACCTACACGTGGCCTCTCCAGCATGGCAGTCTCAGGGTAGTAAGATGGCTCTCATGGGCTGGCTTTCCCCAGAGGGAGCATTCCACAAGAACCAGGCTGACACTATCTGACCGAGCGTAGGAAATCACACAGCTTCACTTCTACCCAGTTGGTTAGAAAAAAAGTTATAAGGTCCGGATTCAAGGGGAAGGAATAAGACTCCACCTCTTAATGGAGGTGTGACAGTGTCACAGTGTAGAAGGTCAGTGGATTAATGATACTGTGGCAAAAGAGCCTGCCACACCACCCCTTCCCAAGGTCATCCCAGTAGCCAATAGCCTCTGCAAAGTCTCAAATCTAAATTTTAACCCCTCCACTCACTATCCTTCATGCTCCCTTAATTTTGTGTACCCAATTGAGCACTTTTTCAAAAATCTTTGAGATTCCAATCCCCATTGACTCCCAATTTTTTCACTCATCATCTTATGTTCTCACTATCCCCTTCATCCAGCTTTAGAGTCTGGGGTGCATCGCTATGATGACTCCCTTGCAAACAAAACACCATTGAGTCTCCTCCCTTCCTCCATTTTTCATCTGGCATAACTTCAACCCTGATTAAATGTCTACCTGCCTCATTCCTGCACCTGAGCTGTTCAGCATTACAGAAGACAACCTTACAATTATATTGATTGGTATCACTTTAAATCTGGAATTTCAGGTTAAGATGTCAGGTTAATACATACATCTAATTTTATTCCCTCCAAAGCCTCACTAAAATTACAACAAAGGGAGATGGATGGATGAATAGGAAGATAGATGATAGAGACACATGAATACCCACAGCAAAGAAAAAGTCAAGTGTGAGAAAAACAGGAAAAGAACAAAATTTTGCAATCTGAAAATAGATGGATGAATAGACATTTACATAGCAGAACAGAGATAGACACATTCTTAGCTGTCAGCGCAGAAAGCTGAGAACCAACCTGATTTACTGCAGAATCCTCAGAATATTCAGGAACTGGCAGAACCAGGTACTTCTAGATCTAAGAGTGAAGTGGGGTTAGGGGAGGTCAGAATAAAGAGGTTTGGGGGTCAGCCATGGTGGCTTGCGCCTGTAATCCCATCACTTTGGGTGGCCAAGGTGGGCAGATCACCCGAGGTCAGGAGTTCAAGACCAGCCTGGCCAACATGGTGAAACCTCGTCTCAACTAAAAATACAAAAAAGCCAGGCCTGGTTGTGTGCACCTGTAATCCCAGCTATTCGGGAAGCTAAGGTAGGAGAATCGCTTGAACCCAGGAGTCGGAGGTTGCAGTGAGCCAAGATCACACCATTGCACTCTAGCCTGGGCAACAAGAGCGAAACTCCATCTCAAGGGAAAAATTTTTTTTGGGTAAAAGCTAAAAAATAACCTAGATTCCTTTCCCCATTCCACTTAAATGATGTGGCAGCCCACTTCCACCCAAAGTGGCTGTCTCTCTCCCTTTCCAGCATGATTCTGGCAATTTCGTATTTGGACTTTGCTATCTGCCTTCCTCTGTAGAAACAGTTGGGGGTGGGGCAGTAAAGGAGTGGGTCAAATGCACATACACAAATGCACTAAACCAGATATTTCACTGCTCTGAAGACTAGAAGCCAAGGAGAGTATCGATTGAGTAATATTTTTTTTTTGGGGGGGGGGGGGGATGGAGTCTTGCTCTGTCACCCAGGCTGCAGTGCAGTGGTACAATCTCAACTCACTGCAACCTCGGGTTCAAGCAATTCTCCTGCCTGAGCTCCTGAGTAGCTGGGATTACAGGCGTGTGCCACCATACCCAGCTAATTTTGTATATTTTTAGTAGAGACGGGGAATCGCTGTGTTAGCCAGGATGGTCTCGATCTCCTGACCTTGTGATCTACGCCCCTTGGCCTCCCATAGTGCTAGGATTATAGGCGTGAGCCACTGCACCCAGCCCAATTAAGTAATACCTTAAGAACAGTGGTCAGGAAAGAAGGCAGTCTGTACCGTCTGATGTTTCAGATCTGCAACAAGACCCTATATTCCTATTTTCAAAGTCTCACCACCAAAAAATTCTTCCTCATCTCTTATGACACCAATCTAAGGCTTCTTTTTAATCTAAACTCAAGTTCCCAGGTGTACTGGGTTGAAGAGTTCCCCCACCCCCCAACCTTCTCCCATATTCATGTCCATCTGGAACTTGTGAATGTGACCTTATTTGGAATAGGGACTTTGCAGGTGTAGTCAAGTTAAGATGAGGTCATGCTGGATTGAAGTGGGTCATACTGAATGCAGTACGACTGGTGTCCTTAGAAGGGGAGGCAAGCTTTGGACACCGACACACAGGGAGAATGCCATGTGGCTTGTGAGGGAGAGATGGTAAGTTCTGCTGCCACAAGCTAAGGATTGCCAGCAGCCACCAGAAGCTCAGAGAGCTGCATGGAACAGGTTCTCCCTCTGAATACTTTAAGAAGGAATCAGTACACCAACACCTTGACTGCAGACTGCCGGCCTCTTGAACTGTGAGAATATGACTTTTTGTTGTTTTAAGCCTTAAGCCACCCAATATGTAATATGTTAGGAAAGCCCTAGAAAACTAATTACACCAGGCATCTCTAAGACATACGATGTCTAGTCAGGGATTGATTTCCCAGCCTGACTCAGAGAACAGCTGTCCATCTCTCCCAATGCTTTGACTCTGTGATTGCCATTTGCAGCCCATATTATATCTCCAGTTTCCTGTGCTCCTTTCTTTTTTGGTTTACTTTTATATTTTGGTCCGGCATTGACCTCTTTTACAGCCTGAATGAAAACATCAGTGGGGCCTCCAGCTATATTCAACCTAGCAAAACCAGCTCCCCAAACCCCAGTCACCTAGTTCAAGTCAGCCAGGTTGAGATAGCCTAGAGAACCAGTTTTCAGGGAACAGTCTTCATTCTTTTAATATTATTAAAGTAGGGCAAATATTTGAATAAAGCCAATACCTTTTTTCTAAGTCAGCATGCCAAACAAACAAAACTTAACTCATAGTGTTTCTCTGTCAGCTCAGGCCCTCCAGGAAACAGACACCAAGACAGAACTAGACGTGCAGTTCTGGGAGAAATGCCAGTGAAGGATAAAGGGGAGAGGGAGCAGGAGTAGACAGGAGAGCCTCAAGCTGTGATGACGATCTGACACCTGTAAAGGGAGGTTGGGTAGGAAGAGTGTCCAGACTGCGGTGCAGCTCTGTGAAATTCTCAGCCAGGCTAATGGGAGTGTCAGAGCGAAGATTGCCCATTAGAAGAGTTCCACAGTAGGCAAGAATGGCCCATCTCTACTACTCCCACCAAGCTCAGTCATTGGAGAGGTCCGGGGAGTGTCACCTCAGCATGACACTGCTGGATTCTGAAGGTTCAGCAGCTGGAGGCTGTCTGCAAACTACGCTCCTTGAATCAGGCTCTCTCTTTCTCTTTCTTCTTTTTTTGAAACGGCATCTTGCTCTGTTGCCCAGGCTAGAGTACAGTGGCACGATCTCGGCTCACTGTGACCTCCACCCCCAGGGTTCAAGCAATTCTCCTGCCTCAGCCTCCTGAGTAGGTGGGATTACAGGTGCCCACAATCACACCCGGCTCATTTTTTGTATTTTTAATAGAGACGGGGTTTCACCATGTTGGCCAGGCTGGTCTCAAACTCTCGACCTCAGGTGATTACCTGCCTCGGCATCCCAAAGTGCTGGAATTACAGGAATTAGGCTTTCTTAAAGGGAGATCTAAGAGTGTATTCCTAGGGTTATGGAATTTTCAAACATAAAAGTACTGACATATGAGGACTATTGCCATTCTGATTTGTCTCTTGGTTTTCTGAACAAGAATAGAAGCTGGAAATAAGTGGATTTTCTTCAATCATAACAGGTTTATCATGTCTTGGTAGGAGCCTAATTTTCTTTGAAATATAGACATGTCATAAGAGTTTCTCAGCCCTTCCCAATTTCATTTCTATTTGGCATAAGATTTCATTATTAAATATGGTCAACCCTTTACCCATTATGGTGGAGAAGTACAGTGGTGTAGATTATCCTAATTATTTGTGGTTAGCTTTAGAATATATTTTTTCTATGAAGCAAATTTTTTGTGATAAAATATACCACATAGGATAGCAAAATTGATAATCCTATAGATGGCTAAAAAGAAGAAAAAATAAAATCTACCATTTTAGCCATATTTTAAATGTACAATTCAGTGGCTTGAAGTGCATTCACATTATGCAACTATCATCACTATCCATCACCAGAACTTTTCAGTCATCCCAAACTGAAACTCTGTATCCATTAGACAAGAACTCTTCATTTCTTCCCAGCCCCTAGTAACCACTATCCTACTTTGTGTGCTATGAGTTTGACTATTTTAAGTACCCCATGTAAGTGGACTCATACAGTATTTGTTCTTTTGTGTCTGGTTTATTCCATTTAGCATAATGTTTTCAAGATTCATAAGGTGGTAGCATGTATCAGAATTTTACTCCTTTTTAAGGTGAATAATATTTCATTGTGTGTATATATAGTCATTCGTTTATCTAGTCATCTAGAACATTGGGTTGTTTCCATCTTTTGCTATTATGTATCATGCCACTGCAAACACTAGGGTACTACAATATACTTTTGAACTTACAATTGAATGCATCTATCTTACTTGAGACATGCAAAAATATTTTTTTATCCCATAATAAATAATGGGCTAATTCTGCATAAGCTACTTAATTATCCAGCATCCTCATTCTGCCTTTCCTGTACTCCTTCCAGGTGCTTGATGAAATACACAACCGCCCTCAGTGCCTGCCAAACAGGACTGGCCTCTCTGTACTTACTTATTTACCCCTTACCCATGCAAATATTCTGTTTCCATGATGCTCTAAAAACTAGAGATTTTAGAAATCCTTTTGGCCAGGAACTTAAAAATATTTTTAGGCATAGGAACCCTTCTTCACATAAAATGTATATAGTGTGATAGGTTGAATAATTGAACTCAGTTCTTTCCTCAAATGTAGTGATATTGTATATCCATATTCTCCACATGATCTCATGATGGCAAAATACTTTCCTGCGCCTTGACTTTGGCCTTGGCCATATGACTTGCTTTGGTCAATAGGATTTTAATGTCTGTGATGTGAACAGAGAAGATGCTTTTGAGTGTGGCCTTGCTTTTTGGCAGAGACCCTCAGACTAAAATAAGTCAAATGGACTCCCAGCCTGAAGCAGAGCCACCCTCAGGTCTGCAGACCACAGGGTGCAATAAGTGCTTATTGTTGTAAGCTACTGACATTTTTGTGGTTGTTTGTTAAGCAGCAATACCTGACCAATACAGAAATTAATACTTAGAAGTGGCATTGGTTCTGGGATTGGGTGGTTCCAATGTTCAACTGAAATTGTTCCAATGCTCTCTTCACAAAGGAGCAAGAAGTATCATGGAACAGGAAGGGTCTCTGAGAAAACAGAACCAAGAGCAATGGAGAAAAATGGACTTGAGAGCTATACTCATGAAGCAGAATGGAGATCTAATAAGGAACATCCTTGCCTTGGGGTAGAGGGACCCCACTCTGTTCATAAGAGGGACTCCCACAACACTTACCTAATGGGATTTTAGAATTGTTGGGCCAATGATTATGATGTGCCTTCAGTCTTTTTTTTCCTTTTTTGTTTGAGACGGGGTCTCACTCTGTTGCCCAGGCTGAAGTACAGTTGCACAATCTCAGCTCACTGCAACCTCCACCTCCCGAGTTCAAGTGATTCTCGTGCCTCAGTCTCCTGAGTAGCTGGGACTACAGGTGCACACCATCATGCCCAGCTAATTTTTTTTTTTTTTTTTTTTTTTGAGAGCTAGGGTTTTGCCATGTTGTCCAGGCTGGTCACAAATGCCTGAACTGAAGCAATCTGCCCCTACTCAGCTTCCCAAAGTGTTAAGATTACACCCAGCCCAGTCTTTACTTTTTCAAATGGGAGTATTTATTGCGGTTATCCTGTCCCTGTTCCACCATTGTACATTAGATGTACTAATGGTCTACTGCTAATTAATTATCTGTTGCTAAGTAACATCCCCAAAATTTAGTCACTTAAAACAACAGAACACATATTTATTATCTCACAGTTTCTGTGGGTCAGAATTCCAGGCACAGCTGAACTGGATTCTCTGATTCAGGGTCTGTCATAGGCTTTGTTCAAGTTGTCAGCCAGGGCTTGGGGTTCATCTGAAGGTTTGACTGGGGAGGGATCCACTCCCAAGCTCACTTACATAATTGCCAGGATTCAGTTCCTTGATGGCTGTTAGACTGAGGCTTCAATTCCTTGCTGGCTATTGGCCAGAAGTCACCTTCAGTTCCTTACCTTGTTAGCCTCCTTAGCATGGTACCTTGCTTTATCAGAGCCAGCAAAAGAGACAGAGTCTGCTAGCAAGATGGAAGTCACTCTTATGTAACATATTCACAGAAGTGACATCCCCTTAATGCTGCCACATTCTAGAAGCAAGTTACTCATAGGAAGAAGATAACACAAGGCCACAAATACCAGTGGGCAGGAACCATTGGGACCATCTTAGAAGCTGCCTACCATGGGTATGCAGGAGGTAGATAATTTCTATCCAGCTTATAGGTATTTGGATCTAAGTAGCAGCATTTGGATTTATAGATCACAAGATCATAGGTTTTTGGCAGATGCCATGGTTGGATGAGGCTTTGGGATCGGGGAAAGATGTCACAAGATGGGGATGGGGGAGTTTTGCATGTGGGAGGGATATAAATAGTTGTAACCAAGAAAATAATTGTAGGCCAGGCATAGTGACTCACACCTGTAATCCCAGCACTTTGGGAGGCCGAGATGGAAGGATTGCTTGAGCCCAGGAGTTCAAGACTGGCCTGGGCAACATAGAGCCTATCTCTACAAAAAGTGAAAAAAAAAAAAAAAAATTAGCCAGCATGATAGCACATGCATATGGTTCCAGCTTCTCAGGAGGTTGAGGCAGGAGTATTGCTTCAGCCCAGGATGTTGAGGTTGAAGTGAGCCGTGATCATACCACTACACCCCAGATTGGGCAACAGAGCGAGACCCTGTCTCAACAAAAAGAAAATAATTGTAAGAGATTGAATTATCCATCCCAATTCTTCATCCCCCTGTAGTAATATCCTTTCTATGGTCTCACAGTAGATAGGATATAGTAACCTCACCATTATGGTACTCATTATTTCGATAGTTGATATAAGTTAGATATATAAATAAGTTCAGGAAAGATTTAGATGAATCTCTGAATGGTAAATTCAGATTTCAGTATTAAAGGAAACCAGGGAGTTTGAAATACATCCCAAAACTTCTGAGGTCAACATTAATGGAGTACTATGAAACTTTGAAACCACAGGCTGGTTAGACCATTGGGCTGACCCAGTATTGCATTTCTTATATTCATATCATTTGGTTTTTAAAAATAAATACACATTTTAGTATAAATTCCTAAGGGAAACATGTATTTTATTTGAAAAGACTATAACTTTTTTCATGTTTCTTTAAAACTAATTACAAAGAACTCAGAGATGCTCTGAGGCAAAGGAGGAAGGAAAGGAAAATTCTACAAAAGAATGTGTCTTATTTTAAGTTCTTATACCTGCGCTCTACATGTGGAAGATGGAAAACAAGATTTTGAACATAGGTTCTCAGCTTCCAGGTAAAAAATTGTATGAACCCCCAAATTGTCCTGTGAACAGATGAAATCTTTAGAAACCAAAAAGTGGCTCAGATTACTACCATTTTCTTCACAAAATTGCCTCTCTGAAAAAACAATCCAACTGTTTTACCATACTCTATAAGTCTCAAATCATTATGGTTTGGGAAAAATGCACATGAGACTGTGATAGCAATAATTACTTCAAATGAATGAATAAAAGAAAGCAAGATACTGTGTTTTTTTCTAGGTAACACTTAAATGCAGAATCTTTCATTTTAGATGCAGTAAATACCACAGAAGCCAGTAGATAGAGATGATGTCTCAACTCTCAAAACCATACCAAAAGGA
Source organism: Mandrillus leucophaeus (assembly GCF_000951045.1). Lineage (NCBI taxonomy): Eukaryota > Metazoa > Chordata > Mammalia > Primates > Cercopithecidae > Mandrillus > Mandrillus leucophaeus. Next base: position 1,367,305 of record NW_012103654.1, on the reverse strand, counting down.
GTGGGAATTCCACTCAGGCAGGCAGCTGAGACAAGGATTGTGGGTAAAATGCTACCATCTTTCTTGGTGGGAAATAATACTATGTCTGAGCTATGTTGCTGCATAACTGTCTTTTAGACATATTTAGCAATGCCTAATATACTAGTAAATTTTTAAAATAGAGCCACAAAAGGGATGACAATTTAAGGTAATCCCCTCTAATTTTGTCTAAAAAAAAATCTGGTCCATTAGTCATTTCAATCTTTGTTAACACCTCTCTTTTTCCCACTCAGCCTCTGGTGTGGGTATTAACAAAATCTGAATGGACTAATGCACCAGAAAAAGTCCTGGAAAATCTACCAAGGGCATAGTATTATCAGCCTCCATGTAGTCTAAGGTACATGTCACTTGATAAGTGTGGATGCAAGGACTAGAAAAACTAGAAAAGACATTATTCCAAAAAGAGCAAGAAAAAGAATGATTATAAAGTTGCATCCTCTGGTAAGCCAGAGATTAAAGTCTTACTGTTATGAGGTGAATTAACATTAAACATGGCTGTCTCCTAAATGATTCTCTAAGATTGCCTCGAGAGGTAAGAAGTTGGTCACAGCTGTTTGCAGTGTGAACTGGATGACCACTTGAGAAGAGGTGGTAAGGTGCAGGAAGACGCAGCAAAAGTTCCATGGTTGTTAAAGGAAAATGGACATAGAATTCACCTGTAACTAAGAACTCTAGATAATGAGATCAGGCTTGCTCATCCATACAAGACCCCTGGATGTGTTTTGGCTTTGTTCCTTTCCTCCTGCCCCAAGACAGAGACCAGCTTCCGCTTTCACCAGGCTGCTCCCTCAGCGTATCCAGGCAGCTCCAAGTCAAGGCCCAGGAAAGTGAGGCCTAGAGGAAACAAGGCGTTCTCTCACCCACCTCTGTAAGGGCCTGTTTGTCAAGTTTAGTTTTTATTCTAGTGCCGTCTTCCTCCATATGAAAGATAGGGACTCTTCACAGAAGTGTGGCCCTTTCCTGGGGCCTGAACAGGACATGCCTGTTGGAACGAAACACTACAGTCTTCACATGTATTAAAGAAAGACAGAGACATGGGGTCATTTTCTTATACTCTACCAACACCATGACTCACTCATAGGGTCCTGCATCTCTGTACCTTCCACCACAGAAGCTCTGCAGTCAGTTTTTACTTAGCATTAGTGAATGTGTCAAGTCGCCACATACCTTCCTGCTATTTCTGCTGCTGTCACCTTCCTCCCTATCATCTCTCCATCTACATAAATTCTAGACAAAAAGCTTTCCCTAGAGTAGGCCAGATTCAGTGTTTTAAAATAATTGTGGGAATATATGGAAAAGATAACCTACTATTTTCTCTAATGAAACATGGTTGATAGTTATTAGAGAAAGTTTTTCAAAGAGTATTTTCTTGGTCAAAGGCACTGTAAATTCCTGATTAATCAGGGAGATTTCAGTTCCTAGGGAATAGTCTACACAACCAAATGTTGCCTATAAAACCCTAAAATGCATTACATAGTCTCCTGGCCCCAAAACATTTCCTGCTTTTTAAAACAGAGAATACTGACAGGATTTAAAGTTTTCCTTGATGACTCAGGGCCACCATTATGAAAAACAATTTTGTAATGATGTGATTTCCCAGGGATTATTAAGGTGGGTAGAGCTGCTAGCTTCTACCAAGTGGTCCCAGACCATTTGTGCTCTTTGAATTTTTTAACTGGTTACCTACAACTTCCCTTACTATCAGCTGATAGTTTTTACTTATGCTAATGTACCTACTTCTAGTAATTTCCTGCTTGTCTAACAAGTTGCTCCTGATCTAATTGAGGGAGCTTTATGCCTATGTACAAAATGACCATCAATAACTATCCTTCTTTAGTTCTTCTGTTTGCATTAAATATTTTTCCATCTCTGTTCTCTAAATTTGTAACCTTTATTGGTATCAGTGCGCTTTTCCGCTTCTAATTTATAAGCTTGTTTTACAGGAGTCTGGAAGAGGCTTTGAGGCCAATTTTGTAAAACTGTGGAACAATGCATGAATTTTGGATATCTGTTTTCTATTTCACAGCCTTTGTCCCTTATTTTCAGAACCACAGCTGTGTCTCATGTCAAAGGTTGTTAATTTTATTTCATTCTATCATTTACAATTAAAGGCTCTAGAAAAGAAGATAAAACTAATAAGAAAATTGATATTTTTTAAAACAACTTTAAAGACTGTCCTGATACAATCTCCTAGACCTTAAGTATCTAAGTAAATAAGTGGGTAAATGGATATGAATTAATTAATTATCTCTGCTTTGAAACCAATTTATGTACTTTGTAGATTAATCTCCTGGGGAGTTAATGTATACATTCTTAATAAACTGTAGAAGTGTCAACGATGGGCAATTGAGTTTTATTCATTTTTGTATTTTCTTTTGTGCCAGCACAGTGTCAAAAACATAGAGAATACTCATCAATATTTGTTGAATGTATTTAGTTGATTCAGTGGCTATCATTTTACAAGATCTTCTGTCAACAGAGAAAGAGAAAACCCCGCAAACTCTGATCCCCAAGGAAGGAAGCAGACATTTTTAGCAATGAGATTGATACAGATAATCTCCTGGATTTTTTTCCTTTTCACTCCTCCTCTTCCACAGTCCCCTTCACCTCACCCCCTCATCTCTGCCACCCCACAACTCCACAAGCTTTCTGCCTAAATGATGTTTCATCACATTTTGTTTTAGAGACTTAACAGAAATAAAAAGATCATGCTACATGAACAGATTTTGCATATCCAGATTTTAAGTATTCATCTGAGTCTGATTCATCTCTCCTGGTAATTTTCTAGAAAAGAGCTGGTTGCTGGGCCCATGTCTCCACGTCTAGCATTTTGCTGGCCTGTGGGGCAGGGACAGGGGAAGTGACTGTGTATGACTTTAAAGGATGTCTCATTATTTTGTGTTAACTGGGCTCTCTTACTTCCCTGTTGGCACAAACCTTGAAGTGTTCACTATATTCATTGCAACCAAAGAAGAATCCCTTGAGTCTAAAGGCTGTGGAAAGTTTGAGGAAACTGAAGAGGGGAGGGCCCAGAATTCTATTCTTTTTGAGCCTTCTGGTTCTTTCATGAATTGTATGCAAGTCTGTAAGACTTGCAATGCCCATTGCTTTCCTGCCTCTGAGTATTTTTCCTTCCATCACTTCTAGATATTGTTTACCCAAGTGTTGACAGGCAGCTTTTTTTCTCAAGGGTACTGGAAAGATGGTTACATTGAAGCTAAGCATTTGGCTCTCTGTTCAATACCACAAAAAGCACACAAGGAATGCCTCTTAATCAAATTTGTCCTCACAAAGAGATAATCTCTGCTCCTTGGTTTGGGAACCACTCATATGCCCCATTGTCATAGCAAATGATGGCTTGTTAAACTTTTCTATGTGTATATATACAAAACAGTGTCACTCAAACATGGTGAGTATCACACTGTCCACACAGTAAAACCTTCATCAGTTCCATCTGTGTTTCTTCTAGACCAAGTGCCGCAGATTAAACTGTAATATGACTGGCGAAATAGTTCTACTATTTACCTAAAGAAGAAAACACAAGCAATG
>NW_012103654.1:1344810-1363187 GCF_000951045.1 Mandrillus leucophaeus | reverse complement strand
GGTAGATTGAGTAGGCCACAGCACACCTTGTTCTTGTGGACTTGAAAGTGGCTTTAAGGTCATAACTTCTGGATGGGTATTCTGGCCCCATCGAATTTTTAAATGCTTTTTTCCCAGGAAGAATAGTGTTAAAAATGTTTCTGTTTCTGGCAAAGGCAGTATCTCCTCTCTGGATTTAAACCTATTTCCCTTATAGTGATACAGAAAGTACAAAAGCATACAATTCTCTGCCTTAGGTTTGTTAACTGTATGTCTCTGATATTTTCTGGTTAATTCTTTATGATGGATTACCTCTGGTGAATAATTTATCAGTAACCTTTCAAAAATTATTTTCTAAAAGACACTGAAAAGTATTATCCATTTTTAAAAATGTTATTTTCTCACAGTACTTTTAGGATGTTTTGGTGTATAAAAACCAGGAAAAAATAGATAAATAATATTTTTCCCTCTTAGAGCGGTACCTCTCAAATAATGAGTAAGTGATTAGTAAGATAATTTTTATCCCCCCGCCATGTAATCTACTTTTAATTTTATTTAGTGACTTAAACTCTTAATTTATTTAGAATTTGTCCTAATTTCAGTAAAAAAATGAAGCAGCTTGTAAAATTACTACCTTGAATTAAATAAATGCTGGGTCAGAGTTTTCTTTATTCACTAGAATTCCTTCTACCTGGCTCCTTTGGGACTCAAGTAATCTGGATACATAAACATCCAAATATTCCAGAACCCCCATCTCTAGCTGACCAGCTATTATTATAGCCTCACAGTGTGTAGCCTATACCTGGAAGTGCAGCTTCCAGTTGACCTCTATCTCCCGTCTCTCTTACCCCACTTCCTGCCTCCACATCTTTCAAACCCCACATAGTGTGGATAAACAAGACTTCCTCATAGGCAGGAGTCATTAATGGGCATTTCCATCATAGTAATCTTTAAAGGAAAGAAGTAGAATAGACAACAAACAGTAATTTTCTACGACGGCATTATATTTTCTAATTTTCTTATAACTTGAACTTCTTTCCAGTTTTTCCTGGTCTTCTCGTTTGAGTTGGTGCATGTTTTAATATTCTCAGAATGGATTGTCCTGAAATCTTGCCTTCAGTTTTGCATAGAACCCAGGAGGAGAATGGTGCCTTTCTGAAATGCCAAATAACCTGGTGTTGTATTGTCACAAACAGAACATTTACTTGGGAGCAAAGTATTACCACAGTTAAATGCGCTCCAGATGCCTGCTTTGCCACGAGAGTATAAACAGATATTTTCCAATCTGTATTTACTTCTGCAAACTGCAAGCCTTAAGAAATATTATATAAGCAAGCATTAAGAGATTCTCACCTTTAACTGTGGTCGATCAGTTTTTTTGCTCTGTTTAGAGTTACTAAGAGGGATTACAACTTGGCCTGTCACCCCTGGAAACTCTATTGATTGGCTGGACAGCCTGGAAGTTTGCCCAGACTGTTTTGTGGAGCCTGCCATTCCTGGACACATTCCTTGTTCCCCAGAGGCTTACAAGAAGAAAAAAAATAAAAAATAAGAAACAAATAGAAAGGCTTAAACATTTCAATTAGCAGAATCCACTATGGACATCATCCTTGATCATGTCTAGAGTCTATCAATCCCTTGAACAAGAGCATCCCACTTGACCTTTCCAGGGGCTTCTTGAAAGTCAATGTGGACATAACATTCCAGCTGGCACTTTTCTCCTCTCAGGATCAGGACAGGCGTGAACACAACTAACACAGCCCCTGACCTCATAGGACTTACAGTTCAGTGGGAAAACATATTATATACATACCCTCAAAAAGAAATAGGTATGTATAAAATGCAGTAAGTTTCAGAAAGAAAGTGTTCTGTCTGCCTGAGAATTTAACTGAGTTACTTGACTTAGACTGGAAGATTCAGGGAAAGCCTTTGCAAGGAGGTGTTTGGCAAATTGGGGATGGGGTAGGGAGAGTGGATAGCATCTAGACAGAGGGCCTGTCAGACATGAAGACCCAAAGGTGTGTGAGAGCGTGTCCAGTTAAAGGGACTGGAAAAAACAATAAACAAACAGAAAAACACCAACGTGCAGAAGCGTCAGGATTATCACGTGGCTATTATTTTTTCAGAAGATCAATAATGATGATGTTTATAAATTTGACAAATTTGAAACCACATCTTTGAAGATAATGAACAAATTTTAAATTTAACAATTAATGCAACAAAATTGTCACTTGGTTAGAGATGATCTAAAAATATTTCTTTCCGGGCATGGTGGCTCATGCCTGTAATCCCAATACTTTGGGAGGCCAAGGTGGGTGGATCACCTGAGGTCAGGAGTTCGAGACCAGCCTGGCCAACATGGTGAAACCCAGTCTCTACTAAAAATAAAAAAATTAGCCAGATGTGGTGGTGCATGCCTGTAACCCCAGCTACCCGGGAGGCTGAGGCAGGAGAATCATTTGAATCTGGGAGGTGAAGGTTGCAGGGAGCCAAGATTGCACCACTGCACTCCAGCCTGGGCAACACAGCGAGACTCTGTCTCAAGAAAAAGTAAAAATAAATAAAAATATTTCTGTGGGTTGTATCAATCGGGCATTGAGTTCAGCTGCATGTAACAGAAAATCCAGCAGCAATGGGTCATGTCACAGTGGGTTTTTTTTTTTTTTCGCCCAAGTACAGAACTAACCAGTGGCTGGTTGTTTAGTGGTTCAAGATCCCTTTGACTATCTGGGCCTTTTGGGTGACTGTAGCAAAAAGCATTTCCACCCATAGAGTAGGCTAAAAAACCCTGGGTTGCAAAAACAACGAATTGCCCATCCAATATCCAACCTCCCCTTTTCCCTTATTTATAGAACCCAATTTGGATAACCAGCTTAAAAAAAAAAAAAACTCCCCACAGTGGCTCATGCCTATAATCCCAGAGCTTTTGGAGGCCAAGGCCAGAGGATCATTTGAACCCAAGCGTTTGAGGTTGCAGTGAGCTGTGATGCCACCACTGCATTCCAGCATGGGCAACAGAACAAAACCCTGTCTCTAAAACTGCACTCCAGCATGGGCAACAGAACGAACCCCTGTCTCTAAAATTTATTATTTATTTATTTTTTTTTTAGAGAGTCTTGCTCTGTTGCCTAGGCTGGAGTGCAGTGGTGGAATCTTGGCTCACTGCAACCTCCACCTCCTGGGTTCCAGTGATTCCTGTGCCTCAGCCTCCCAAGTAGCTGGGATTACAGGCGTGTGCCACCTCGCCCAGCTAATTTTTGTGGTTTTTAGTAGAGATGGGATTTTGCCATGTTGGATAGGCTAGTCTCGAACTCCTGGCCTCAAGTAATCCACCCGCCTCGGCCTCCCAAAGTGCTGGGATTACAGGTGTGAGCCACCATGCGTGACCTGTCTCTATTTTTTTTTTTTAATTTTAATAACAAATACATTTTAACAACCTCCCCATCTTCTCTGACAACCTGGAATGACCCGTGACACTGTTCTGGCCAGTAAAATATATGTGAAGTCTGCTGGCTGGCAAGTTCTAGGGTTTTCTGTTCTGATACACACATTACTCCTATGTTTTGTGTCCTGCCCTTACCTGGAAAGTTGGGGACAATGACTGGAGTCAGAGTAGTCATGCTGCAGTGATGACTTTGAGGCATGTGTTCGTCATCCTCTAAGACTCTGAAAGTCTGGAGGAGTCAGTTGCATTGTTAACTGGACTTAAATCAAAACGAATCTTGTCCTTGTGATGAATGTGTTCAATTAATGTTCATGTCATGGAAGTTGTATGATTCAAAATAAAGTCACTTGTGTCAAACTCCCCACTGGGTTCAGAGAAGTCCATGAAGGGAGGGCTCTCACATATGATTTGTCTGACAAAAGGAAATACCACAAGGAATTTTTTCAAACTGCAGCTAGCAGCACAAGGAGAGATAGCCACTTACATAAGAACATTTGCCTGTTTTAAAAACTGTCTCACTAAGCCCAGTCAAAAACTATAAGGGTGGCTCACGCCTGTTATCCCAGCACTTTGGGAGGCCAAGGCGGGTGGATCATCTGAGGTTAGGAGTTCGAGACCAGCCTGCCCCATCTCTACTAAAAATACAAAAAAAAATTAGCTGGGCATGGTGGCATGCGCCTGTGATCCCAGCTACTTGGGAGGCTGATGCAGGAGAATCACTTGAACCCAGGAGACAGAGGTTGCAGTGAGCCGAGATTACACCACTGCACTCCAGCTTGGGCAACAGAGTGAGACTCTGTCTCATAAAGAACCCCAAACAAACGAACAAACAAACAAACCTACAAGCGCCTAACCATAACTCCAAGGTTACAAGTCCTACCTAGCAACTACTGACATTCACCAATCAGAACTCACCAGCGCTTGTAAGACACATACAGTGCCAATAAGCTTTCTTTCAAAACAACTTGTGTAAATCTTTTTCCCCAGTGGACCCTAATCGTTTCCTTTGCTTTCTGGACATTTCAGAGGCCACCATGATCTGCATGTATGTATGTCCCAGACTGCAATCTTACTTCTTGTCTATTATCCCCAAATAAAACCGTTATACTTAGAGATTCATTTCTCTATATTTTTCAGGTTGAAAATGTTTTACACAGGTTTGTTTGCTTTAGGGTAATGTTCTGTTCCATAAAGCTGGAGCATCTGACCTGTTCTCTTCCCCTGTTGAAAGGCAGACAGTCACGTGTTGGCTTCTGCAGCCTGCCTGTTGTAGCTTTGGAGTAAAAGAAAACCAAGAAATAAACTTCCTGAATGATTTAATCAATCCAAGATGTAGGCCATTTTCAGATCATTTATTGTACTTGTAATGTTAGAATTCTAGATCAGCTTAGCACCTCAGTATTTTCTGAGATCTTCGTTTAATTGCAAATCCTGGGTTCAACTTGAGGAACCAAGGAAATGGTTGGGTCTGAGTGGTGGGAAGCATGAAAGAGACATAGCTGGAACAGGCATCTGGAATACCATGACTCATATCCTTTAAATTTTTTTTTAATTTTTTGAGACTAGATCTGGCTCTATTACCCGGGCTGGAATGATGCAGTGGTGCGATCTCGGTTCACTACAACCTCCACCTCCCGGGCTCAAGCTATCCTCCTACCCCAGCCTCCCAAGCAGCTGGGACTATAGGTGCATACCACGATGCCCAGCTAAGTTTTGTATTTTTTGTAGAGACTGGGTTTTGCCATGTTACCCAGTCTGGTCTTGAACTTGTGGGCTCAAGTCATCCGCCCACCTTGGCCTCCCAAAGTGCTGGGATTACAGGTGTGAGCCACTGCGTTCAGCATGACTCACGTCTTTATGGACTCATATATTATTTCAGCCATGCCAGGGTTGACAGTTCTGGGCAGGTTTTGGTACATTTTGTGCTGACTATGTGACCCTTGCACACATAACCTATGTGGTAGCCAGCCCACATGATGGCCCCAATTGTCTCCACTTCCTGGGATTCCCATTCTTGTGTAGTCCCTTCCCACATTTCACTGGGGTTAGTCTATATGACCAATAGCATAAATACTATTGGTGAGGTCAAAAGACATGTGGCTTCTGCCTTGCTCTCTCTTGGACCATCGATTCTTTGAGAAGCTAGCTGCCACAGAGTAAGGACACTCGAACAGCCCTATGGGAAGGCCTTTGTGACAGTAAATAAGGCCTACTGCCAACAGCCAGCGAGGAAGCTGCCATGTGTGGGCTCTCTTAGAAGCAGATCCCCCAGCCACAGTCAAGCCCTCAGGTGATGGAATCTTGGGTTGATGTCCTGACTGCAACATCATGAGGGACCCTGAGCCAGAGTTTCTCAGCTGCTCCGACATCCAGGTTCACAGAAACTGTGGAGGAATCATTGTGATTTGAAGCCACCAAATTTTGGGGTGATATTTTTCTGTAGCAATGGATAACTAATACATCATTTATTTTTGTTTTCTATACTGGGTCACCACAGATACTAGGAGGGTTGGCTTTGCCCAAGCATATGCATAGATCGGGAAGTTAAAACTCCTGGGAATAACCTTTGACCCATGGGAAGGGAACTGATGAATCCATGGACCTGCTTCCTATCTTTCAAGAGAACAGTTCAAGAAGGCATTTAAACAGGCTTCTCAGGTGGTCTCGGCAGAATCAAACCCTTGTTTCCCGTAGTAGTGCGTTTCCCTGCCTTGCCATCTCACTCTCCCTGCTCTCTCTCTCTTCTGCCCTAGGACCACCTCCAAAGTTATCTATCTGCACAAAAGCGCTGGCATCAGGCTCTTCCTTCAGGGAAAACCAAGCTAAGGCAATAAGAGTGTGACGAAATGCCTGCAGGAAGGAAGAAAGGAGAACATGAACATTGGACTTAATGGATGAGAGCAGCAGGCTGAGCCGAGCTTAAGTGGAATATATAAATAAGAAGTTCATTTTATTGGAGGACTTCTGTAGTGTTTTTAAAAACAAAACATATTTATTTATTTATTTATTTATTTTATTATACTTTAAGTTCTGAGGTACATGTGCAGAACATGCAGGTTTGTTACATAGGTATATGCATGCCATGGTGGTTTGCTGCACCCATCAACCTGTCATCTATATTAGATATTTATCCTAATGCTATCCCTCCCCTATCCCCCCACCCACCGACAGGCCCTGGTGTGTGATATTCCCCTCCCTGTGTCCATGTGTTCTCATCGTTCAGCTCCCACTTATGAGTGAGAACATGGAGTGTTTGGTTTTCTGTGCCTGTGTTAGTTTGCTAAGAATGATGGTTTCCAGCTTTATCCACATCCCTGCAAAGGACATGAACTCATCCTTTTTTATGGATGCATAGTATTCCATGGTGTATATGTGCCACATTTTCTTTATCCAGTCTATCATTGATGGACATTTGGGTTGGTTCCAAATCTTTGCTATTGTGAACAGTGCTGCAATAAACATACGTGTGCATGTGTCTTTATAGTAGAATGATTTATAATCCTTTGGGTATATACCCAGTAACGGGATTGCTGGGTCAAATGGTATTTCTGGTTCTAGATCCTTGGGGAATCACCACACTGTCTTCCACAATGGTTGAACTAATTTATACTCCCACCAACAGTGTAAAAGCGTTCCTTTTTCTATTGGAGGACTTCCTTAGCAGTGTGATGATAAATTATCTTTTCATTTCTTTCTATTTTAAATAAAACGTGAGTGTTTTACATACTGTCAGCTTTGAAAATTTCCTAATTAGACATTTACATGTCAGGACCCTTATAAGCCCTTTCTCCTGGCATTAATGAGGTATAAAATAGCTTCTGAGAAAAAAGGTAAATTGTGCATATTGCATTCCTCCATTCTCAAAAAAAGAAAGCTCATTCTCCATAGGCATGATTGCCAAGTTCAGGCACAGTTGAGAAGTTGCTGAAGGCTTTGGGGTCTGCAAAGAGAGTGTCTCCACCTGCCAGCCTGCCAGTTGGTCAGCTAGAATAGTGAGGGCTCGCTGGAGAAATATTTTCTTAAGGAGAAGGAATCCAAACTTCTTTCACTGTGTTGGGGCATCATTGTTGATCTCTGCCCACAGAAAATAGTCTCATACAAGGAATGTTTTAGGAGGAACAGGGAAAAGAGTTGTTTCAATTTTGTACCAGCCATGGAGCTCCAGGAGAGTGGGAGACAAAGGCAGCCCTTTTAACAGGTGTTTTCTTTTTTGTGTCTGTGTCTCTTTTTGATAAAAGGAATTGTCATTATACACTAGATTTTCTTTTTCTTAGTTCAGATAGTTATCTTGCATTAGCCTAATTATATTAACCATTTGAAGTCTGAAGTCTTAAGGTTATGTTATCTTAAAGTCAGGTGATATCAAAAATTAAGGGAGCTTTGATGGCTGGTTCCTTTGGCTCTGATGCCATTCTTTACTTGCCTGAGAGATGGTTGACAAGGGGAAGGCAGAAAGCTTCAGTCCAAGTCCAAGTTCAAGTTCATTTCCAACAGACTGAAACCTAGGCTTACGTAGCATCCAGTTACCTTTTGTAGCCTCTAGACCTCCTTACAAGTTCAAATTCAGAGATATGGTGAAGATAAAACCTATTCTGGTCATAGGCACAGTTTTACAATAAATCTGGGCTTCAACCTGAGAAATACAAATAAGGGAAAATCAAGTGGGAACTGGGCGGAAATGTGAAACACAACAGAGGATGGTAGACACTGGAATCACAGGAGCTGGACACCTAGTGAAGGGCTGTAGGTCATTCATTCAACATTTAGAATACCTACTCGGTGCCCTGCACAGTGCTAAATGTGTGAAGATGATGATGGCACAGACCCTATCCTCAAGGAGCTCCACTCAGTGAGAAATAGGACTTTGTTTTTTAGAAAACAAATGAGATTCCTAGCCAGTGTCATTTTTGACATTTTTGCAGTGAGATATTTGCAAAGACCCCTCTTAAAGTCAGAGATTGATGTAATCGTGACAGTGACCATGATTCCTAGTCCAACCTCTTCTTCTAAAATAACTTTCAAGATAATGTAATTGAAAGCTTTTTGGAAAATGCCTGACAAATGACAAGTATCTGGCAAACTAACTGCATATAATAACTCAAGGTCCCTGTTACAGTTTGATATTTGTTCCCTCCAAAGCTCATCTTAAAATGTGATCCCCAATGTTAGAGGTAATGCCTGGCAGGAAGTGTTTGGGTCAGAGGGGCGGATCCCTCATGAATGGCTTGGTGACCTCCCCATGGTAATGAGTGACTTCTTGTTCTATTAGTTCACACAAGAGCCGGTTGTTTAAAAGAGCCTGGCAGCTCTCTTGCTTCCTCTTCGCCACATGACACACTTGCTCCACCTTCACTTTCTGCCATGAGTAAAAGCTTCCTGAGGCCTCACTAGAAGCAGATGCTGGTGCCACACTTCCTGTACAGCCTGCAGAATCATGAGTGAAAATAAATCTCTTTTCTTTTTAAATTACCCAGCTTTAGGTATTCTTTTAGATCAGTGCAAAAAAATGACTAATACAATCCCTGATTCCAGCTCAGTTCTTTTCCCTCAAGACACCAAAGCCTATTTTCCTGGGACTTGCTCTCTTCTCCACATCACACAGTCCTTTCCTCACGACCCCCACTTTTCCTTGATCGGGCTGAGGGTAGGGGTGAGAGGGCTGTACTGGAGCTTGCCTATGAACTGAGCCCCATTGAGAAGTGATCCTTTTGACCAAAGTATCAAAGCAATCCAGCTGCGGATTAAGAAACAGAAGGCTCTGCAGCTTTGGTTTAAGAGTCAGGTCATAGAGCTCTTTGAAGAGCTTGAGCTCTTGCAGGAAAAAAAAAGGTGTGAGGCAAGTTCCAAAATGTACATATATTGCATTTTGATAGAGGAGGCAGCAATATAAAGTACAGCCACAGATTCTTTAGCAAATACAACAGGGCATATTTATCTTAAGGAGTGTTGTCTTCTTCAGTGCAAGTTACCATAGTAGACAAAACACTTTTTCTTACTCTGCTGCTACTGCTCAAAGCAATTTCCTTTTGGAATTGCCTACAAAGTTGGCAGGGTATTCTTTTGCATATTCTCAGGAGAAGGCACTTTATCCCTTGAGAGAGGATTTAATTTTTTGTTAAAGAGTCAGAAGCCACTTAAAGCCCAATATGATGAAAAAAGCTAGTGATCAAGCTGAATGGTGTTTGTGACTGTAAAGTAACGAGGCTGATGTGGGTGCATGGGCTTACGCTGTTTCTGAGACAATTTCAGCAAAAGCACCCAAAATGTCTTTTGTACTAAGTTGTGTTACTTTGCCAGGGCTGCCATAACAAAGTACCACAGACTGGGTGGCTTTAACAACAGAAATTTATTTTCTCACAGTTTTGGGGGCATGAAGTCCAAGATCAAGTTGTCGGCAGGTTTGGTGTCTCCGGAGGCCTCTCTCCTTGGCTTGCAGATGGCCATCTTCCCGCTGTGTCTTCACATGGCCTTTTCTCTGCGTGTACCCCTGGTGTCTCTTTGTGTGCCCAAATTTCCTCTTCCTATAAGGACTCTAGTCACATTGTATTATGACCCACCTAAAGGGCTTGTTTAATTCAATCACCTATTTAAAGAGCACTGTCTCCAAATACAGTCACATTCTGAGGTTCTGGGGGTAAGGAATTCAACATTCTGAGGTTCTGGGGGCTAGGAATTTTAGGGGAACACAATTCCCCTAAAGAGCCCATGACACAAGTCATCACTGAGTAAGTATAACTTCTGAAGTGCCCTATTCTGAAGGACAGCATCATTTTTATGTGTAAGTACTGGTGTGCTTTTTAAAAATAATTACTTCCATTCATGGATAAATGGATAAACAAAATGTGTATGTATATATAATGGAATATGATGCAACCTTTAACAGGAAAGAAATTCTGACATGTTACCACATGGATGAACCTTGAAAACATTATGTCAAGTGAAATAAGCCAGACCCAGAAGGATACCTATTGTATGATTCCACTTATATAAGGTAGAATAGTTAATCACATACAGAAAGAAAGTGGAACAGTGGTTCCCAAAGGCTAGGGGTAGGATAGGGAGTTAATGTTTAATGGGTAGAATTTCCATATGGTAGGATGAAAAAGTCTGGTGAGGGATGGTGGTGATGGGTGTACAACAATGTGAATGTACTTAATGCCACTGAACTGTACACGTAGACTGATTAAAATTATAAATGTTATAATGTTACATATATTTTACCATAATAAAAAAATTTAAGTAATCACTCTGTAGTTGTTGGTCAAGAAATAAAGTGTAAGTTTTTCCAGCAGATATGGCTTAATATGCCCTGTTGAATTAATATGGCCTGTTTCAATTGAAACAAAAGATAAATGTAGAAACCCAGTGGCATAGATAGCCCAGGAACCCAGGGGTATAGATAGCCCAGGAAAGTTGAATTGTTATAATTTAGGATGCAATGTCTTAATTATTTCTGAGCAAAAGTTGTCTCAGTCACAAATAATAACAGCAGTTAAGTAACCTTACTTTTTGATTTAATAGTGTGGTGATGGTCCACATGAGTTTTCCTAACCAAGAATGGGCCATGTCTGCAGGTCAGGGTAGGAGGTGGCTGCCGGTGCCTAGGACCTAATCTATTTAAACCACAAAACAAATTAAGTCTGGTTCCTGATTTTCTTTCTATACCTCTTCTCCGTCTGCTGAAATCTTATTTCCTCTTCCCACTGAGCACTAAGTGCCTTCAGTACTGAAGTTTTGAAGCTCTAATCCTCTTGCCATCAATTCGCCATCCCAGCCCCAGGCCCACCATCCAGGAGGCCAGGCACAATTAATCGGAATTATCCCTACTTTCACTTCTTACTCCATCCCATCAAACCTTCCAGTGGTCTAATAACAGGCTTTCAGAAGGGGTGTGGATCATGAAAAGAAATACTATTTACTATAAAACATTTAGTGATTTGCAAAAGAATAAACTGTGGGAAAATGTATTGATTCTGTCTCTCACTTAAGAGGAAAGTAAATTCATACTAAGATGTTCATGACTGAAGGATTTGCTGATAGGTGGCAATTCTTTAGGCCAGTACTATGGCTGTCACTTCTTGTTGTGCTTGGCTACTCTGAGTAAAGTGCATCATTTTTCTTTTGCAAGACTGAAGTGCGAGAGGAATTTTATTAGAACTTGGCAGTCCCCGTTCCCAGCTCTTTACCACAATCAACCAACCCTACACAGATGTCACTAGAAAGCTACATTGCTTCTGTTAGCCATATGCTTGACCAAGATAAGCCTTCTCAATAGGATTATTCTTTTTTCATATATGGAGAAACATAATCAGATTCCTGACTAATCTGGCTTCCCTGGACTTGCTTTTGAAATAATGGAAAACCATACCAAAATGGCATTCCACTGATGTTAGCTTGAACCAAAGCTGTTCTATTCAATAAATGATTCTAACCCTGTAAAAATATTTGTGTAAGTTGCTTCCAGTTACAAGGGAATCTTTCTCAAATATAATTCTCTATAAAATGACTCTTCATTAGCTTTCCTGAAAGAAATCTAGTTTTCGAAGTGTCACAAGGCATTGTGATACAATTCCATCTTGAAGATGGTCTCATGGGATTAGACCCTGAAGATGCCAGTGAGCTTCACTTTATAGTATATGCAAAATAATGAATATCAAGCCACGTATTCTAAATTGTAAAACTATTCTTAGGGCAGCAACAAGGACATCACTTTGGTTCTCTCTTCCTCCATTTCCATTAATATCAATGCATTAACCAATATCTAATTGTTGCTGTTGAAGCTGTCACATCTTTGAATTCTGGAACCGGGTTGAATTTTTAGGATTTCCTGTATTAGGAGTTTCACATTAAGTCCAAGGAGTGAGGAATGACAGCGTGCGTCTCACCATGGTGAGCATATGACTTTCTCTGATGCTGGTTAAAGCATCAAGCCTGTGAGGAAATCCCTCAGAGGTAAAAGCGAAGGCCGGGTCCCTCCAGCAGGAATGCGAATGCTGCTTCTGCAAACTGAGCTTCTAAACTAGTATCTAATAAAGAAGTAGAATGCCTTCTCAGGTCCCATTGCCCTCCTGCCTTTCTGCTGCTTTTTATCACACCATATTGATCCAACTCCGGCTAGCCCGAGACTGAGGAGCTCTTCAGATCATGGAGTCAGGCACATCTGCCATGTATATGAACTGTGAGATTCAGGCAGATTTCTGAACCTCCCTCAGCTTGTTTGATTACCCATAAAAGAGACCGTTGTGAAGAGTAAACAAGATAATAATAAAATCCCATGGAAAGTACCAAGGGCTGTTACCTCGTGCTTTTTATTAGGTAGCACAGAGCGTCTTCCCAGGCCCTCCACTCGGGATCTGAGTTGAGAGTCACCCAGGTCTACACGCAGCCCCGTTCCGAGGCCATCACGCAGATCAGGAAGCGAGCACTCAGCAATTAACTGACCCGATTAGGGAGGAATAAGTGATGCCGAGAGCGGCAACGGCCTTCATGTCTTCCTCAAGAGCTCAAGCTCCCTCTCTGAGGGAGAATAAAGGCCATCATTTTTCAGGGGTTCCTTCAGGGATAAACTGGGAAGTGTTTGGCAATTTACTGATCCCTAAACTGGGAGAAGTAGTCCAGACCAGAGCAGAATTGGGTTGGTCAAAGTGCTCCTGCTCAGATGGTTTCAGATGAGAGAACTTTAGAGGAAGCGGTTGCTGTC
Source organism: Mandrillus leucophaeus (assembly GCF_000951045.1). Lineage (NCBI taxonomy): Eukaryota > Metazoa > Chordata > Mammalia > Primates > Cercopithecidae > Mandrillus > Mandrillus leucophaeus. The sequence goes on along the minus strand of NW_012103654.1, from coordinate 1,350,063 downwards.
TAATTGAATGGGGAAGCAGAAGGAATCCCCTTGGACTCACACATTAAATAAAAGGGAGAATCTAATGATTAACAAGAAGAATTCAGTTATTTTGGAGGTCTGATTTGGAAGACTGTTTCGGATTCTCCTCCATGGTTTCCTGTTCACCTCTGGGTTTCAGAGATGTAGAACCAAATCAGGAGACCGCAGGACCCTCTGGTATGGGGCAGCGGCCCTTGGGGCGCTCCGGCAGGGGGTCGGAGGCCGCGGGCGCCCCGGGAGGGGACGGGAGGCCACAGGCGCCCCGGCGGGGGGTCGGAGGCCGCGGACGCCCCAGGAGGGGAAGGGAGGCCACAGGCGCCACGGGAGGGGAAGGGAGGTCGCCAGCAGCCTGCAGGCCGCGCAGGGCCTGGGGCTGTGAAAGAGCAGCGGCTGCCGGCCGGCCCCGCGCCCCGGCTCGCAGCCGCCGCCGCCCCACACACGCGGGATCACAGGGGAGCTGACGTTTCATTTATCGACTGAGCGACTCTGAAAAAGGCCCCTGTGCCCAATTACCGCGGCGCGCCGTCTGCTCGGCGGCGGGCTGAGTCGGAAGGCGCGGGCGCCCAGCGCTAGGGGTGGAGCGGGGAGGCGGCCTTCGAGTGAGCTGTGGCGAGCGGGATTCCTGTGTGAAAAACTAGCCGCCACCAAGCCTGCGGCGTCACCTCCTCACCCCTGGCGGCCTGGGAAAGCGGCGGTCGCGCGGGGCCCGCCCTCCGCACGCCCCCGAGGCCGAGCCGCCGAAGGGCGCTGGTCTTCCCCAGCCCGAGGTTCAAGCGTCCGTCATTTCTCAGGACCTTTCCCTCTCTTATTTTCTTTTTCTTTCTTTCTTTCCTTTCATTTTTCTTTTTTAAAGGAATGTGCCGGTGGCATTTGAGAGTACAAAAAAAAAAAAAAAAAAAAAGAAAAAATTAACAAATGGGGCTTGGTTTTCTTTCTCGCCCGTCCCGGACTCGCCAAGAAGCCGTCCCCAGAGGCGGCGCTGCCCCCTCGGCAACTTTCCAGAGGTGCCTGGGGCCGCTTTGGCTTCCTGACAGGGGCCCCGGGCCGCCCCCTCCGCCTGTGGCCAGAGTGCATCTTCTCCAGTTTTATAAAGCCAGTCTTTGAATCTCTAGCTTTATCGATTTGCACTCAAAGATTTTCGTATCGATAAAGAAAAGCTCCTTTCCGCCACTCGCGGCACGTAGGCGGGAGGCCCCAATCAGTGATCAGTTAACCTGTTTACCAGACACCTGACAGGAAGGTGGCGCGGTGGAGTGCAAAGGACAATGGCCCGTGCGTCAGGAGCCCGGGGTCATGTTTCCAGCTTTTGCGAGGACTTCACCACCTCTGCCCGCCATGCCTCACTTTCTCCTAGGAGAGAGGCTGAATAAAGGCACTTTGAGAAAGCTCCATTGAGGATTAGTGAGATAGTATCTGTGTAGAGCTCTGCGGTTCTGGAAGGAAAATGCTGTGTAAACAGAACTGGCTGAAATCAGCGCCCTGCTCACCGCTATTAATCTTGACTTCCCTTCCTTGTCTGTTTTGGCATCACTGTATAACCCGATATGTATAAGCGTGTGCCTGCGTGTACGCGTGTGTGTTTGGGGAGGTGGGGTGGGATTTGGGTTCAGAATAAAAACCAATCCCTTAAAAACTATTAAAGCCAGGTACATTCCAGGCTGGGAAACCCCTAAAGCTTGACAGATGAAAGCACTGTCTTCTTTCAACTCTGTATTTCACATTTTTCTATCTGTGCTACATTAACTTTCACAAGTTTTCTCTGAATAATCAAAAGAAGCAAAATGAAATTCAAGAGGTTTAGTTGTTGTTGTTGTTGTTTGCTTTTTTGCTTTTGTGCCTGCTTGCCCACATCCACATGTCTATCTTTGAAAAATTGTAAGGGACTTGAGCAAAATTTAATGTAAGAAATAAATAATTGCAGTGAGTGAAACTCACAGAACACTACCTTATGCCTTGTGGACAACAAGAAGTTAACCAATTCTCCCTGGCCAATGCTGAAAGTTTAGTGTGGAGCTGGGTACAATGAAACCCTCTGATCCAGATAGTACTCCACTCAGCCTGGGAGAGTCACAGAAGGGCATTTAGAAGTTTGCCTGCTTTCAGCCATCCTCCCACTCTTGTAACCTGGGGTCCTCCCGCCCACCTACAGCCCAAAATCTCTCATATCAGAATGGCCAAGGGTAAGGTAGAAACATCTGGGCTGATAATGCCTTTAGCATACTACCCTGCAGAGGCCTATGTGGCTCATGCTTGCATTGAAACAAAAAATACAGCCTGATGAATCTGTTAATTGTAGATACTGCTTCACTTCTAACAAAAAACTTTGTGTTCTAAAGATTTAGTCTAAAAGAGCTGTTGATTTGTATGCAGGATTTTACTCTCAAAATGAAGTAAATCAATTTAATGCTTTTTTTTTTTTTTTTTTTTTGAGCTCTGTCGCTCAGGCTTGGAGTGCAGGGGCCTGATCTAGGCTCACTGCAAGCTCTGCCTCCTGGGTTCATGCCATTCTCCTGCCTCAGCTTCCACAGTAGCTGGGACCACAGGCACCCGCCACCATGCCCGGCTAATTTTTTGTATTTTTAGTAGAGACAGGATTTCACTGTGTTATCTAGGATGGTTTTGATCTCCTGACCTCATGATCTGCCTGCCTCAGCCTCCCAAAGTACTGCGATTACAGGCGTGAGCCACCGCACCCAGCCAACTTAATGCCTTTTATGTATTAGGTGGAATTATAGACACCTGACAAGAAACATCCATCTATCTCCTTTCATTTTGTTACGTATTCTCAAGGGGCCACATGATTGGCAGTAACTTTCATTTTTAAAAATTCTAAACTGGGTTTAGATCACCAAATCCCAGGTGGTAGAAAAAGGCATCCTGAGGCATCCAGTCCATTAAGGCAACTGTAAAAGCTCTGCCTTCTCTTTCTATAAGGCTTCCCTCAGTCCTTCCGTTTATGAAAAATCATTTAGAGACATCACTAAATATACTATCATTATAACATTTGATTTACCAAAAAACTACTCAATTAAAATTTCAGTTAAGTGTAAGCCCTGTAGATCATGATGCGTTTACTGAATTGATCAGAGAAGTTAAAAGACTAAACTTCTGTATCTGATTCTACCCCTAGTGTTGCTAGCCTTCAATAAGTCACTTCACTTGTCCGCTCCCATTAATAAAAACAGGAAAGCAGGACCAGTCATAAAACTGCCTGGGAAGTGATGAGAACTAAATACTTTTTGTGTGTGTGTTTTTTTAAAATAAGGAAATGCTCTGGTGAGGTAACACTTGACTCAAACAATGACTCCAACGTTAACTCTCAGACACACAACTATCAAATTAGAAAGCATTTAAAAAAAAAGACTTATACGGCCATGCACTGAAGGTCATATACCTTGTTATTAGGAGATTCCCACAGACATCCACTCAGGGCCTAGTTGCTTTTTCTTGAAGCACAATCCTAATAGTATTGGTTTGTTGTTTTTTTTTAATCCACCTCACAATAGACCATTAGAATGGAAAAGATAGAATACTGACTGTAACTGAGAACCTGAAGACAGTTTCAGACTTCAGAAAAGAAGTGCCAAGTAATTTAAAAAACAATTAGGTTCATATGGAGTCGTTGCATGTGTGAGCAAACTTCCCTTTCCAAGCCAGGCACAGTGGCTCATGCCTGTAATTGTAGCACTTTGGGAGGCTGAGGTGGGCAGATCACTTGAGCTCAGGAGTTCCAGACCAGCCTGAGCAACACGGCAAAACCCTGTCTCTACTAAAAATATGAAAATTTCCCAGCTACTCCGGAGGCTGAGGCATGAGAATCTCTTGAGCCTGGGAGTGCAGTGGTTGCAGTGAGCCAAGATTGTACCACTGCACTCCAGCCTGGGCAACAGAGTGATACTCTGTCTCAAAACAACAGCAATAACAACAAACCTTTCCTTTTCAGCACAAAAGGCCATTAATATTCTCCATATAAATGACAATAATTATGAACTTTAATATTGAAGACAAGTTGAAATTACACTTATTGCACTGTTTAGAAAGGTAGGCAAGTATAAGGATTATAAGGATTTTGATTTAAAATAGAAGATTTTAGCATGTAAGGGGATAAGCTTTAGTTAGTTGTGAAATAGATAAGTAGAATTCTTCATTCCTCAAGAATGTTAGGTAAATGAAGCATTTTAGTGGAAAAATTAACAGCAGCTTAGTTTTATGTGTTATTCCAATGGATGTGCTCCAGTTAAACCTCAGACTATAACGGGTGGTTGGTTCAGTGCTGATTGCAGGAAAGATTATCATTCAGTTTACATCCTCTTTCCCTTGGATTTTCCATCCAAGAAGAGTTGAGGCCTGGTTTTGCTTAGTCGTGAGATCCCAATCCAGAGGAGGCTGGCTAAAGACCATTAGGCATGTTAGATTTGGGTCAAATTCTCTGTGTATGTCATTAAGCATTGGGAGGCAGTTTGATAAAATTACAGAAAATATCTGGGAAAGGCAAATTCAGAGTTGACCACAAGGATTACATGGAAACTTATACTAGAGGTGCACAGGGCACGTCAGGCCACTGTTGGTCATGGTCCAACAAATATGAACAAAAGAATATCTGGGTTTCTCTAGAGAACACGAAAATAAGGAAACAAGATCAAAAGAACTTGGTTATTCCTGAGCCATACAAAGAGGAAAAGAATTTATGTGAATGGAAATAGAGCATCAGAAATGAAATTTCAAGATTAAGATTTCATTTGTCTTAGCTAAGTTGCAAGGATAACTGGTAGATGTTTCCAAAATTGATTCTAGTATTTGAATTTGCAAAATCCTGGAAATTTCTAAAATCTGAGCTCCAATTAAAAAATTTTAAAAGCTCATCTCTTTCCCCGGAGTAATAATTATAAAGCTATATTAATAGATTTGGCAGTGCCAAGACTTTCCTTGCTTTAAGACTTTCCTTGCTTCAAGTGATCACAATATATAATCACTTGAAAAAAAGAATTGTGTGCTTTCCCTTTGTTATTTGATGTCTATTTCAAAACACACTCAAAATATCTCCTTTCTTCAGTAACTATGGTTGAGTCTATTTCTCTACATTTCTATTTAGGGGTATCACATTTGTTGAGCACTAGCCCTGTTCTAGGTGCTTACCTAAGTTATCTCAGTTAATATTCACAACAATCCAATGAGGAAGGCATTTATTATCTTCTTTTTCCAGACAAGAAAGCTAAAAGCTTAAAGAGATAA
>NW_012103654.1:1342554-1344760 GCF_000951045.1 Mandrillus leucophaeus | reverse complement strand
TATTGAAGACAAGTTGAAATTACACTTATTGCACTGTTTAGAAAGGTAGGCAAGTATAAGGATTATAAGGATTTTGATTTAAAATAGAAGATTTTAGCATGTAAGGGGATAAGCTTTAGTTAGTTGTGAAATAGATAAGTAGAATTCTTCATTCCTCAAGAATGTTAGGTAAATGAAGCATTTTAGTGGAAAAATTAACAGCAGCTTAGTTTTATGTGTTATTCCAATGGATGTGCTCCAGTTAAACCTCAGACTATAACGGGTGGTTGGTTCAGTGCTGATTGCAGGAAAGATTATCATTCAGTTTACATCCTCTTTCCCTTGGATTTTCCATCCAAGAAGAGTTGAGGCCTGGTTTTGCTTAGTCGTGAGATCCCAATCCAGAGGAGGCTGGCTAAAGACCATTAGGCATGTTAGATTTGGGTCAAATTCTCTGTGTATGTCATTAAGCATTGGGAGGCAGTTTGATAAAATTACAGAAAATATCTGGGAAAGGCAAATTCAGAGTTGACCACAAGGATTACATGGAAACTTATACTAGAGGTGCACAGGGCACGTCAGGCCACTGTTGGTCATGGTCCAACAAATATGAACAAAAGAATATCTGGGTTTCTCTAGAGAACACGAAAATAAGGAAACAAGATCAAAAGAACTTGGTTATTCCTGAGCCATACAAAGAGGAAAAGAATTTATGTGAATGGAAATAGAGCATCAGAAATGAAATTTCAAGATTAAGATTTCATTTGTCTTAGCTAAGTTGCAAGGATAACTGGTAGATGTTTCCAAAATTGATTCTAGTATTTGAATTTGCAAAATCCTGGAAATTTCTAAAATCTGAGCTCCAATTAAAAAATTTTAAAAGCTCATCTCTTTCCCCGGAGTAATAATTATAAAGCTATATTAATAGATTTGGCAGTGCCAAGACTTTCCTTGCTTTAAGACTTTCCTTGCTTCAAGTGATCACAATATATAATCACTTGAAAAAAAGAATTGTGTGCTTTCCCTTTGTTATTTGATGTCTATTTCAAAACACACTCAAAATATCTCCTTTCTTCAGTAACTATGGTTGAGTCTATTTCTCTACATTTCTATTTAGGGGTATCACATTTGTTGAGCACTAGCCCTGTTCTAGGTGCTTACCTAAGTTATCTCAGTTAATATTCACAACAATCCAATGAGGAAGGCATTTATTATCTTCTTTTTCCAGACAAGAAAGCTAAAAGCTTAAAGAGATAAGGTAACTTGCCTTTGGACACACAAGTAATGAAAATGATGGAATTAGTCTTCAAGCCCAGTCTGTGTTCTGTGTTTTTCTAAAGCAGGTGCCCCTCCCATATGACTTCCCAAAGGAATGAGATTCCATTTGCTGAACTGGTTTATTTGTTCCAAGGTCTGAATGCACAGAAATCTTTAGGCATCTACAAATTTATGGAATATGTTTTGAGAATTTGAGTATCAGTGACATGTCAGAAATTTTGAATTCTTTTTACCCCCTTTTCAGTACAGATTCAAACTTTTCAAAGTATCAATCTAGAAATTGAGTCAGGGGTCTGCATCTCATTTATTAAATGTCTTAAAATGCATTTAGAGCTGCCTGATGAACATAAGTACAAGCTAAGAAGCATGAGTGTGTTCTTTCTGCAACTCAAAGAGAAGAAGGCATAGTCCTGTGTAATTGGACTAGAGGCTGGTATTGTGTTCTGACATAGAAAAAGGATTTGGAGTCTTTTGTAGCTGTGTACCTTCTACTTCTTTGTTTAGAGGTTTCAGCAATTCTGAGAGGTACAATAGGTTAATAACACAAAGATGAGGTATGTGAAAAAGAAAATTAGGAAGCACTTAACCCATGGTATCAAATTTTCCTTTTTTTTTTTCCAAAAAAGAAAATCTACATTTCCCATGATTTCTTTCCAGATAATACTGTTTGTTCCTCAGATGAGCTACCTAAAGGACTACTATTTGCTTCCCACCTCTCTCTCTTCCCAGTGTGTGGTGGGGCTGGACTTGGGGGCAGTCAGACAAAAGCTCAAAATTTTTATTTATATAATTTTCATATTTAAAAAATGTTCGTGATGTTAAGACCTCAAGAGTCAGGCATAAACACATGAAAAAATACATTTTAAAAGGCCTCATTTGAAATAAGAGAATTTTTGGTTTCGCTGACTTTAGAGTTCAAGGTTTCCATGTATTCTGTGAAGAATCTAGC
>NW_012103654.1:1336451-1337679 GCF_000951045.1 Mandrillus leucophaeus | reverse complement strand
TTACCATCTCTACTTCCATCACCTTAGCCCAACCCCTCATCATCTCTAACCTGAATTACTGCAGTAGCTTGCGAAGCAGTCTCCTTGTTTGTAACTCTGTTCCCTGATAGACATTCTCAAAACAGAAGCCAGAGTGATCATTTAAAAACCAAAGCCAAATTGTGTCATTCATTGGATCAAAATGCTCCATCTCACTCAGGATGAACAGCAAAGTCCCTAGAATGGCCGAAAAGGCTTTGCCCAATCTGCCCTTTATACCACCCCCTTAGCTCCTAAACCTCTCCTATTATTTTCTCCAGCAATCTCTCCTTCCAGCCATACTGGCCTCATTTTTCCTGAAATCCCCTTAGCCCACTGCCCTCGGGACCTTTGCCTTCACTAGGTCTGCTGCCTGGAATGATCCCACCCCCGTCCACTTAGCCTGGCTCCTTCATTTCCTCAAATGCCACTTTCTCAAGGGGTCCTACTGAGACCACTGAAAAGTTGCAACCCTTTCTCATAATCCCCATCCCCTTGCCTGTTTTAGTTATCTCCATAGCATTTATGACCTATTATATTATATCATATTCTTGTTTTCTTTGCTTATTTTCTATATCCACCTCACCCCTGGAATGTAAGTTCCATGAGGGCAGGATTTTTTCCCCCCACTACTTTTTAAAATTCACTGCAGTATCTCCAGGGTTTAGAATAGTGCTTGGTACATAGTGATGCCTAACAAATATTTGTGGAATGGATGAATATTTTAGGACAAATAAATTCTGATAGTTGGGGACTATACCAGCCCTTCATGACAGATCTGTAATTGTTCTTAATGGCCTTCTTCAAAGTCAAACAGGTTACTCAAAAAGACCTATGAGACTAAATTTGTTATGATAGTAGAGAGTCCTCTAGAAAAACAATGATTACATTTTGCCAGAGTCTGACACTAAAACATCTTATGGAAACCATGGTCATCAGCCAGTCAGAAAAATATTTAATAGACATCTACTAGGTGCTTTGGTGCATATAGAAAAGAATGTAAGGAGATTGTCCTTCAAGGAGTTTATTTTTGAGTAGGATTGTAAATATCTGTAATACTCTATGAGAGATATGCACAAAAAAAGAGTCATAAGAACATTTAGCTCTCAGAGTGCATGGAGACAATATTTTCAATAGCAGTGGTCAAGAATTCCAATTATAGAGACCAGGCACAGTGGCTCACGCCTGTAATCCCAGCACTTTGTGGGGC
>NW_012103654.1:1332350-1333040 GCF_000951045.1 Mandrillus leucophaeus | reverse complement strand
AAAAAAAAAACCTTTTATTTTAAGTTCAGGGGAACTTGTGCATGCTGTGCTGGTTTGTTACATAGGGGTAAATGTGTGTCATGGGGATTTGTTGTATAGATTTTTTTATCACCTGGGTATTATGCCTTTCCTACCTTTTCATCTCACCCTTTGTAAACTCTGCATGATGAAAATAGCAGTAAATTATCTGTCTAGGAAATTCAGTTGGAAAGCAAAAGATGACTCAAAAAACAAGACCCTCAACAGCAGCTTATTAATCTGGATATAATTTTGACTCTGCCAAGATACTGAAGGCTAAACTGAACTATGAGATGAGACATTCTACTCCATTCCATCCCATTTTTGGAAAGATGAGGTGAGTCACTTGTACAAAGTCACTTGACCACTTAGTGCCAGAACTAAGACTAGAAAACAGGTCATTAGATTCCTCTCTACAATCTGCCCTAGGAATTCTGTGGCCGAGTGTTGGTTTGGGGCACCCAGAGGACCCTGCACGAACTTCCTGCAGCCTTAAGCATGGGGTTGAGGGATGTGCCGATTTCTTAGGTGGGGCTGGCGAAGTGTCTACCATCTGACTTCATGCAGCAGGAAAACATCCTCCTTAGAACTAGAATCCGAGCTGCTGCTTCTTTTGAACTTTGAATCCCTGCCTTGTCCTCGTAAAGAAAACAGAAGTCGGTGGTGTGTCTC
>NW_012103654.1:1325973-1327750 GCF_000951045.1 Mandrillus leucophaeus | reverse complement strand
GAGGGAAGGATGGAAGGAAGGAGAAAGAAAGAGAGAGAGAAGAGAAAGCAAGAAAGCAAGAAAGAAAGAGAAAAGAAATGTCCCAGCTACTAGGGAGGGTGACATAGGAGAACTGCTTGAGCCCGGGAAGTTGAGGCTGCAGTGAGCCACAATTGCGCCACTGCACTCCAGCCTGGACAACAAAACAAGACCCTATCTCATTAAAAAAAAAAAAAGATACTTGAGATAGGCCTTGAAGTGTGGTTAGGATTGGTCAGGGGGAGACAGATACTGAGACACAAAGAAGCTATTAGCTGAATTTGTGGAAGTTTATCATCCTTAGAGGGTTTTTCTTTGGTAGGGGAGGAAGTAGTTTGCTTTATTTCAGCTATTTTTGCTTTATCCTAAGTGCAATTCGGCTAAAGGGGGTTATCTCTTCTGAAGAGAAAGCTTTCTAGTAAGCGGAGTAGGGTTACTTTTCAGTAACAGTAACACTAAGTATAAAATAACACATTCAGAAATTCAATTCCACAAATACATATGCCATGCCTAATTCGTACATCCTCTATAGAGAGGATTGCTGGGAGAAGTTGGAGAATGAGGAATGCACCAGAAGTCACAGGATTGTACTGTTTGCATTTAGCAAAAGGAAGTGAAGACCTTCTGCAGAGTGGTAAGAGTGCAAGACAGACAGAAAGCAATCAAATGGTGAGTGAACAGTGTGGAAGGAGAGGCAAGGAGGGCAGACAGATATTCCCAGAACTATGCGCATGATGGGAGAAAAGGGTTTTCAGGCAAACTGGTAGCCAGAGTTAGCTGGGTTCATTGGAAGCATTTATTTCTACATATAATACATTTTTATAATATAATTTTTTATATGTTATATATAATATCACAGAGAAAGAGAGAGAGAGAGGGAAGAGGGCAGGGGGAGTGGGAATGGAAAATGCAGTATCTTACAGGATCTGCTGTTAGACATTTCCTACCTTCCTCTGTAGTTAGTAAACGTCACTGCTAAGGCCAGAAGAGGTCAGAGCAATGACAAAATATGTCAGAAGCTACAACTCGATAAGAATGGTTTTTGTCATTTCCTGGGGAATGAGCATCAGAGTCTTCTAAGATTGGAAGAGATATTAGAGACCACTTAGTCGGATCCCCTTCTCACAAGTAAGGAAACTGAGGCCACAGGTAAAATAACTTTTCCAAAGTCAGATCGCGTATTCATGAGAGTAGACGCCTGGCCTCTCTAGTGGCCCACTGTTGTCGCCACTGTGCTATTCCACAAAATCTGTAAGTCTCACTTTTTTTTTTTTTTGAGACAGTCTCACTCTGTTACCCAGGCTGGAGTGCAGTGGCATGATCCCGGCTTACTGCAACTCCCGCCTCCTGGGTTCAAGCGATTCTTGTGCCTCAGCTTACCAAGTAGCTGGGATTACGGGCATGTACCACCATGCCCAGCTAATTTTTGTGTGTGTGTGTTTTAGTAGGAACGGGGTTTCGCCATGTTGGCCAGGCTGGTCTCAAACTCCTGATCTCAAGTGATCCACCCTCCTCAGCCTCCCAAAATGCTGGGATTATGAGCATGAGCCACCGCGCCCTGACTCACTTCTTACTGTTCAAAGCCATGCTAACTTTGCATTCTTCTTCATAACATATACATTTTTGCTTTAGTATGAAAACAATATTAGTACTACTTTAACCAGAAAAACTGATGTTCATGAAGGTTTCACATAATTGCAACACATTGTTTGCTTTAGGCTGCCGTTTGAGGCTCATGTAGCTCTATACCAAGACAGTG
>NW_012103654.1:1323288-1324513 GCF_000951045.1 Mandrillus leucophaeus | reverse complement strand
TCCTCCTTAGAACTAGAATCCGAGCTGCTGCTTCTTTTGAACTTTGAATCCCTGCCTTGTCCTCGTAAAGAAAACAGAAGTCGGTGGTGTGTCTCTTCTATGCTGTGTTAGGTGTAAGCCCATCACCAAGAATAAAAAGCTACAGTAGGTGAAGTGGGATTAAGACAGCCCAGGCAAATCCGGAGGTTGGGCACTTGCAATGGGGAACAGAGAAGCAGAAGGGTAAGTGCATTGCCATCGCTGTGATAGCTGCCTAATGCTTCATCTGTAGGCTCAATGCTTATCTTTCTGTCTTACCACGGAAGATCAGTGTCTCCCAGCACAGTGTACAGCCTGTGCCCAGACACTCAAAGGCCAGTTATTGTTGAAGATTATATAAAAAGGATTGTTGGAAGCTCAAAAAATAAATAAATAAATAAAATCACAAAGTTCTGTTTGTTCCTGTTGTCTGAGTGAGATATCAGCTAGGGAAAGACGGAAGGAAATACTAAAACCCTGTCAGATAGCACACGAGTACACGTGTATGAGCCAAAACCGCCTGATCTTTTCATTACCACGGACCATGCTACTGAGAGTGTTGCTGCCTGACAGGGCTGTGTTCTCACTGTGTGGTGAGGGCTCAACTGACGGGAGATTTTCACGCTGGCCCTTATGCACTTCCTGGCTGGAGAAGGAGGTTCTCTTCTGTTTCTGTTTTAGTCAACAGCATCCTGTCCACTCAGTAGCCCTTTGGTGACTCTGCATCTCCCTCCATTCCCATATCATGTCCAGGTCCTGTCTGTCCTTCACCCTAAAGCTCTCCAAATCCATCTTCTTCTCTCCATCTCCAATGCTACACCAAGCCACATTCACCTTCATTCTCAATTTCTGCCATATTCTAACTAGTCTTCCAGCATCTGATCTTGATGACTGCACCCCGCCCCTTTCCACCCAACAATCCACTCTCCACTCTACAAGCAGAGTGTCTTTTTGAAGTGCAAATCTAATCTGTTTAAAACCATCAGTGGTTGGCTAGGTGCAGTGGCTCACACCTGTAATCCTAGCATTTTGGGGGCCCAAGGCAGGCAGCTTGCTTGAGCTCAGGAGTTCGAGACCAGACTGAGCAACATAGTGAGACCCCGTCTCAAAAAAAAAAAAAAAAAAAAAAAGTTAAAAAAACCAATTGCATTTCCAAACTCCTTAACATGACTTACAAAGTGCTCCCTGAGGTCAGGTCTACCCACCT
>NW_012103654.1:1319899-1320578 GCF_000951045.1 Mandrillus leucophaeus | reverse complement strand
GCAATGACAAAATATGTCAGAAGCTACAACTCGATAAGAATGGTTTTTGTCATTTCCTGGGGAATGAGCATCAGAGTCTTCTAAGATTGGAAGAGGTATTAGAGACCACTTAGTCGGATCCCCTTCTCACAAGTAAGGAAACTGAGGCCACAGGTAAAGTAACTTTTCCAAAGTCAGATCGCGTATTCATGAGAGTAGATGCCAGGCCTCTCTAGTGGTCCACTGTTGTCTCCACTGTGCTATTCCACAAAATCTGTAAGTCTCACTTTTTTTGTTTTTTTTTTTGAGACAGTCTCACTCTGTCACCCAGGCTGGAGTGCAGTGGCATGATCCCGGCTCACTGCAACTCCCGCCTCCTGGGTTCAAGCGATTCTCGTGCCTCAGCTTACCAAGTAGCTGGGATTACAGGCATGTACCACCATGCCCGGCTAATTTGTGTGTGTGTGTTTTTAGTAGGAACGGGGTTTTGCCATGTTGGCCAGGCTGGTCTCAAACTCCTGATCTCAAGTGATCCACCCTCCTCAGCCTCCCAAAATGCTGGGATTATGAGCATGAGCCACCGAGCCCTGACTCACTTCTTACTTTTCAAAGCCATGCTAACTTTGCATTCTTCTTCATAACATATACATTTTTGCTTTAGTATGAAAACAATATTAGTACTACTTAAACCAGAAAAACT
>NW_012103654.1:1314298-1315584 GCF_000951045.1 Mandrillus leucophaeus | reverse complement strand
GAGTGCCATCTCGGCTTACTGCAACCTCTACCTCTGCCTCCAGGCTCAAGCGATCCTCCCACTTCAGCCTCCTCAGTAGCTGGGACCACGGGCGCATGCCACCACACCTGGCTCATTTTATTTTTTTATTTTTTTATTTTTAGTAGAGACAGGGTTTTGCCATGTTGCCCAGGCTGGTCTCAGACTCCTGGGCTCAAGGGATCCATCTACCTTAGTCTCACAAAGTGCTGGGGTTACAGGTGTGAGCTATTGCACCTGGCCTCTATTTCTTTTTTAATAATCAAGTTGCTCAAATGAGTTGTCCACTGCTACTTTCTTTATACTTTCTCATTTGTGTACTCATTGCAGAATTGTTTCTTACTTCTCCACTTCCATAATTAATAATAACAATACAAAGAAGATTCACAGTGACCTCAACATAGCTAAATTCAATGAACATGTGTATGTAGTATGTGTTGTATATGATAAACAAGGGTACATGCTGGGTAATCAAACAGGTAGAGACATCATTTCTGCCTTCCTGGAGCCCAGAGACAGGGGAGCTAATGAGTGTCTACAATACAGGAAATCATTGCTTTATGGAAATTCACATAAAGTGTGATGAAATCACACTGCTCCTCCAGGCAGTCTGCTAGAGGAGATGACAATTATTTCTCTAGAAAGTCAGCTGAACTCTTCAGCTAAGAATTGCAGGAAGAAAAGGAGACTGACAAAGTGAAAAATGCTGAGTGCTATAAGAGAGAAGAGCACAGGTACAGTGAGAAAGGGAAGCAAGAGAACTTCCAAGGGGTGTGGAAAAGAGAGGTGCTCAGGGGATTCGTGAACGAGGTGATACTTGATCTAGATGCTGAAACATGAGTAGGATGTGGATGTTTTGGAAGTCAGATGGCTAAAAAGCTGGAAGGATTCCTTCTCTAAAAGACTGCAATATGGAAAGCGAGAAGGAAATTTCATCTCCAAGTGGGAAGGCCCCACTGATTTTAAGGAATTAGGGGTGAAATGGCAATAGCACCTGTGCAAACACTGAGTGATGTTTCCAGAGGATTGTCAATTAGGTTATTTTCTACCTTTAATCACGTGTACTGTGTTTTTACTGAATGGGAAGCACAGAAGCAAAAGGGTAGGCGGAACTGTAAGTGTTAGTTCGTCCCTTGCAGGCTATCTCCACCTGCTCCGTGCTACTTAATCTGTTCTAAATGAGGGAGGAACAATGTAACTGAATGGGACTTTTTCCCTCTCTAGTTTCTATGAGTTTAACTAAAAAAAAAAAAAAAAAAAAAAAAAAA
>NW_012103654.1:1309850-1310666 GCF_000951045.1 Mandrillus leucophaeus | reverse complement strand
TGGGGGCCCAAGGCAGGCAGCTTGCTTGAGCTCAGGAGTTCGAGACCAGACTGAGCAACATAGTGAGACCCCGTCTCAAAAAAAAAAAAAAAAAAAAAAAAGTTAAAAAAACCAATTGCATTTCCAAACTCCTTAACATGACTTACAAAGTGCTCCCTGAGGTCAGGTCTACCCACCTCTCTATCCTCACCCTGCTGTGTTATTCCCCTTTTTGTGCTGTGCCACCTACTCTGCCATCCTCCCAGTTTCTCAAATGCCCCATTTTCTACTGCTTCAGGGCCTTCAGCATATACTTCTCTCTACTTGGAAGGCTCCTGCCACCACCTAGCCTAGGTAATTCCTTAATATCCTTTAATTCTTCAGAGAGAATTTCTCTGATCCCTCTGGCTAGGTCTCATATGCTCTCTTAGCATTGAAACTTTTTATTTGTAGTATTTATCAAGTTTATTAAATAATTGGCATTTGCTTAATATCTGTCACTTCTAATATATGCTTACAGTGAGGGGATGTACTGATCTGTCAACAGCATCAAAGGCAAGTCACTTGGCACGTGGTAGCACCCAGACTTGGTTAAATGGGGAGAAAGACATCTTTCACTGGGCCACCAATAGTCTGTGTATTTTTTTATTTTTTATTTTTTTGAGACAGGATCTCTCTCTCTGTTGCCCAGGTTGTTGTGCAGTGGCACCATCACGGCATACTGCAGCCTCCATCTTCCAGGCTCAAGCGATCCTCCTGCCTCAACATCCCTAGTAGATGGGACTAGAGGCATATCCCACCATGCCTAGCTGTTTTATTTTTATTTTTTGTAGAGAT
>NW_012103654.1:1289846-1308190 GCF_000951045.1 Mandrillus leucophaeus | reverse complement strand
ACAATATTCCATTTGTGAGTGAAAAGAGGACACACGATAGAATGGTTTAGAAATGGAAACAATGCCCCACATAAAGGACTTGTTCTTGGCTTCTCCCTCCATGCACCCCACTGAGTTTTTCTGAACTGTGTCAGGACACTTCCCTCCATCCATTGTCCCAGGGAGCCAGGAATGGTTTCTGTTGACTGATTTTTAAGTTTCGGCCAATGTCACTATCAATTGGAACATCACAAATTAAAAAGCATGATGGCTCTAGGATACAGATACTGAAAGCGAACATAAAAATAAAACAGAGAGGAAAAAAATAATTTGGATTTTTGCTTTCTGGCTTCAGGATCAAGAATGTGAGTGTTGGGGAGGGTTGCTCTTTTATGAGTCATATTGTGGCGGCTCTAGGATCAGTAATGAAAACATTACGGAGTGATGAGTGAGGCCTAATCCCCGGGGGCACAGTGCAGAGAGGACAGGGGCCTGCCTTGGGCTGGCAGCAGCAGATACACAAGACAAAACAATAAACAGTGAAGGTGAAAGAGGCAAGGAGGAAGAACTTAGTAACCCAGGGCTCTTTTGCTAGAGGAGAACAGCCCCTTTCACAGCCGCCTGCTAGCTCCACTGGAAGTGGTAGGAAGGCAGGCCAAAAGAGGTCCTTTATGCATTAAAAGCTTCATCCCAATTATGAAGTTTACAGGCTTCACGGGAGACATTTTGTTGTGTGTCATGCCACATGCTGTTTGAACGAATGAGACTCCACAAATACCTTATAATTTAGTTTCCCTAATAATCTTAATGGGGCAATATCTATTATCCTCAACTCTATTGTAAACTTTTTGAGGGCAGAGATGGAGTCACCACCTGGTCTTGTGTGTGTATATGTTCTATTAAGGCATAATTAACATATATTACCACTTACAGATCTTTCGTGCTCAATTTGATGTTTTTTTTTTTTTTGAGACAGAGTCTTGCTCTGCTGCCCAGGCCCAGAGTGCAGTGGCACGATCTTGGCACACTGCAACCTCTGCCTCCCTCCCGGGTTCCGGTGATTGGCTTGCTTCAGCCTCCCAAGTAGCTGGGATTACAGGTGCATGCCACCATGACTGGCTAATTTTTGTATTTTTAGTAGAGGTGGGGTTTCCCCTTGTTGGCCAGGTTGGTCTCGAACTCCTGACCAGCCTTCGACCTCCCAAAGTGCTGGGATTATTGGCATGAGCCACTGTACCCGGTCACTCAATTTGATGACAACTATATTGCACTCAGTCACTCAATTTTTGACAATTGTATACATTAATGTGACCACGATCTGAAACAAGATATAGAATATTTCCATTATTCCAGAAGGTTCCCTTGTGCTCCTTTTTAGCCTTCCACATTTCCTATCCCCAACAAAACAACTGGCTTTCTGAATTCTATCGCTGTAGACTGGTTTTGCCTGTTCTTGGATTTCATATAAATGAAATTGGATGGTATGTAGTCTTCCCCTTAACATGATGTTTTTGAGATTCAGCCACATTGGTATGTGTATCAGTAATTTGCTCTTTTGTGAGTAATATTCCATCATATGAATGTATCACAATTTATCCATTCTTCTGTTTATCTCCTGGTGATAGACATTTTGATTGATTAATATTTGTCTACTATAAATAAGGTTCTCTGGAGTGGGGCATATGTTTTCATTTCAACATCTAAGCGTGAAATTGCTAGTTCATAGTATCAGTGTAAGTCTACCAACATAAGAAAATTCCAAACAGTTCTCCAAAGTGGTTGTAACATTTTGCATTCCTACTAGAATGTATGAGAGTTTCAAGTATTCTACATCTTTGACCACAGGTAGTGTTGTCAGTTTTTTATGGTTTAGCCATTCTAGAGGGTGTGAAATGGTGTATCATGGAGGTTTTAATTTGCAACTCCCTGAGAATATTGCTGTGCACTTTTACATCTGCTTTCTTGGTCAATCATATTTCCTTTTTTTTTGTTTGTTTGTTTTTGAGATGGAGTCTCGCTCTGTGTCCTAGGCTGGAGTGCAGAGGCATGATCTCAGCTCACTGCAAGTTCTGCCTCCAGGGTTCACACCATTCTCCTGCCTCAGCCTCCCAAGTAGCTGGGACTACAGTTGCCCGCCACCACGCCCGGCTAATTTTTTTTTTTATGCTTTCAGTAGAGACGGGGTTTCACCGTGTTAGCCAGGATGGTCTCCATCTCCTGACCTTGTGATCCACCCTCCTTGGCCTCCCAAAGTGCTGGGATTACAGATGTGAGCCACCGTGCCCGGCCGGTCAATAATATTTCTTATTTTGTGAAGTGTCTATTCAAGTCATTTGTCCATTTTTTAAAGTATTGTTTGCCTTTTTATTGGTAATGTGTAGGACTTTATTATATATTCTGGATTTTTTTGTTGTTGGTTTTGTTTTTTAAAATGAGACAGGGTCTCATTATGTTGCCCAGGTTGGTATTGAACTCCTGCCCTCAAGCAATCTTCCTGCCTTGGCCTCCCAAAAAGCTGGGATTAGAGGTGTGAGCCACTGTGCTCATTATATATTCTAGATATAATTTTAAAATTGGGTTTATGTATGCAATTACCTTTCCTACTCTGTGGTTTGTCTGTTCATTTTCTTAATAGTGCTTTTTAATGAACAAATTTTTTACATTTATATACATATACGTATATTTTTTGAGATGGCATCTCCCTCTGTCACCCAGGCTGGAATACAGTGGAGCCATCATTGCTCTCTGCAGTCTCGAACTCCTGGGCTCAAGTAATCCTCCCACCTCAGCCTCCTGAGTAGCTGGGGCTACAGATGTGCACCATCACACTCTGCTAATTTTTAAATGTTTTGTAGAGATGGGGTTTTGCTATGTTGCCAAGGCTGGTCTGGAATTCCTGGCCTCAAGCCATCCTCCCACCTTGGCCTCCCAAAGTGCTGTTATTATAGGGATGAGCCACCATATCTGGCCATAAGCCACTGCGCCCGGCCATTCAATTTTTAATTTTACTGCAGTCTGGCATTTTTTTTTTTTTTTTGGTTAGTGTTTTTTGTATCTAGTCTATAAAACTTTTGTCTACCTCAAGGTTGTAAAGATATTCTATGTTTTCCTTTGGATGCTTCACAGTTCCTGGATGTATATTTAGGTGTATGATCCATCTTGAATTAATTTTTGTATACGGAATAAAAGAGGGATCACAATTTATGTTTCCTCATACTGATTTTCATCTGTTCCAACAAATATTTCTTGAAAATACTTTTCTTTTTGGATTATTGCTGGACTATTGTGTTTCATTGATCTATTTGCATAGCTCGATGTTATTATTGTGTGTATGTTTCAAAATTCAGAATGGCAACTCTTTACACTGCTTGCTCCCCAACCCAAGCATATGGTCATTAATAGTGTCTTATATTTGCTTAGGACTTGATATTTTTCAAAGTCTGTAGTGGACTGACAGTAGTGTGTTAGTAGTATTAATTAAATGCCTGTCATGTACCAGTATTGCTCTCTGCTCCTCCTTTACATTACTCATTTAATACTTATTAGCCCTTTCACATAGGTATTATCTTTATTTTATTGACGAAGAAACAA
Organism: Mandrillus leucophaeus; assembly: GCF_000951045.1. NCBI lineage: Eukaryota > Metazoa > Chordata > Mammalia > Primates > Cercopithecidae > Mandrillus > Mandrillus leucophaeus. Next base: position 1,304,620 of record NW_012103654.1, on the reverse strand, counting down.
AGGCACACAGTAATTAAATAACACCTAAGATCACACAGTCAGTCAGTCCTAGAGGTGCAATTCCAAACCAGCTCTAATGGGCTAAGAGTTTCTACCCCTCCCTCTGCTATGGGGACAATGTGGTAATGTTAATCTACTTGAAGCCAAAACGTGCTCCTTGGACAATTTAGATGGTATACTGTTTTAAGGTAAAATCTTAACTGTATATTTACTTATACAGCTAGTGTTTGTGCTGTGGTTTTTATCAGTATATTGATAGAAACCGTTGAATCTGAAGGAAAAAAAGTGAAAACAAAACAACACATTTGATGCTGTGGGAAGAAAGTATTAGAGGTGAAATCTAATCGTTCATGACATAGAAGGCATAAACAAAGCAGGAAACTGAGGAATTGGGGGAACTGGGGAAAAGTGGGCACTATGTGCATTCTCACGGGTCTGGCTCTTCCTTGGTTCAGGGGGTCTAATAAAATGAATACATGCTCAGAATGCCGCCCCCCTGCCTTTCTTTCTTGGGTCCATAAATAACTCTAGTAAGGTGGGAGGTAGGCTCTCCATTGTTTCTTCTTGGAGCCACTGACTTTTAAGTTTTAATAAAAAAGAAAAAATAGAGCACAAAAACATTTTCAAGAGAAGCCTTATGTTGCTTCTGAAAACATTACAATGTAATCAAGAGTTTGCCTCCTTGAGTTCTTTGTAACTTTGGTTGCCTAGAGAAACAGCCTGGCGGGCTCCAGGATCATCACTGTGAACAAACAGCAGCTCCAGTGGGATGGCTCACACCTCTTAATCACTTCCAGCGCCAAGAGCGCAGGAGTCAAGTGCACGGGAAGAAAAGAGCCAACCTGGTCAAACCAGTCTGACTTTTAAAATGAACCTGAATCATATGTTTCTGTTCACTTTGAAAATAGCTCTGGACTATTATTTAAATGCCATCTTACACTGAGGCAAGTCTTCTGAACTACCAGATGTTAAAAAAAAAAAAAAAATAGATCAGATTCTGGTTCTGAATTTTTTTCAGCAGCAATCACAGGAGTTGAATTTTCATTCGTCTGCTCATTCATTCATTCATTCATTCGTTTATTCATCTATTTATCACTCAACAGGCATTCATTGTGCTAAATTCCTTGTGCTAAATTCTGCTTGGTGAATATTTGCAATCTTCGTATTATGGTTCAAGTGATTGCCTGTTTTTTGAGAAACAACAAACAGAAAGAAGATTATGAAGGCCAGGCGTGGTGGCTCATGCCTGTAATCCCAGCACTTTGGAAGGCCAAGAAAGGTGGATCACCTGAGGTCAGGAGTTCAAGACCAGCCTGGCCAACATGGTGAAACCCTGTTGCTACTAAAAATACAAAAAATTAGCCAGACATGGTGGCAGATGCCTGTAAACCCAGCTATGAGGCAGGAGAATTGTTTTAATCCAGGAGGCGGAAGTTGCAGTGAGCCGAGATCGTACCACTGCACTCCAGCCTGGGCAACAGAGACTCTGTCTAAAAAAAAAAAAGATTATGACTTTGCATAGAATTCAGTTGGGGGATGGAGAGGAGACAGACAGGTCAGGATATTTTAACTGTAAAATATATAGGGCTGGGCACGGTGGCTCACACCTGTAATCCCAACACTTTGGGAGGCTGAGGCGAGTGGATTGCTTGAGCTCAGGAGTTTGAAACCAGCTTGAGCAACATGCCAAAACTCCATCTCTACAAAAACACACCAAAAATTAGCTGGGTGTGGTGGCACAAGTCTGCAGTCCCAGCTACTTGGAGGCTGAGATGGGAGGGTGGCTTGAGCCCAGCAGGCAGAGTTTGCAGTGAGCCAAGATCATAAGATCATGCCACTGCACTTCAGCCTCGATGACACAGCCAGACTCTGTCTCCAAAAAAAAAGAAAAAGAAAAAAGTGTGTGTGTGTGTGTGTATAGATATATACATACATATATGGCAGAATATAATTATTCTTATGGTTCTGTTTCAATAGTACATTACCTTGGAATATTAGTCCCTAGGTTTTGATGATATATTTGCTTTTACAACTCATCAGTATTTTTTCACTGTGTAGATCAGTACCTTTTGGGTGGTTTTGAGTACATTATAATATTGTAGTTTACTTTTTGTGATGTACTGAGTATTTGAGGGTACTGCAAGGTGAATATTTGCAGATACTTCATTTTTTAGTTTAAATATTAATAATATCCCCAGTTTCACAAGCTGATTATGAATGTAAGACTGACTGATAAACAGATCTGACTTTTTTTGGAGGGGGGGTGGGCAGGAGCGGTATTAAAACTTTCTGCAAAGTTTCTCCTAAGTTTCACCAAATAACAGAAAGCTGTGTCTGTTGGTCAGCATTACTGGTTTGTGGAAGTTGGGTCAGCATTACTGGTTTGTGGAAGTGGCTTTACCCTCTCATATTTGCTCAGTCATTTTTCCAAAATACTTTTAGGTTTCTAGTTAAAGTACTGTTGCCATGCCAGGCCCTTGAATTATGGCAGATATCTGAGGCCAGGACCAGGGACTGCCAAGGCTAGGCTGGGAATGGAACAATAGGAGAGCCAGACCCGGGAGCTGGCAGGACCGGGGAGTGCTTAGAAACTAGTGGTTAAAGATAGAGTCTAGGGAACAGTCGAGAGTCACGCAAATGTTAGAGGTGCCCTTGGCCTCATGAGTGGTCAGGAGGAGCTGGCTGCAAGGAGCCTTTGAAATGGTGCCGAGTTCTTCCTCTGCCAGAAAGCCTTTCTTCTGCGCTCACTGTGGCAAAGGCTACTCTCAGGTGTGCTGAGCAGGGGAGTAGTGTTGGGGGATGGCCATCGAGTTAACCTCTAGAGAGGGGATATGTGTGGGCTGCACAGGATTCTGGGGACTGACCTAGGAGGGACAGCAGTACAAGTCCTCTTACTCTTGGTCCTGTGCTCCTTTTAATATACCACGCTGCTGCTGCCTCTGATCTGGAAAGCTTTTCTGATACAATGGCGGCTCCTCGTCGTCTTCCATCTCTAAGGAGATTAGTTAGTTACAAGGCAGGAAGTTGAATAGCGTCAGGCTTTAATCTCCTGGTTATTCTGAGGCTGTTTGATGTTAGCTCTTCCTTCAGACCAGGGCTTTGAAAGGGCTTATTTTTTTTCTGTGACAGAGAAATGACCAGGACACAGCCATATATTAAATTCCAAGGGCCCTCACATCTGTTTGCTTTGTGTATTCTATGTACAAATATACATGATTTTTAGAGAACGCTGCTTTCTTTTTTCTCTCTCTCTTTAATGCATCTGTTTCTTGCTCCTGTTCTCTCTTAGCTCATTTTTATTCCATTAGGTTGTAGCTGGGCTGATTCTCTGAGTGTGCCTTCTCAGCCTGTGGGGTGAATACAGGATTAAGAACACAGACAGAGCCTGACAGCCACGTTAATTGTTTACTTACTTACTATTTAACACATAATATCAGGCTTGTTTCTCTGTTTCCTAGCAGCTGGAGTGAGATATCCTCCTGCTCCACCGTGAAAGCTTCTGCTGCAGCCTAAGTTGACATATCCAGCCTGAATTTTAGATTCTTATAAAACAAGTTCAAATTTAATGTTTTGAAGAGCATTCAACTAGAGTAATAAAATACTATTTAGAACGCGTTTTTACAGGATCTCTTTTACTAAAAAGAGAACAAACTTCATAATTGCCATATCAACTATTCTTAAATGGCATATCAAAGAACTTCACAACACTGAAAACTTCATGTTTTTACTTGTTTTACAAATTCTATAATCAGTTTTATGTTACTTGTTTGTTTAGTAAGTGCTTGCTTTTAAACCATAATACAAAAGTGAAAGCCACTTCTGTTTCTATACACATTACATAAATGTCGATTGTAAGTATCACTGTGCCGTTAGTTCCTATGTGGAATACAGGTTACAGTACGTGGGCTGCAGCCATCACTAATCGAGATTTCCTTTACTAATAGGTATAATGATCTTTTTGTGAACAATCATACATTCCTGCATAATTAATTGAATCTTTGTGTTGTCCAAGAAGGACAAACTCAGCTTTAGGACCTTAGCTGGGCTGAGCAGAAATAGTACAATGTTTTACTCAGGGGCTTCCAAGTTTGAATGTGGTATCATTTTTTCAAGAGATAGTGGGCTCATAGTTCTGGGTTTGATCACCTCTGCCGTGTGATATTTTCCTTGGATTTACAGAGCACTCCAATCATTGTTCAATGGAAGACTCAAAAGAAGCCCTGTGACTCTGGGGCTCAAATCTGAATAAGACAGTTTCGAAGGAGAAGGAGGAGAAGTTAGATAAAAATGAGAATTCAGAGGTGGAGGAGTAAGGTGAGAGTCTGGGGCAACATGCCTGCCTGGTGTGTTCTAGAGAACCCAGCAAGTCCCATCACAAAAACCTCCAATTAAGCCTCAAAGCACAACAAATTTCCCTCTTATCCAGAGAGAATATTATATCTTTCTAAAGAGGCAGCATATGGGAGCTGCTGGGAAGGCTTTCCAGTGCAATTAAAAGGCAGATAGATCAGAGAACGCAGGGCTCCTGAAGCTGTCTGATCTCTTGCCTATGATTTGTCTCAAGTGCAATTGACAGCCCCAACTAGCAATTACAATGCAGAGACTGGTATAGCTGGAGACTGGTCCAACAGGGAGGGAAGGCTTGACCATTTACATGCAGTTAATTATTAAGGGCTGTCAGATGTCAGAATGGGAATTGGTAATATTGTGGTTAAACGCCCACCACATGTCTAATTTGAGTTGTGCCCACTACCTCCAGCACCAGTTCAAATTAAGTCTACATTAATGTCTGATGACTCACAGCTGTGCAGCATGCAACTCCGTGTACTCCAGGGGTGGGAGGGGGAATTTGCATACCAGTTAGTGCCAGATAGTGATTATGAAAGATGTGCATTTCTCTTTGTTGGAATAAGTACCATATAAGCCAAAGCAATAGTTACTGTTTTAAAACCATCTTCATGCTTAAGAAAATGTTGATCTGTACTTAGCTTCTTGGTGCAATGAATTTAGCTTAAGAAAGGCAATTCCAGGTGAAACAATTTTCATGTTGTCAATGGGTGCCAAATAGGCCCCAAAGAGATCAGAATATGGCCAAATGAGAATTGAAAGAAAACCTGTCTTTATAATAATTCTCTATTAAGCTTGATGAGAGTTTATGTTTCGGGCTGCCAAAAATACTCTTTTTGTTTTTTTTGGATGACAGTGATTTTGAATGTAGTGCTCCAAGTGGGCCCCTGGAGCTGTGGCCATGGTGCCCACCTGCCTAGCATTTGGTGAAGGGAGTTTTCTGGGGGTCTTCCACCATGCCAATGATCTCACAGCAGGGTTCTACCCATCCAGACAGGCAGAGAGCAGGTGTCACTCGGCTCAGAGGTGCACTCTGATGGTGGCCAGGGACTTCGGAAGCTTTGAGAGCGATGGCCGATTTCCAGCAATCCAGAGGGCTGTATGGGGAACCCCTCATGCAGAAATATTTTGGGGTCCTGGGCAAACATATGGTTTTGTGATATGTGGTAAGCAGAGGGGAATGGAAATTGGTGGTGGGAGCCAGGTGGGCATATTGGCATTCCATGCTCTTGGCCATTCCATGGGCTGGCTTGCAAGAAACTCCATGCTTAGAAGGAAGATGGTGTTAGGCACTATTTATTATGAAAAAACTAAGCACTTCTGAGAAGATGAAAACAGGAATCCTTTGTTTATAAAACAGATGGTATGGACTGTCCTTTAATCAGAAATCATACCATTTTGCCCTTTATAAACAAATCGATAGGAAATCATTTCAAAAACCAAGTCAAAGCTTAAAAAATCATATTCATTCTTGGCACTAGAGGTCTTTTGTTTTCTTTTACTTAGCTAAAAATAAAGATATATTTAATGACAGACAGATGAAGGAAAAATAGGACTTTGATAAGGCTTAAGCATTTTCAGTGATGACCACAGAAGCATTTAGAAAACACAAGAGGATGTGAATGTGTCACACGTTTGGGTTTCATGCTAAACAGACAGCAGGAGCTATGGAATGGAGATCTCACTTGGGGCCAAGAGACTATCTGTTTCCATTGAAGTTCCTAAAAAAACCCTTTGTGGGGAGGTGGCCTCCAAGCGGGTACAGAGGGCCAAGTACAGGCCTCAGCCTGGTCACTCTGGTTAGTGTTCTCTTTCTGTCCTCCAAGTGGGTGATTAGAAAGCCCAAACATAATGATCTGTTGTGGACAGAGATCACAGTGCCTGAGGTTTCTAGAAGCTGCTGCTGACATGGTCTTGACAAGAGCACCAGCTCAGGGGTCACTTGAGTTGGAGCTATGGGCTTGGCGCCATGAGAAAACTTCAGTACTGGGGACCGTTGGGCATCACACAGAGTGTGGGGTGGCTTTCTTTCATCAGGTGTTTTGTGTGAGCTAGACTACTGCTTCTCTCTGATCATCACTTATTTCAAGTAGAGTTATTTCCTGCTGGTACCCAGAGACTTGGTCATGACTATTGAAACCATAATGCTTCCTAAATAATAACCAGGCATACTGACTGTACAGTAATAATTCTGCCATTCGGGGCCCATCTGAAACCAACAAGTGTGCAGTATGCCTGCAACACTTATATGATAGGACACCTGTTTGCAAACTCATTTTTCTTTCTGGTCTATTCCTCCGATTTCCTGTTTTCAGAAACACCAAATAACCTGCCCTTCTGCTTTGTTAGCAACTTCTCTGTCTTTCAAAACTGTCAGTTTGATGAGTTGTTCTAGATTTAATACCACACTTCTTAAAGGGCCTGACTTCCTGGGTGGTAGATGCAGTATAAAGACTGGGATAGAAATTACATTTGTGTCCTAATGTGTACTGGGTCCTGTGAAAAATGGTACCCAGGAAAGGATAAATATTTGTCCCAAGATGATATAAGTTGATAAATTTTACTAAATTAGTAAAGGCAGCCTGCAAGAGCCATAGAACATACCAGTCAGTTTTGCTTTGGTGCTAGATATGGTCCCTTGCCTGGGAGTGAACTAGTTCCCCAGTCCTGAAGAATGAAGTCCACTGGGGTGCTGAGGGGATTGCATTCTCACTTGGGAGGGATGGAGGGAAGCTGCCAAGCTTGGCCCAGCCTTGCCATTTCATCCTTTACCAGTTGGCTGGCCTTGAGCAAGTTATTTAGCTCCTTAGAATCTCAGTAACTTGCTTTGCAAAGTCGGGGAAGTAAGAACACCCTCATAAGTTTGTTATGAGAAACCAGTGACACAGAACACATGGGCATTATCCCAGCACCAGACACATGGCAAGAACTTGACTGATGTGCCTTTCTTTCCTCTGTCTTTTCCTCATTACTTTATATTATGGTTATCTTGATGACAATATCTTTTCTTTTTAGTTATTATACAGAATTTTCATAACAGTTTCATGCAGATCATTATTTTCAATTATGTATTTCTTACTTTTTTAGCACTTACCAAAAGTGCCACCAATGTAGTTGTTATGTAACTGTTTTATGTTTGTCCTCTCCTTAGTATGTAGTAGCTCTTTGAGGACAGGGCCCTTGCCTGCCTAGTTCATTTTGGTATTCTTTGTGCCTCTTATTACCTGGCACAGAGGACACACTCAAAACCTTTGTTGAGTAAATAAATCAATTCTTTTTTTTTTTTTTTTGAGAAGGAGTCTCACTCTATTGCCCAGGCTGGAGTGCAGTGGCACGATCTCGGCTCACGGCAAGCTCCGCCTCCCGGGTTCACATCATTCTCCTGCCTCAGCCTCCCGAGTAGCTGGGACTACAGGCGCCCGCCACCATGCCCAGCTAATTTTTCTGCATTTTTAGTAGAGATGGAATTTCACTGTGTTATCCAGGATGGTCTCGATCTCCTGACCTCATGATCTGCCTGCCTCAGCCTCCCAAAGTGCTGGAATTACAGGCGTGACCCACCGCACCCAGCCTAAATAAATCAATTCTTACAAAAACCCAGACTCACATGGGGTAGGGGAGAGAGAATCCTGTTGGAAAGATGGATGCTTGATGGACAAAATAACAACAACAACAACAACAACAATAACAACAACAAAGAAAACCAGACAAACCTGTAGCTGTCCAACCTCCCAGGGCTTCTGATATTTGCTCTAATAACCAATAAACCTTGTTGCTTCTCAATTGCACTATGTTTTCTCTGGCATGGTCTTGTCCAACACTTAGGTACTTGAGCTGGGGGTCAGTTTGGATGAAAGGATATTAAGAACAAATAGTGAAAAGTTCATTAAACTACAGGCCTTATAATTTCTGCTTGGAAAACCTTGGGACAAATTAACCATGTGCCTTAATTATCAGCCTCATCTGGGTCATGTCTGCTCTAGGCTTCAAGCCTGCTGAATTCTCTCTCATGTCAGGTTTTGTGTACATGACATTTCCTTTATCTTTATCCTTCATTGACACACACACCCTCCTCTGCCTGCCTAACTCCTGTTTATTCTTCAGAGCTCAGCCCAGGGGCGCCTCTCTGTGCCACATAAATTTAGGTTAGGTCCAGTTTTAGGTGCTTCCGAATTGTGTATTTCACCCTTTATCTAAAGTGTATCATGCTACATTGTAATTTCCTTACTTGTCTGTGTTCCTCTCCAAACCTTAAACCTCCAAAGAGCAAGACTAGGTTTATTTTGTGTGCTCAGGACCTGGAAGACTGCCTGGCATAAAATATTTGGTGCTCAAAAAATTTTGTCAACTGAAAGTATAAGGTAGAAGGAGAAAGTTTCATGTAAATTCATCTCCCTCATTGATAACCACTTTAATTTTTGGTAAGACAGATGAAATCAACAACATAAAGACAATATAACTGTGTGTGTCACATAGACAGTATAGCTATATGAGGATTAGAGAAAATATATTAAAATGATTAAAGACAACAGAGTTTCAATTTTGTTTGCAACGTAAGCCATTTATTTATCTTCCCCACTATGAATTGGTTTTTTGAAAATTAGATAAATGAAATTGGTCTGACCCCTCTGGAATTTTTTATTGTTTCTACACTGATTATTTGAATTGCATGTGTCTCCATCACTTTGGTTCATTTGCAAAAGGAAATGAGGCCCGCTGTCTTGGATACATACGTTTTTCTCTGGTCTCCAGCACAGGTGAGCAGCACAGCCCTCATGCATCAGGTCTTAGATAGAGGGTTCTTTAGAAGCCTTTCAGTTGAGTGAAGTATGAGAACTTTCAGGGTTTCCAGGATCTAAGCAACGAGGAACAATTCCCCACTGTTTTCAGCAAGACAAACAGAAAAAAAAGAGGGGAGGGGAGAGAAAACCCTGGTCTCTGATAAATAACCTTTCCATATGAAGTGCACATCAGTCTGACACAAGTAATTAGCTGTCAGGTGCTGGGCTTTGCTGTCAGAGGCCAATTTTCAGATTAGTGTTAATTGCAGCCTTCCCCGCCACCACCCCCGGCCTTCGAGGGCCTTTGCTCCCACCCCTCAGCCCTCAGCCCTCAGCAGGCTCCCTTCTCCAGCTTGCTGCCAGTGTGACTGTAGCTTAGAGTAATGGAGCTGGCAGGGTGGAATCAATTACTGGCCAGTGAAGATTTTCCCACAGGTCTGGGCTTGGGAAAGGAGCGCTATTCCTGCTGCCTAGACAGCTGGCCTGACTGTCCACTGGGAAAGGAGCCTACCCAAGGAGAGAGAGGGGCTTGCTAGTGATAAACCACTGACAGCCCATACATTATTGACAGGATTTGGCAGAGAGGGGCTTCTGCTACCTCTGCTTGTCCTGGTTCTCTTTGAGTTTTGTGCCTGCACTGACTACTGCTTTATCCCAACATCTTGCTGCCCACATGAAAGTACACATACAGAAAAACCCAGTTCCCATTTGTTTATGGGCCTCGGTCCAAGAGGAAAGAGAAAAGGAAGATAGGATGGGGTTATTACAGTTTAACAGCAATATTTGGAAATAAATTATTTGTGCAATTTTTCTTTTTCTTTTTTTTTTTTTTGAGAGGGAGTCTCGCTCTGTCACCAGGCTGGAGTGTAGTGGTGCAATCTTGGCTCACTGCAACCTCCACCTCCCAGGTTCAAGTGATTCTCCTGCCTCAGCCTCCCGAGTAGCTGGGACTACAGGCGCCTGCCACCACGCCCTGCTAATTTTTGTGTTTTTAATGGAGATGGAGTTTCACTATGTTGTCCAGGATGGTCTCGATCTTTTGACCTCGTGTCCCACCTGCCTCCGCCTTCCAAAGTGCTGGAATTACAGGCGTGAGCCACCGCACTCGGCCCTTATGTACCTTTTTTTTGTCATGATGAGAGTCGTGCTTTGTATCATTTTGGTTCAGTTGTAGTCATCCCATGTAATTCATGATGGAACCTGTGCTGGTGCCACCTGAGTTTTATGGTCACTTCCAAAGTTTTGAGACATTTTGAACTTTAGTCAGAGGATTCATTTAGAATTGCACTTAAACAATCCTAAACTCAAAATTTTGAGACATTTTGAACTTTAGTCAGAGGATTCACATAGGATTGCACTTAAAAAATCCCCGGCCAGGCATGGTGGCTCATACCTGTAATCCCAGCATTTTGGGAGGCTGAGGCAGGATGACTGCTTGAGCTCAGGAGTTCAAGATCAGCCTGGGCAACAAGGCGAAACCCCATCTCTACAAAAAATACAAAAATTGCCGGACATGGCGATGCACACCTGTAGTCCCAGCTACTCAGGAGGCTGAGGTGGGAGGAGTGTTTGAGCCCTCCCTTAAGCAGGAAGTTGAGTCTGCTGACAATGCACTCCAGCCTGAGTGACAGAGAAAGACCTTGTCAAGAAAAAAAAAAAAAAATCCCGCCCCTCTAGGTTTTCTGCTTAGCGATAATAATAAAATCTACATGAAGATGTTTTGCTTTCAATTTTCCACTATCATTTATGTCTTTATCTGAAATTTTGTGCAAGAATAACCATTTGAATGCAGGCAAACTAAAACCCCACAGTGTTTTAGTAATACCACTGACTATTCAAGAGCAGAGAGTTCATATTAAAGTACCAAAATCCATTACAGTAACATAAACATTTCAGAGAAACTTTAGTCTTTGAAAGATGCATTTAACAGTTTAACTTTCCATACAATAGACATTAAAGTAAGACCAGAAAAGTACACTGAAAGAATGATATAAAAACTAATGCCACATTATAACAAATTAAAACAGTTATACAAGAAAATCTTTTCTTAATAACCTCTTAATTGATTTTCCTTTTATCATATGTTGTTCTCTTTTAGGAAACTAACATTCAGGTTGAATTTTTTTTTCTTTCTCTGTTTTGTACATAAAATGTTATGGATCTAAGAGAAACTTTAACTGTATAATTGGAACAGTCTTTGATTACAATACTCAGTTCAAAATTAAATAAAAGTGGATAAATAAGCATGGGTCTGGAATGTTAAAAAAAAAAAAAAAGTGGGCTGTTGCAATAAAACAGGTTCATATCACTTGAGTGACAAGTTTCAGATGCTAGACCTAAAAGGTCTCTTGGAAACCTAACAACCGGGATGAGAAATGCAAGTTTGAGATTCACTTGGCCATACCTCCTGTAATCTAAGAGAAATGATCACGGAGAGTTCCCTTAGCTCTCCCTTGTAAAACGTGATTCCCCGCTCTTTGCCCTGGAGGAAGGCCGGAGGTTGGGGGGCATAGAGGGTGGAATTAGGAATCAAGAATGCTCCCACCTGTTCTGTGCAGAGGAGGGGGGGGCTTACAGGTGAGTTCTTTCAAACCACACCTGTGACAATGTTAAATTATTCTAAATCCTGGAATGAGGTGTTTGTGACCAAAGTTCTGTTGTGCAATGTCCTGGTTAAACTCTATGGAATCTTGAATTCCTGGTGACTGACATTTAAAATGATGTCATTAGTGTCCTTGCTTTAAAAAAGTCCCTATTAAGTTATTCTGCTTTAGCCCAGCGTGGTGGCCCACACATGTAATCCCACACTCGCACTTTGGGAGGCCAAGGTATGAGAACCGCTTGAGGCCAGGAGTTCAAGACTAGCCTGAGCAACACAGTGAGACCTCATCTCTACTAAAAATTTTAAAAATTAGCTGAGTGTAGTTGTGCATGCTTGTAGTCCTAGCTGCTCAGGAGGCTGAGGTGGGAGAATCCCTTGAGGTCAGGAGTTTGAGGTTGCAGTGAGCTGTGATCATTTCCACTGCACTCCAGCCCGGGAGACAGAGAGAGGCCCTGTCTCAAAAAAACAAACAACAATGACAAAAATCAAAACCAAATTATTGTGGAATAGCAGTTCTGTGATGTGATTCACTAATCCAATTTCTGTTTTTAGAACATTTGCCAGCTATGTTGCATGATTTTGTTGGCTGCAAAATATTATTTTCCTTATTTTGAAAAAAATAGAGATATACAGCGGGGCTCAGGACTGCTCTTCTGTGCCATTGTAGTGTCCTAACAAACCTATTAGACCATTTATTACATTCTAAGGTTCCCAGACACTCATCTGCTCCATCAGAGGTCCTGCCACCCACTGGGGCACTGTTTAGGATGGGTCAGGTCTGTCGAGTTACTCATAGGACAACTTTCTGTAAATTTCAAATGATGGAGTAATATTGGGGGACATCTCCATCCCCTTTCTTTCTGAGATCAAGAGCTGCCTCTTTCTTGCAGGACTGTTCTTCCATTAAGGAGGAAGGAGAAGTTATCAAATACTCCAGTCTTCTATTAAGATGACATGGTGCTGCACAGAGAGAGGCAAGAAAAAATTGTTATTGAAAACACTGGGCAATTTTGATTATTGGGAAGCATTTTGAAGCAAAGTTTTTGGATTATATATTTACAGAGGTCATTTATACTTTGGTCATTCAACTCTATAATAAACATACCTATGTAGCAGGAGTTTTTTTTTTTTTTTTGAGACGGAGTCTCGCTCTGTTGCCCAGGCTGGAGTGCAGTGGCGCGATCTCGGCTCACTGCAAGCTCTGCCTCCTGCGTTCACACCATTCTCCTGCCTCAGCCTCCCGAGTAACTGGGACTACAGGTGCCCACCATCACACCCGGCTAATTTTGTTTTTGTATTTTTAGTAGAGATGGAGTTTACATTGCATTATCCAGGATTGTCTAGATCTCCTGACCTCGTGATCCGCCCACCTTGGCCTCCCAAAGTGCTGGGATTACAGGCTTGAGCCACTGCGCCCGGCCGCAGGAATATATTTTATGAACATTCAGTTAATGCTTTTGAATTCCCTTCTCTGCATCTCCCACCACCTGATAGTTTCCCACCCCTAAGAAGCCAAGTGAGAAGACAGATAGGGTGAGCCCTTAACAACGAGCTTGGCTGGGCGCAGTGGCTCATGCCTTTAATCCAGCACTTTGGGAGGCCAAGGCGGGCGGAGCACCTGAGGTCAGGAGTTCAAGACCAGCCTGGCCAACATGGCGAAACTCTGTTTCTATTAAAAATACAAAATAAATTAGCTGGGTGTGGTGGCAGGCACCTGTAATCCCAGCTACTCGGGAGTCTGAGGCACGAGAATCACTTGAACCCAGGAGGCAACTGAGCCAAAATCAAGCCACTGCACTCCAGCCTGGTTGACAGAGTGAGAGTGCATCTCAAACAAACAAAAAACAGGCTTTAAACCCAAGAAGAAAGGGAGATTGTTGTAGGTTCTTTTGGCTCTTCATTAGTCCCTCGAGAGTGAGCTTGTCCCATCAGATTATAAAGACTGCCCCATAGTTTAAACTCCTGTCCAAAAGACTGAAGTGTTAAATTCAGAGAAAGGTTGCCTCTTTGAACCAGTGGATTTGGGGAGGAGAAGGAAAGAGGGAGAAAGGGGATAGGAAGAAGAGTGAAGATGGGTGTTCCTTTCTCCCTCTGTATGTTTCAGTCTGAAAGGGATAGGTAAGTTAGATAAAGTTGAGAACCACCAAGTTCTGGGGTCTCTTTTCCTGCCTCTCATCTGGGACTTGGAAACAATTCACTTTGCTGGGGCCCAGTACCACCATTAAGCATAGTTTAGTCAGTGGGGCAGTGTGGTTAGATGGAGAGAGGGTCCAGGGTACACCTGGAGCTGCCCCGGGTGAGTCAGTGAGTCCCCAAGGGGCCTGCTGTGGGAGGGTGAGGGGGTCTTAGAGCAATGACCGTGTGAGACTGGGAAGCCAGGTGGAGAATGGGGCAGAAACCTGGGGGAGTTAGTGGCCAACAAAAGCCAAAGGGAGGCGGATTCAGCAGGGAAGAGTCCCTACACCCTGACTGGCTGCGAAAGAATAGACTGCAAGTTTATCAGCTGCAGGATATTAGCAACGGACACCAGCTGAATACTCAGGAACCACTCAAGCCAATGATTCCCCGGCGGACCTTGGAACAGCCACTGTGCAGCTGGTCCAGAGAACAGCCGGCCAGTCCCGAGGCCCAGTCACCCTGCCTCCACCAGGTCAGGGGGCCGCTCAGTACACAAGCCACCCTTCTGGGCAGGACAGAGGAGAAGGAAGAAGGGAGAGGCTAACCTAACGAACTGGTTAAGTGTATTGCACTGAATTAAAGCTAAGACAGAAATTTAGTTTTCTCACTTCCTAGCCACTGGGGCCAAATCAAATCAAATACAGCGGAAACAATAAACACATTTTCTCTGCATGTCTGAGGAGCAGTGTGAGTGTCTGTGGTCCCTCTATCCCTGCAACTGTTTTCTCAGAAACTTAAATCCTCTAAGCCTGGATCACACACATCTACGTGGATTGGCAAGGTGAGCAAGGCCTCCACTGCTCAGGCTTCTGTTTTCTTGTGTGTAAAATGACAGCAGGTGTTAAGATGTTCTCTCATGGTTTTTT
>NW_012103654.1:1285559-1287700 GCF_000951045.1 Mandrillus leucophaeus | reverse complement strand
AAAGTATAATAATAAAAAAAATTGAGGATGATAGTAAACCAACACAGGAACAGAAAACCAAATACTTCATGTTCTCACTTATAAATGGGAGCTAAATGATGAGAAGACATGGACACATAGAGGGGAACCACACACACTGGGGCCTGTCAGAGGGTGGAGGGTAAGAGGAGAGAGAGGATCAGGAAAAATAACGAATGGATACTAGGCTTAATGTCTGGGCAATGAAATAATCTGTACATCAAATTCCCATGACACAAGTTTTCCTAGGTAACAAACCTGCGTATGTACTCTTGAACTTAAAATCAAAATTAAAAAAATTAAAAAATCCATATTTCCACTAAATGTAAATGTAAGCATCCAATTCCCTGAAGCAGAATGTGCTATACATACTTGCCTCAAAAAAAGGAAAATAATAAGACCCAAAAAAAAAAAAAAATCAAGGATGAACAAGAATGAATATAACCTTCCAGGATTCTTTTGGGTTGCATCCCTGTCCTGATTAGGGACGCTAGGGAATAAATGAATGTATGTACACGTGTGTACACACAGGCGTTTAAGTGTGCTTGTGCACACACACACACATTCACCCTCACATGCCCCAACCACCGCTGTAGTCTCACCCCACGGCAAACATGATGAATTCACATCCTGAGGGGGTGTACCACCAACAAAATCTGACCCGAGGAAACAATTTCAATTCAATCAGAGGCCTCCTGTGGTTGAAGTTTACAAGGAGTGCTGCCAAATCCCACTCTTTGGCGGACAAAGTGTGCAGACATTGGGCCTGTTGGGAGGGTGAGGCGAGTTTCTTACTTTTAAAAGAGGGTCAATCCAAGATGTTTGTATTATTTCAATACTGTTTTTCCTATGGAGCCAGGGGTTGGTGGGGTGGGGGTGGGAAGTTCTTTCCTTGTTCCTGATATTTTCCAGAGATCAAAATTAAAACACAATGCACTAAGAGTAATCAGCAAGCTTTCAGAAGAATTGCATGTACTTTTGATTTCTATAAAAACCCACACACCACTTCTTTAACCCTTAATTATGTGCAGAGGTGCACAGCTGAGCCGAGAGATTTAGATCTCTGCACAGATATCAGCTTCCTAAACCTTCTGCATATTTAGCTGGTAATTTGGGGGCCACAAACACCAGGAAGTGTTTTTCCTTTATCTGTTAGCATTTGGTCCTGAAGAATTAACAGAAGTCAATTTGTGCTCTTTGGAAAGTTTCTCTGTGGGACCCACAACATGGACGTGGGTTTGTAAGACTTTTGACTAACCATGCATCCTTTTACTCACTCAAATAGCAAGTAAAGCCTGCCTCTATGATCCCGGCACTGTGCCTAGTACTAGGCATACAGAATGATAACAGAAAAAAGTGCCCTCCGGGAGCTCTCTGTCTAGAAGGGGAGGCACAAGCAGGGAATGAAATGCAGACTGTTAAATGATAGGAGAGGTGGTGTCTTTAGGTTTTCCTGAGTAGCAGGGAGCAGAATGCCACTCAAATGGCTCATATGAGGGCAACAGGAATCGCATGGAACCAGGATCAGTTTTCTTGACAGGTCTCTGGGGAAGTTGAAATGCCATGTCAAAGTGAAAAAGAGGTGTAGGGTCCCAGGCAGTTTTATTTTATTTTATTTTTTTGAGACACAGCCTTGCTCTGTCTAGCAGCCTGGAGTGCAGTGACAAGATCTCGGCTCACTGCAACCTCAACCTCCCAGATTGAATTGATTATCCTGCCTCAGTCTCCTGAGTAGCTGGGATTACAGCCGTGCACCACCACATGTGGCTAATTTTTGTATTTTTAGTGGAGACAGGGTTTCCCCATGCTGACCAGGCTGGTCTTGAACTCTTGGCCTCAGGTGATCTGCCCGCCTCAGCCTCCCAAAGTGTTGGGATTACAGGCGTGAGCGCCTGGACTGGGCAGTTTTAATAACTACGCTTCACTCAGCCACACTGGTTGTTGTGACTCAGCTCCTCTCTGCTTTTCCCACTTCCGCTTCCTAATCTCACTCTACCAGAGTATCTTCTCTATGGCATGGCTCTGACTTACTCATCCTGGCTGCTCACTTGTGGCTTCCCCTGACTGCCTTGGGAGATCTGAATACTGTCTTCTCTCTTACATCTTTCAGCTTTTCCCCCTGA
>NW_012103654.1:1283899-1285169 GCF_000951045.1 Mandrillus leucophaeus | reverse complement strand
CTCTGTCACCAGGCTGGAGTGCAATGGCGCAATCGTGGCTCACTGCAACCTCTGCCTCCCGGGTTCAAGCAATTCTCCTGCCTCAGGCTCCCGAGTAGCTGGGACTACAGGCGTGTGCCACTACGCCTGGCTAATTTTTGTATTTTTAATAGAGACGGGGTTTCACCATGTTGGCCAGGATGGTCTCAATCTCTTGACCTTGTGGTCTGCCTGCCTTAGCCTCCCAAAGTGCTGGGATTACAGGCATGAACCTCTGTGCCTGGCCAGTTTTGCGTTTTATTTTAAGAAATTCATATATGCCTTATATTTCATAATATATGTATGTTTGTTTTAATACAAAACTAATGCTGTAAATTACGCACCACTGACTAAAACTGATGCACTGGAAGATATACCACATTTTATCCTACGGCTTCGATTACTTTCTGGTATGCTGCTCTAACCCTGGGCAACACTTGTGAGAAGTCTGGGTTGGGAACGTCATGAGGATTCACCTAGGCTGGCATGTTTTTCAATGTAGAAGTTCAAGTCCTAGATCTAGTGACCAGAAAGAAGAAACGCTCCCCTCAACCCCTGCCACTTGCCTTCACCTCCTACCTCCTCATGGGGCTTCAGTTTTCTCCTGAGGAAACTGAAGGGTAAGGTAGCCCTTGAAGAAGAACAAGCAGAGCTACTGGTCCAGATCTGGTATTCTCATTTTTAGAGACAGGATCTCGCTTTGTCGCCCAGGCTGGAATGCAGTGACACAATCATAGCTCACTATAGCCACTGACTCCTACAGGCTCAAGTGATCCTCCTGACTCAGCCTCCAGTGTAGCTAGGACTACATGCGTGTGCCACCGCACACAGCTAATTTTTTAACAAATAACTTTTTGTAGAGATAGGGCTCTCACTGTGTTACTCAGGCTGGTCTTGAACTCCTGGCCTCAAGTGATCTTCCTCACCTCAGCCTCCCAAAGCATTGAGATTACAGGCATGAGCGTGGGATTACACAGTACCTGGCCGTGGTGGAATTTCATCACAACCCTAATCTGCTCCCCTTCCCCACTCCTCCTCTCTCCATAAACCCAGAGGACATGGCCCTGGCCCCTCTGAATAGCTCTGGCCCCTCAAAGGTTTTAAAATATGTGTGTGCTGTCAAAGGAGGTAAGGTTAATGACTTGTGGAAAACTGCTGCCAGTTTTGCCTTTTGCATTTCACCATTTCCAATCTTCTTGCCTTGCTTTTGCTGATTAAATTCTAATCACTTAAAAAAATATTGAGGATGGAA
>NW_012103654.1:1273248-1277499 GCF_000951045.1 Mandrillus leucophaeus | reverse complement strand
TTTCACCATGTTGGACAGGCTGGTCTTGAACTCCTTACATCAGGTGATCTGCCCACCTCAGCCTCCGAAAGTGCTGGGATTACGGGCATGAGCCACCACGCCCAGCCTGTTTGGTTTGGTTTGAACTCGAGCTGAGAATCTCTGCCTTTGCTTTGTAAAATTAGTAACCTATTCAAATTGATTATGACTACTGGCATATTTAGATTTATTCCTACCTGTTTTTCTATAATTTCTATTTTAAGTCAATTTGGACATTTCAAATATAGTAAGGAAAAAAATTTTGGACTATACTTTGTCCTTGTCCTTATCTTCATTTTACAATGTGCTGTCTTTTACTAGGAGCAACTCTGGAACCAAACAAAGATTATGAAAGGCCATAAAATGACTCAGGGGGAATGGCTGGAGTTTGTGTCCCTGCAGAAAATAGGGCATTATGAAATTAACTTGTAATGGAGGATTGAAAGACTTGGACATTTGGTTTTGAAAGTACACATTGTAAGCTTTTATTTTTTTCAAAGCTTTATACATACTTGTAGTTTAAAAGTCAACTAGTTCAACAAAGTCTGCTGAGAAAAAGTCTCCAATCTCCCTTCCCTCTTTTCCCCTTCCCCAAATGGAGTCACTCTCCTCTCTCAGTTGACTTTTTCTGTTTGCCTCCATGACTCTAACATGATCACAGAGCTACGTTTTGATTCTTCCTTCAGTTTTAAGAATTGAATATTGGGCCAGGCGCGGTGTCTCATGCCTGTAATTCCAGCACTTCGGGAGACCAAGGCGGGCAGATCATGAGGTCAGGAGTTCGAGGCCAACCTGACCAATATGTTGAAACCCCATCTCTACCAAAAATACAAAAATGAGCCGGGTATGGTGGCATGCACCTGTAGTCCCAGCTGCTTGGGAGGCTGAGGCAGGAGAATAGCTTGAACCCAGGAGGTGGAGGTTGCAGTGAGCTGAGATTGCACCACTGCACTCCAGGCTGGGCAACAGAGCGAGACTCTGCCTCAAAGAAGAAAAAAAAAATTGAATATTAACTTCCCACTATGCAAGATGAAGATTTAATGCTCTTTACTGCACCCCACCCAGATAAATTTTCTATTTCCCCATGCCTAACTTTCTCAAAATGGTAATATTGCAATATAATTAATGAACGTGTATGCTATTCTTAGTAGAGCCATTCAAGCATTTAAGAAAACCATGATTAATTTTCTACACAATTTATCATTTTCTCTGGTTAACAAGTGTTTTATTTTTCTCCATTGCATGGATTTGTTTCTTTTTCTTTTCATAGATTTAGGAATTCAATCCCAGAATTTCCATCGTTTGTTGAATTGCCTCTCGAGATGTTCATTCTCTCAAGCCCATCTTTTTAAAGAAGTTTCTCCTGGGGCGGGACCTGCTGCTTCTGGGCTGGTGCCCTCTGTGACTGGTGCACAGCGGCCATCTCAGATCCCCATTCCCCCGGATTCCCATCGCCTCTCAATGTTGAGCGTCCTGTTTTCCATCTCCTCCTTTTCATTTTGTTCTCTTGCTTTGCTCCAGAATACTTTCTACTAGCTTTTTGAGAAAGAGTAAGTGGGAGGTGAATTTTAGTAGCGTGAGTTTGCTTCGGCTTTGTGCTGCCGTAACAAAGTACTGCAGACTGAGTGGCTTAACAACACAAATGTATTTTCTTACAGTGCTGGAAGCTAAATGTTCCATATTAGGGTGGCAGCTGATTCAGTTCCTGGTGTAAACTGTCTTCCTGCTTGTAGCCTTCTTGCTATGTCCTCACAAGGCAATTCTTTGGAACATGTGCCTGAGGAGGGAGAGAGAGATGGAAGAAAGAGATAGAGACAGCGAGAAGAAGGAATTTCTCCGCCTCCACGAGTTTTTTTTTTTTTTAGACAGGGTCTTGCTTTGTCACTTAGGCTGGAGTGCAGTGGAGCAATCACAGCTTACTGCAACTTCGAACTCCTGGGCTCAAGTGATCCTCCCACTTCAGCCTCCCTGGGTAGCTGGGACTACAGGTGTGCCAAACTACGCCCGACTGAATCTCTTCTTAAAAGAACACAAATCCAACTTCATTTAAACTTAACTCTTCCTTAGAGGCCTTGTCTTCAAATATAGCCACACTGGGGGGTTAGGACTTCAACATATGACTTTTGGGTGGACACAGACATTCAGTTCATAATACATGTGTGTGTGTGGTTTTTTAAAGGAAACCTTTATTGTATTTAATATTTTCTTGTTACTTTGAGAAGGTATGCAGTTCTAGGTGAGTAATAATTTTTTTTGGAATTTGGAGGTCAGCACTCCATTTACCGTTTTGGGTTGCTTGCCCTGTTGCTATTGAGAAGTTTGAAGCCATTCTGATCAGCAATCATTATTACAAGAACTGTTTCTCCCCGTTGCCATTTGTAAAATCTTTGTCCTCGGTCTAAAATTTAACTGTGATATGTTTTCATGTGGATTTAGTTTCATTCATTGTGCTGGCACTTAGAGGGCTTTCTCAACCAGAAACTCAGATAAATTTTGTTGAACTCTTTCTTTGATTATTTTCTTTCTTTTCCTCTGAAGTTCTTTTATTCTAGAACTTAAATTTTCACATATTGCACCTCCTGGGTTGATCCTTAATTGTCTTCTCTCCCCACTCCCTGCCTTTTCCATCTCTTTTTAGTTTTGTATTATTCTGGGAGATTTCTATAGCTTTAACATCTAAACTTTCTACACAATTTTTAATTTCACATGTTTTAAACTTTTGAATTCAAAGTTTTTTATTTTTTAACTTGGGAAATAAAAATCATATATATTTATGGTATACAACATGATGATTTTGATGTATGTATGCATTGTGGGATGGCTAAATAATGTCATATTTATTTAATTTCAAAAGGCAAATTTTTGCTATTTGGATGTTTCTTTTTGTTGTTATTTTATATCATTTTGCTTCTATTTCTCAGATGTGATTTTTTAAAAGTCTTAGAAGATATTAATCTAAAAGGTTTAAAGTCATTCAAAATTTTTTCTTTGGCATGCACAGTGTTGAGTTCCTCTAAGACACCATTTCTGTTGGCAGACTCTGAAAGGATCTGGCTCTCGCCTCTCATCCCCATCCCGTTTTGGGTGCACAGACCACCCTTTTAGAGCCACTGGACTAACTGCAGTGGCTGCAGTGAGGGCAGTGTCAGTGGAATGGGTGGTAGGGGAAGCAAGAGTGCAGTGGGGAGAACTGAATGGGGAAGTGATGAAGATAAGAAGGGCAGGCCTTGCAGGGCACTTGTTCGTAGCTCACAGAGATCAGCAATTACAATTGGATAATTACTAATTGCAAATTATAGACATTTATAAGAAAGTAGCTCAATTTAGAATCAGGTGTAAACAAAAAGATACAATTTGATATCTGCATGAAATTCAACCATTACTTAACCTTGCCTGTTCTAGCTCTAATTTCATCTCAGATGCAGAAGAAACAATCCTTCCTGGCTCCATCTTTTCTGAGAATCAGTGCATTTTAGGACACATGAGTTCTCTGTCTCTGGATTCAGAGATACAATGTTCCAGGGTCTTTGGTCAACAAAGAGCTGGATTTATGGCTTTTTCCAGCCTTTACTAATACAAAACCTCCTGGAAATAAAAGGGACTCTTGTGCCTTGTGGGCATTTCAGATTTGCTGTGAGCATTCTTTACTGACTCTGAGTACTTTTCTGTTTTATAAAGGAGAAAGGGCTTTCTGCTTTATGATATGAAAAATTGGAAAGAAAAACTACTTTGCGTTTGGTTTTTAGCTATTTTTAAAAAAAACTTTTAAGTTCATGGGTGCATGTGCAGAATGTGCAGGTTTGTAACACAGGTAAACGTGTGTCATGGGGGTTTGTTGTACAGATTATTTCATCACCCTGGTATTAAGCCTAGCATCCTTTTGTTGTTTTTCCTGATCCTCTCCCTCCTCCCACCTTCCACTCTCTGGTAGGCCCCAGTGTATGTTGTTCTCCTTTATGTGTCCGTGTGGTTCTCATCATTTAGCTCCCACTTATACATGAGAACATGCCATATTTGTTTTTCTGTTCCTGCATTAGTTTGCTAAGGATAGCGGCCTCCAGCTCGATCCATGTCCCTGCAAAGGGCAGGATCTCCTTTTTTATGTCTACATAGTATTCCATGGTGTATATGTACCACATTTTCTTTATCCAGTCTATTATTGATGGGCATTAGGGTTGATTCCATGTCTTTGCTGTTGTTAATTGTGCTGCAATGAACACACGCATATGTGTG
>NW_012103654.1:1250771-1273198 GCF_000951045.1 Mandrillus leucophaeus | reverse complement strand
ATTTTTAATTTCACATGTTTTAAACTTTTGAATTCAAAGTTTTTTATTTTTTAACTTGGGAAATAAAAATCATATATATTTATGGTATACAACATGATGATTTTGATGTATGTATGCATTGTGGGATGGCTAAATAATG
Organism: Mandrillus leucophaeus; assembly: GCF_000951045.1. Classification (NCBI taxonomy): domain Eukaryota; kingdom Metazoa; phylum Chordata; class Mammalia; order Primates; family Cercopithecidae; genus Mandrillus; species Mandrillus leucophaeus. The sequence goes on along the minus strand of NW_012103654.1, from coordinate 1,273,059 downwards.
TCATATTTATTTAATTTCAAAAGGCAAATTTTTGCTATTTGGATGTTTCTTTTTGTTGTTATTTTATATCATTTTGCTTCTATTTCTCAGATGTGATTTTTTAAAAGTCTTAGAAGATATTAATCTAAAAGGTTTAAAGTCATTCAAAATTTTTTCTTTGGCATGCACAGTGTTGAGTTCCTCTAAGACACCTTTTCTGTTGGCAGACTCTGAAAGGATCTGGCTCTCGCCTCTCATCCCCATCCCGTTTTGGGTGCACAGACCACCCTTTTAGAGCCACTGGACTAACTGCAGTGGCTGCAGTGAGGGCAGTGTCAGTGGAATGGGTGGTAGGGGAAGCAAGAGTGCAGTGGGGAGAACTGAATGGGGAAGTGATGAAGATAAGAAGGGCAGGCCTTGCAGGGCACTTGTTCGTAGCTCACAGAGATCAGCAATTACAATTGGATAATTACTAATTGCAAATTATAGACATTTATAAGAAAGTAGCTCAATTTAGAATCAGGTGTAAACAAAAAGATACAATTTGATATCTGCATGAAATTCAACCATTACTTAACCTTGCCTGTTCTAGCTCTAATTTCATCTCAGATGCAGAAGAAACAATCCTTCCTGGCTCCATCTTTTCTGAGAATCAGTGCATTTTAGGACACATGAGTTCTCTGTCTCTGGATTCAGAGATACAATGTTCCAGGGTCTTTGGTCAACAAAGAGCTGGATTTATGGCTTTTTCCAGCCTTTACTAATACAAAACCTCCTGGAAATAAAAGGGACTCTTGTGCCTTGTGGGCATTTCAGATTTGCTGTGAGCATTCTTTACTGACTCTGAGTACTTTTCTGTTTTATAAAGGAGAAAGGGCTTTCTGCTTTATGATATGAAAAATTGGAAAGAAAAACTACTTTGCGTTTGGTTTTTAGCTATTTTTAAAAAAAACTTTTAAGTTCATGGGTACATGTGCAGAATGTGCAGGTTTGTAACACAGGTAAACGTGTGTCATGGGGGTTTGTTGTACAGATTATTTCATCACCCTGGTATTAAGCCTAGCATCCTTTAGTTGTTTTTCCTGATCCTCTCCCTCCTCCCACCTTCCACTCTCTGGTAGGCCCCAGTGTATGTTGTTCTCCTTTATGTGTCCGTGTGGTTCTCATCATTTAGCTCCCACTTATACATGAGAACATGCCATATTTGTTTTTCTGTTCCTGCATTAGTTTGCTAAGGATAGCGGCCTCCAGCTCGATCCATGTCCCTGCAAAGGGCAGGATCTCCTTTTTTATGTCTACATAGTATTCCATGGTGTATATGTACCACATTTTCTTTATCCAGTCTATTATTGATGGGCATTAGGGTTGATTCCATGTCTTTGCTGTTGTTAATTGTGCTGCAATGAACACACGCATATGTGTGTTTTTACAATAGAATGATTTATATTCCTTTGGGTTATACCCAGTAACAGGATTGATGGGTTGAATGATATTTCTGTCTTTAGGTCTTTGAGAAATCAACAAACTGTCTTCCAGAATGGTTGAACTAATTTACACTCCCACCAACAGTGTATACAAATTCCTTTTTCTCTACAACCTCTCCAGCATCTGTTATTTTTTGACTCTTTAACAATAGCCATTCTGACTGATATGAGACATCATTGTGGTTTTGATTTGCATTTCTCTAATAATCAATGATGTTGAGCTCTTTCTCAAATGTTTGTTGGCCACATGAATGTCTTCTTTTCAGAAGCGTCTGTTCATGTCCTTTGCCCATTTTTTAAATGGGGTTGTTTTTTTTTTTCTTCTAAATTTAAGTTCCTTGTAGAGTCTGGATATGAGTTCCTTGTAGAGTATATAACTGGATTTAAGTTCCTTGTAGAGTCTGTCAGATGAATAGATTGCAAAAATTTTCTCCCATTCTATAGGTTGTCTCTTCACTCTGTTGATAGTTTCTTTGGCTGTGCAGAAGCTCTTTAGTTTAATTAGATCCCATTTGTCAATTTTTGCTTTTGTTGCCATTGCTTTTGGCATCTTCATCATGAAATATTTAGCCCATGCCTATGTCCTGAATGGTATTGACTAGATTGTCTTCCAGGGTTTTTATAGTTTTGGGTTTTACATTTAAGTCTTTAATCCATCTTGAATTAATTTTTGTATATGGTATAAGGAAGGGGTCCAGTTTCAATTTTCTACATATGGCTATCCAGTTATCCCAGCTCCATTTATTGAATAGGGAATCCTTTCAACAAGGATTGTTTTTGTCAGGTTTGTTGAAGATCAGATAGTTGTAGGTGTGTGGTCTTATTTCTGGGTTCTGTATTCTGTTTCATTGGTCTATGTGTCTGCTCTTGTACTAGTACCATGCTGTTTTGGTTACTGTAGCCCTATAGTATAGTTTGAAGTCAGGTAGCATGATGCTGCCAATTTTGTTCTTTTTGGTTAGGATTGCCTTGGCTATTTGGGCTCTTTTTGGTTCCATATACATTTTAAAATAGTTTTCTCTAATGCTGTGAAGAATGTCAGTGGTAGTTTAACGGGAATAGCATTGAATCTATAAATTGCTTTGGGCAGTATGGCCACTTTAACAATATTGATTCCTCCTATCCATGAGCATGGAATGTTTTTCCATTTGTTTGTGTCATCTCTGATATCTTTGAGCAGTGGTTTGTAGTTCTCCTTGTAGAGATCTTTCACCACCCTTACAATACAGACAGGTATTGTAAAATACCTGCATTCCTAGGTATTTCATTATTTTTGTGCCAATTGTGAATGAGAATTTGTTTGTGATTTGGCTCTTGGCTTGACTGTTGGTGTATAGAAACACAGTGATTTTTGCACATTGATTTTGTATCCTGACACTTTGCTGAAGTTGCTTATTAGCTTAGAAAGCTTTGAGGCTGAAATGAGGAGGTTTTCTAGATTTAGTATCATGTCATCTGCAAACAGGGATAGTTTGACTTCCTCTCTTCCTATTTGAATGCCCTTTATTTCTTTCTCTTGCTTGATTGCCCTACCCAGAACTTCCAATAATATGTTGAATAGAAGTGGTGACAGAGGGCATCCTTGTCTTGTGTCAGTTTTCAAGGGGAATTCTTCCAGCTTTTGCCCATTCAGTATGATATTGGCTGTGGGTTTGTCATATATGGCTCTTATTATTTTGAGGTATGTTCTTTCAATCCTAGTTTATTGAGAGTTTTTAACATGAAGGGATGTTGAATTTTATTGAAAACCTTTTCTTCATCTATTGAGATAATCATGTGGTTTTTGTCTGTAGTTCTGTTTCTGTGATGAATCACATTTACTGACTTAAGTATTTCAAACCAACTTTGCATCCCAGGGGTGAAGCCTCCTTGATAGTGGAGGATAAACTTTTTGATGTGCTGCTGGATTTGGTTTGCCAGTGTTTTGCTGAGGATTTTTGCATTGATGTTCATGTTGTTGGCCCGAAGTTTTTGGTGGTGGTGTATCTCTGCCAGTTTTTTGGTATCAGGATGATGCTGGCCTCATGGAATGAGTTAGGGAGGTGTCCCTCCTCCTCAATTTTTTGGAATAGTTTCAGTAGGAATGGTACCAGTTCTTCTTTGCATATCTGGTACAATTCAGCTGTGAATCCATCTGGTCCTGGACTTTTATTGGTTGGTGAGCTATTTATTACTGCTTCAATTTCAGAAGTTGTTATTGGTCTGCTCAGAGATTAAATTTCTTCCTGGTTCAGTCTTGGGAGGGTGTATATGCCTAGGAATTTATCCATATTCTTCTAGATTTTCTGGTTTACATGCATAGAGGCATTCCTAATATCCTCTGATGGTTGTCTGTATTTCTGTGGGGTCAGTGGTAATATCCCCCTTATTTCTAATTGCTTTTATTTGAATCTTCTCTCTTTTCTTTTTTTATTATTCTAGCTAGTGGTCTATTTTATTTTATTTTTTTCAAAAATCAGCTCCTGGATTCGTTGATCTTTTTAATGATGTGTGTGTGTGTGTTGATGTGTGTGTGTGTGTTTGTGTGTGTGTGTAGTATGTCTCTGTCTCCTTAAGTTCAGCTCTAATTTTAGTTATTTCTTGTCTTCTGCTAGCTTTGGGATTTGTTTGTTGTTGGTTCTCTAGTTCTTTTAGTTGTGATGTTACGTTGTTAATTTGAGATCTTTCTAACTTTTTGATGTGGGCATTTAGTGTTATAAATTTCCCTCTTAACACTGCCTTAGCTGTGTCCCAGAGATATTCTGGTAAGTTGTATCTTTGCTGTCATTACTTTCAAATAACTTATTGATTTCTGCCTTAATTTCATTATTTACTCAAAAGTAATCATGTAGGCTGGGTGCAGTGGCTCGTGCCTGTAATCCCAGCACTTTGGGAGGCTGAGGCAAGTGGATCATTTGAGGTCAGGAGTTCAAGACCAGCCTGGTCAACATGGTGAAACCCCATCTTTACTAAAAATATAAAAATTAGCTGGGCATGGTGGCATGCACCTGTAGTCCCAGCTACTTGGGAAGCTGAGGCACAAGAATCACTGTAACCCAGGAGGCGGAGGTTGCAGTGAGCTGAGATCATGCTGCTGCACTCTAGCCTGAGCAACAGAGCAAGACTTTGTCTCAAAAAAGAAAATGTCATCTTCTTAGTCTGTTCTCACATTGCTATATGGAAATATCCAAGATTGGGTAATTTATAAAGAAAAGAGGTTTAATTGACTCAGTTCAGTATAGCCAGGGAGGACTCAGAAAACTTACAATCTTGGTGAAAGGGGAAGCAAACACATCCCTCTTCATATGGTGGCAGCAAGGAGAAGTGCCAAGAAAAAGGCAGAAAAGCCTCTTATAAAACTATCAGATCTCATGATGAACTCACTCATTATCACGAGAACAGCAGCATGGGGGTAACTGCCCCATGATTCAATTACCTCCCACTGGGTCCCTCCCATGACATGTAGGGATTATGGGAACTACAATTCAAGATGAGATTTGGGTGGTGACACAGCCAAACCATATCAGTCAATCAGGAGTAGCTTATTCAGTTTCCATGTAACTGTATGGTTTTGAGTAAATTTCTTAGTCTTGAGTTCTAATTTGATTGTGCTGTGGTCCAAGAGACTATTATTATTTCAGTTCTTTTGCATTTGTGAGAAGTATTTTAATTCCGATTATGTAATTGATTTTAGAGTAAGTGTCATAGAGTGAAGAGAAGAATGTGAATTCTGTTGTTTTAGGTGGAGAATTGTGTAGATATCTATCAGGTCCATTTGATCCAGAGCTGAGTTCAGATCTTGAATTTCTTTGTTAATTTTCTGTCTCAGTGATCTGTCTAATATTATCAGTGGGGTGTTAAAGTCTCCCATTATTATTGTGTGGGAGTGTCTCTTTGAAGGTTTACAAGAACTTGTTTTGTTAATCTGTGTCCTCTTGTGTTGGGTGCATATATGTTTAGGATAGTTAGCTCTTTTTTGTTGAATTGAACCCTTTACACCATTATATATGATGCCCTTCTTTGTCTTTTTTTTGATCTTTGTTGGTTTAATGTCTGTTTTGTCAGACCAGGTTTGCAACCCCTGCTTTTTTCTGTTAAAGTCTGTTTTTGTCAACTAGGATTGCAACTCCTGCTTTTTTCTGTTTTCCATTTGCTTGGTAAATTTTCTTCCATCCTTTTATTTTGAACCTATGTGTATCATTGCATGTGAGATGGGTTTCTTGAAGACAGCATACCGATGGTTCTTGGTTCTTTATCTGGCTTGCCTTTCTGTGTCTTTTAATTGAAGGCATTTAGCCCATTCACATTTAAGGTTAGTATTGTTATGTGTGGATTTGATACTGTCATCATGATGCTAGCTGGTTATTTTGCAGACTTGTTTATGTGGTTACTTTATAGTGTCACTGGTCTATGTACTTCAGCATGTTTTTGTAGTGACTGGTAACAGTTTTTCCTTTCCATATTTAGTGCTTCCTGCAGGAGCTCTTGTAAGGCAGGTCTGATGATAAAGAATTCCCTCAGCACTTGCTTGTCTAAAAATGATCTTATTTCTCCTTTGCTCATGAAGCTTGGTTTTGGTGGTTATGAAATTCTGGGTTGGAATTTCTTTTCTTTAAGAATGTTGAATATTGGCCCCCAATCTCCTCTAGCTTGTAGGGTTTCCACTGAGAGGTCCACTGTTAGTCTGATGGACTTCCCTTTGTAGGTGACCTGACCTTTCTCTCTGGCTGCCCTTAACATTTTTTCTTTCATTTTGACCTTGAGGATTCTGACGATTCTGTGCCTCAGGGATAGTCTCCTCATGGAATATCTTACTGGGGTTCTCTGGATTTCCTGAATTTCAATGTTGGCCTGTGTAGCTAGGTTGGGGAATCCTCATGGATAATATCCTGGAATATGTTTTCCAGATTGGTTCCATTCTCTTCATCTCTTTCAGGTACACCAATCAGTTATAGATTTGGTCTTTTTACATAGTCCCATATTTCTTGGAAGTTTTGTTCATTCTTTTTCATTCTTTTTTCTCTATTCTTGTCTGCCTGTCTTATTTCAGAAAGACAGTTTTCAGGCTCTGAGATTCTTTCCTCTACTTGGTCTGTTTTTCTATTAATACTTGCAATTGCATTATGAAATTATTGTAAGGTGTTTTTCAGCCCTATCAGGTGAGTTACATTCTTCTCTATAATGGCTATTTTGTCTGTCAGCTCCTGCTGTTTTATCATGGTTTTTAAATTGGGTTACAGCATGCTCGTTTTGCTCAGTAAAGTTCATTTTTATCCACATTCTGAATTCTATTTTTGTCATTTCAGCCATCTCAGCCTCAGCCCTGTTCTGAACCCTTGCTGGAGAGGTGATGCAGTCATTTGGAGGAGACAGGGCATTCTGGCTTTTTGAATTTTTAGCATTCTTGCACTGATTCTTTTTCACCTTTGTGGGTTTCTCTACCTTAAATCTTTGAGGTTGTTGACCTTCAGATGGGGCTTTTTTTCTTTTAACAGTCTAGCCACTTTTCTATAGGGATGGTGCAGTTTGCTGGGTGTTCACTCTAGTCCCCAGTCACCTCAGATTTTCCAGCACCTGGAGGTATCACCAGTGAAGGCTGCAAAATAGCAAAGATGGCAGCCTTCCCCTTTCTCTGGGAGCTCCATCCCAGGGGGTACGGACCTGTTGCCAGCCTGAACACACCTGTAGGAGGTGGCTGGAGACCCTGGTTGGGAGGTCTCACCCATTCAGGAAGAATGGGACTGGGGACTTGCTTAAAGAAGCAGAACTAGCCATACTTTCGTAGAGCAGCTGTGCTATGCTGGGGTACCACTTCTGTCTCCGGTTGATTTGGGCTCTCCAAAGGCTACAGGCTAGAATGTCTAAGTTACCCAAACAGCAAAGATGGCAGCTCACTCCTTTCTCTGGGAACTCCATCCCAGGAAGAAATCAAATATCTGTTGGGCTGGAGAACAGGGGCAGGGGTGGCTGGAGGCTCCAGTTGGGAGGCGGTTCCACCCAGTAAGTGGGGACATATTGGAGACCTGCTGAAAGAAGCAGTCTGGCCACATTTTGGTAGAGCAGCTGTGCTGTGCTGTGCTGGGGGATCCCTTCTGTCCCCAGTTGGTTTGGTTTGGAATCTCCAAACCCACAGGCTGGAATGGCTGAATCACTCAAACAGCAAAGATGGGTGACCTGCCCCTCCCCTGGGGAACTCTGTCCTGTCCCAACTAGGCACAACACTATTGCCAGTGGCTGGCTAAAATTCCAAGCCAGTGGGTCTTATCCTGTGAGGCATCATGGAAGTGGAGCCCACAGACCATCACTGCTTGGCCCTTGGATTCAGCCCCCTTCCTAGTTGTGGGTATGGAGGTCCAACCTCCCACCTTGCCTGAGCTGCAATTGCCTTTGCTGGGGAGCCCAGAACCAGGGTATGTAAAGCTCCTGGGTCTCTGTGCATGCCTGAGCAGCTGCTCCATGTAGTTCTGTGTGTCACACCTAAGGCCCTGGTGGAATGGGCTCATGCGGGGACCTCCTGACCTGAGGGATGCAAAGATCTGTGGGAGAAGCATGGTTTATCGGGGTCGCACATTTACTTACTACTTCCCTAGGCAATGGGATGTTCCTTTGGCTCTGTGTCACTCCCAGATGAGCCATTGCCCTGCCCTGCTTTTCTCAGTTCTACGTGAGTTGAGCTGTTTCCCTGATTAATCCCAATCCAAGTACCTGGATGTTTCCACTGAAGGTGCTATATTTACTCACCCCTTTCGTTCCTCTCCATGAAAGCCTCCCCATGAGAGCCTCTCTGTAGCTGGTTCTAGCCAGCCATCTTGGCCCTGAGTGTCTACCTTTTATCTTACTTGATCCTCACACAATCCTCTGAGATAAATATTTACTATTGCTAACCCCACTTTACAAACAAGAAAACGGAGACTCGGGAGGTCAAATTACTTGCCTAAAATCACACAGTCATTGCCATAACCAAATGTGAACCCAGGTCTGTCTGACTCTCAAGGCCTATTGATTCTGAGTCATCTTCCTCTATACAGCTAGAAGCAAGAAAACAGGACCATCCCTACGAGTTTTGTCTTAGTGCATTTGAGCTACTATAAGAAATTACCATAGCCTGGGTGGCTTATAAGTAACAGAAATTTATTTCTCACAGTTCGTTAGGTTAGAAAGTTCAAGATCAAGGTGCTGGCAGATTCAGTGTCTGGTGAGAGCCCTTTTTCTGGTTCATAGATGGCATCTTCTCACTGTGCCCTCACATGGCAAAAGAATGAAGGCTTTCCCTGGAATCTTTTACAAGGCCACTAATTCTATCTATGAGGGCTCCACCCTCATGAACTCATCATCTCCCCAGAATCCCAGCTCCAAATATCATCACATTGGTGATTAGGTTTCAACACATGAATTTTGGTCTATAGCAATGTTTATGTCCAAATCCTCTTAACTCTCATTTTTCCCCCGGTCTCTTCCTTCTAGAACCCCTCTGTTTTGAAGCTTAATCTTATCTAGAAATTAATATTGAATTGCTTAACTAAAATTTAGTCATGCCAGGTAGGTTTTTAACATAGTGTTTTACAAGCTGAAGGCCACAACCGATTAATGGGTCATGAAATTAAAGTATTGACACTGGCATTTAAAAAAGAATAGAACAGAAAATATTTCTATTCCTATGACTATTTACATACATATTCACTGCATGTAGGAAAGGGTTAGTACTGTTACACGTGTGTGTATTTGTGCACTGGATCATGACGTAGAATGTTCTTCCTATTCCAGGTCATGATCAGAAAAAGATTCCCTACTCATTACCAAATTGTCTCAGCTCAAGTCATTTTTCGGAATATATATTTTTAAAAACATATCTTAAACAAAATATACAATGCCTGTGGGATGAAAATCCCTCAGGGTCTGACTCCTGCTACCTTGTATAGTCTTATTCCAAGCCACTTTTGTCCATAAATACTTTCTATTTTAGCTCTAGCAAATTAATTTTATTAAAAAACTTATTGAGTTATAATTTGTATCCAATAAAATGCACTTATTCCACGTGCTTAGCTTGATATGTTTTGTATACATCAGTTTAACTACCATCATAATTAATACACACAGCACTTTCATCACCTTACAAGACTGCTGTGTGCCCCTACCTGCCAACCCCAGCCCCAAGCAACCCTTGAACTGCTTTGTATAACAATGAAGTAGTTTCGCCTTTTCTAGAATTTTATACATATAACATATATAATGTTTTTGTGTGAATTTGTTCACTTAATATGATGCTTTTGTTCCTATATGTATCTGTAGATCATTCTTCTCATTGATGAATAGTAGTCCATTGCATGAATATAGCACAGCTTGTTTATTATTCTGAAGGTAGATGTTTGGCTTGTCTCCAGTTTTTAGCTATTATTAACAAATGAACATTTGGGTAAAATAATTTGTGTAACATATATTTCACTGTGGATGGAAAATATCTAGGAGTATAATTGCTAGGTTGCACAGTAGCTGTATGTTTAACTGTAAGAAATGGCCAACCTTCCAAGTGGTTATACTATTTTACATTCCCAATAGTGATGTATGACTGTTCTAGTTGCTCTATATCCTCACTAACACTTGGTTGTATAAAACTTTTAAATTTTTAGTGATTCCAATAGGTGTGTGGTGGTTTCTCATTGTGGTTTTAATTTCCATTGTCTGATGACTAAGAATATTGAGCATCTTTTTATGTACTCATTGGTCATTTGTTTATTTTCTTTTGTGAAGTATCTGTACAAATCTTTTGCCCATTTTTTTGCCTGTTTATTATTAAGTTGTGTTTATATGTTCTGAATAGCAGTCCTTTGTTAGATACATGCATTGCAAATATTTCCTTCTGGTCTTTGGCCTGTCAATTCATTTTCTTGTTGGTGTCTTTTGAAGAGCAAACATTTTGAATCTTAGTGAAGAAAATTGTATCATTTTTTTATGGTGCTTTTTGTGTCCTCAGAAATCTTTGCTTATCCTAAGGTTATTAAGGTTTTCTCCTAGACATTTTATAGTTTTAGACTTTATATTTTGATCTGATTACGAATGATTTCTAGTTAATCTTTTGTGTATAGCAGGAGTTTTGAATTGAGGTTCATTCTTTCCCATATGTATATACAGTTGTTTTTGCACCATTTTTTGAAAAGTCTACTTTTATTCCCATTGAATTATTCTTATGCTTTGTCAATAATTAATTGCCCATACATATGTAAGTCTGTTTCTGGATTTTCTGTCTATTCTAAGCATCTATATGTCTGTCCTTACACCAGCACCATACTGTCTTGATTACTGTAGATTTATGGTAAGTCTTGAAATCAGGTAGTTTAAATCCCCTAACTTTGCTCTACTTTTTAAATGTAGTTTTGGCCATCGTAGGACTTTTCCATTTCCATATAAATTTTAGAATCTATTTGTCAATTTTTACCAAAAGCCTGCCAAGATTTTAACTGGAATAACTAATCTGAACCTGTAGATCATTAGGGGACAATTGATGCTTTAATAATACTGATCACTCAGTTCAGAAAGGGGATATATCTTGATAATTTAGCTCTCTACTTTCTCTCTTTTTTTTTTTTGTGATGGAGTCTCACTCTGTCACCCAGGCTGGAGTGCAGTGGCACAATCTCAGCTCACTGCAACCTTTGCCTCCTGGGTTCAAGCTATTATCCTGCCTCAGCCTCACGAGTAGCTGGGAGTACAGGTGTGTGCCACCATACCCAGCTAAATTTTGTATTTTTAGTAGAGACAGGGTTTCATCATGTTGGTCAGGCTGGTCTTGAACTCCTGACTTCAGGTGATCCACCTGCCTCAGCCTCCCAAAGTGCTGGACTTACAGCCAAGAGCCATGGTACCAGGCCTTTACTTTCTCTTGGGTATGTTTTATAGTTTTCAGAATACAAATATTGCACTTATTGTATTTATCCCTAAATATTTTATTTTTCACACCACTATAAATGGTAAGAAAATATTTTCACTTTGTGATTTTTTAATAGACGTTATGTTTTAGCACAGTTTTACATTCACAGCAAAATTGACCAGAAGGTATAGAGATTTCTTATGTATCCCCTGCTCCCACATACACACAGCTACACTACTTTCAAATTCCCACACCAGAATGGTAATGATAAAATCCATGAGCTTACAGTGACACATTACCACCACACAAAATCCATAGTTTATCAGGATTCAGGCTTGTTGTACATTCTGTGGGTTTTGACGCATGTATAATGATATGTATTTGCCACTGTAGAATTACACAAAATAGTTTCACTTCCCTAAAGATCCTCTGTGTCCTGCCTATTCATCCCTCCCTCCTCCTTAATTCCTGGCAACCGCTGATTGTTTTACTGTCTCCATAGTTTTGCTTTTTCCAGAATATCTTATAGTCATAATCATACAACTTGTAGCATTTTCTGACTGGCTTTCACTTGGTAACATGCATTTAAGTTTCCTCCATATATTTTCATGGTTTAATAGCTCATTTCTTTTTAGCATTTCATAATATTTCATGGTCAGAATATACCACAGTCCACCCACTTACCTACTGAAGAACATCTTGGTTACTTTCAAGTTTGGGCAATTATAAATAAATCTGTTATAAACATTCTTATGTAAGTTTTGGCTTAGACATAGGTTTTCAACTCATTTGGGAGCACAATTGCCAAAATAATATGGTAAGAGTTTGTAAGTTTTGTGAGAAACTGCCAAACTATCTTTTCAATTGGCTGTACCATCTTGTATTCCTACCAACAATGAATGAGAGTTCCTGTTGCTCCACATCCTCACCAGCATTTGATGTCGTCAATGTTTTGGATTTTGGCCATTCTAATAAATGTGTAGTGGTATCTTGTTGTTGTTTTAATTTGTAATTTCATAATGATATAGGATGTTGAGCATTTTTTCATATGCTTATTTGCCACCTGTTTATATCTTCTTTGGTGAGGTGTTCAGGTATTTTGTCCATTTTAAATCAGGTTTTTAAAATCATTGAATTTTAAGAGTTCTTTATATGTTTTAGATAACAGTGTTTTATTAGTGTTTCGTAAATATTTTCTCCTTGTCTGTGACTTGTCTTCTCATTTTCTTGACAGTGCCTTTCTCAGAGAAGAGGCTTTTAATTTAAATGAAGTCCAGCTTTATCTATCTATCTATCTATCTATCTATCTATCTATCTATCTATCTATCTATCTATCATCTATCCATCCAGAGGGAGTCTCATTATGTTGCCTGGGCTGGTCTCATATTCTCAAGTGATCCTCCTGCCTTGGCCTCCTAAGGTGTTGGGACTACAGGCATGAGCCCCTGTGCCCAGCCTTATCAATTTATTATTTCAAGGATTATGCCAATTTTTTTGCTAGTATATAAAAATGTGCAATTGATTTTTAATATATTATCTTACTATACTCACTTATCAGCTCTTTTATTATTTATTTTATAACATTTTTGTAGCGTCCTTGGAAATCTAGACAACACAATCATGTCATGTGCAAATAACAACAGTTTTACTTCTTCCTTTACAGTCTGCATGCCTTTTTTTTTTTTGTCTTATTTTGTTGGCTAAAACCTACAGTACAATATTGACTAGAAGTGGGGAGAAAAGACATCCTTCCACTGTTCTAAACCTTCAGAGAAACACATTTAGTCTTTCACCATTAAATATATTGTTAGCTTTCGATTTTTTTGTAGACATCTTTCATCAGGTTGAGGAAGGTCCTTTCTATTCATAGTTTCTTGTGATTTTCTTTTTTTAATCAGAAATAAGTATGGAATTTTGTCAAGGGATGATTGTCATTTTTCTTTTTTGATTTGTTAATATAGTAAATTATATTGACTGATTTTCAAATGTCAAAACAACCTTGCATTCCTAAGAAAAATCACATTTGGTCATGATGCATTATCCTCTTTATACATTGCTGGATTCCATTTGCTAATATTTTGTTACAGATATTTGTGTCTATGCTCATGAGAATATTAATCTGTAACATTTTCTATGTGTAATATCTGTCTTATTTCAGTGTCAGGGTAATTCTGAACTCATAAAATAGTTCTAAACGTTATCTCCTTTTCTATTTTCTAAAAGTTCATTGTTTGTATACAATGGTTATAATTTTTTTTCTTAGATATTTGGTAGAATTACTAGTGGAACCATCTGGACCTGGGGTTTTATTTTGGGGAAAATTTTTAAATATTAATTCCATTTCTTTAACAGATATAGAAATTTTTACATTAACTATTTCTTCTTCAGTGAACTGTGATAGTTTGTGTATTTCAAGGACTTTATCTATTTCACTGAAGCTGTGAAATTTATATGCATAATATTTTTCATAATATTCCATGATTACCTTTTAATGTCTGCAGAGTCTGCTCATACTTTCATTCTTGACATTGGTAATTTTTGTCATCTCTTTTCTTTTCCCTCTTTAGTTTCATGAAAGGTTTCTCAATTTAATTGATCATTTCAGAGAACTAGCTTTTGATTTTGTTTTTGTTTTTTTTTTTTTTGAGACAAAGTCTCACTCTGTTGCTCAGGTTGGAGTGCAGTGGTGCTATCTTGACTCACTGTGACCTCTGCCTCCTGGGTTCAAGCAATTCGCATGCCTCAACCTCCTGAGAGGCTGGGATTACAGGTGTGTACCACTATGCCCAGCTAATTGTTTTTTTTTTTTAAGTAGCAATGGGGTTTTGCCACGTTGGCCAGGCTGGTCTCAAACTCCTGACCTCAGGTGATCCACCTGCCTTGGCCTCCCAAAGTGCTGGGAGTACAGGTATGAGCAACCATACCTGGCCTAGCTTTTGATTTTATTTTCTCTATTGCTTTTGTGTTTTTGACTTCATTGATTTCTGCCGTTACCTTTATTATAATGTCCTCTGCATGAGTTGGGTTTATTTGTTCTTCTTTTTCAAATATCTTAAGGTAAAGGTTTAGATAGTTTCTGAGACTTTTTCTTTTTTTCTTTTTTTTTTTTTTTAAGAGATGGAGTCTCGCTCTGTCGCCCAGGCTGGAGAGCAGTGGCGCGATCTTGGTTCACCGCAAGCTTCGCCTCCTGGGTTCACACCATTCTCCTGCCTCAGCCTCCCAACTCCCCAGTAGCTGGGACTACAGGCGCCCGCCACGACGCCCAGCTAATTTTTTTTTTGTATTTTTAGTAGAGACAGGGTTTCACCGTGTTAGCCAGGATGGTCTCGATCTCCTGACCTCGTGATTCGCCCGTCTCAGCCTCCCAAAGTGCTGGGATTACAGGTGTGAGCCACCGTGCCTGGCCCTTTTTCTATTTTTCTAATGTAAGCACTTAATGCTATAAATTTCCTTCACAGCACTGTTTCGGCTGCATCTCATACATTTTGTTATGCTGTTTTCATTTTCATCTACTTCAAAATACAGAATTTATCTTATGATTTTTTCTTTGATCTGTGAATTATCTATAAGCATTACTATTTAAGTTATAAATTTGGTAGTTTTTAATATACTCTTTTGTTATTTCTAATTTAATCCCATTTTGACTAGATTTTTAAAAAATTTATTCCCAATCTTCCCATCTATTTGCTAGAAAAATATATTATTAACTTATTTATTATTGCTTCCTTTCTTTTTAAAGCAATTTTGCTTAGTTTTCTTTTTCTCTCTGGACTGACTTGTTCTGCTTCAGAAAGTTCTAGACATAAAAAGACTGCTCCAGCCCTGGCTCTATGTGACCTCTCAGCTCTGGGGCCCCAAACCAGGTAACCCCTGGGTTCCAATTCTAAATTCTCAGGAGTGTCTGATTTGATCAGCCTGGGTCGGGTCCAACCCTGGGAAATTGCTGGCACATAGAATTAACAAGGTCTGGTCTATCCCTTTAACAGAGCTGTGGACAGAAATAGATTTTAACAATGACACATGGACTGGAGAGCACCTCAGAAGTTCAGTATACTGGCTGGGTGCAGTGGCTCACACCTGTAATGCCAGCACTTTGGGAGGCCTAGGCGGGTGGATCATCTGAGGTCAAGAGTTCAAGATCAGCCTGGCCAACATGGCAAAACTACTTCTCTACTGAAAATACAAAAATTAGCTGAGCATGGTGGCAGGTGCCTGTAATCCCAGCTACTTGGGAGGCTGAGACAGGAGAATCGCTTGAACCTGGGAGGCGGAGGTTGCAGTGAGCCGAGGTCAAACCACTGCACTCCAGCCTGGGTGACAGAGAGAGACCCTGTCTTGGAAAAAAAAAAAAAAAAAAGAAAGAAAGAAAAAAAAAGAAAGGAAAAAAAAGTTGAGCATACTTATTCAGCAGAAACACTTGTCAAAGGCCTTCAAAGAGCATGGCTCTTTTCATGGTTCCTTTGATGGTTAAGTTTGATTTCTCAAGCTGGAGTATGCAGTGGTATTAGAGGGGCTTTTGAAAGTCATAGGATAAACATGGTGCATCTTCTTGAAGCATCCATTTTACAAGACGTTTTGGGGAAATTTTATATTAAAACAAACATAAATGTATGATGCAATAGACTGCAAAACAGCTCAAGATTTTTGAGGACATGGAACAGGACTTGGATTTCATAGTGGTGGATAGATCCTTTGTGGAAAATTCCTGTAGCTTCCTTGTAAGAAGCCCTGGAAAACTCAATGAAAAATGTCAAAAATCTTATTTAGTATCATAATCTTCACCTTGTTGGCATTTAAGTAATACTTCAATCTGTATCATGTACAACTTATGTGTGTATTTTTCATGAATACTAAGGCAGTTTCTCCAGGGCATCTATCCATAGGCACCGAGGAAGGGATACCAATTATGGGATTAATCTCAACATGCTTATTGCACACCTATGACATGCTAGGTCAAGTATGTCTTCTGAATATATTTTCTTTTGTGTTTATCTTGCTAAGATAAATGGGAAGGAAGTGGGGAAGATAGAGGTGAAGGTAAATGGAAATGACAAAGCTATTTCCAGTCTTGAAAGAGGGAAGGATGGGGAAGTGATAAGGAAGTGAGATAGTGTTACAGAAGCAATGCCTGGGACTAGACATGTTGGTTCTCTTGCAATTGAATTAAGATACCCAGGGGAAATGACTTGACAATCATCAAAGAGAGTAAACACAGACATCTCTTGGACCCAAGCCCATGTCCATGACCTTGCTCCACACCTTTAGTCCTTCCTCCTGCTCAAACTTATAGTTGAGCCATCATTAAATTGGTAACAAAATACCAAGAACAACTAGAAAAGGAAATGAGAATTTCTTATTAGCCTCAATTTTCTTCAAGGGAAATACTGCAGATTACTGCACATATAAGAGGAAGCCCTACATTACCATGACGAATCTGGTTATGACATGCACACTGTACAGTAAGTAATGCAATGTAATCACTTCAGGTGTTTTCCTTTCTAGTTATGAAGGCATTAATATTGAAAGGAGTTTCAGAGACAAGGAAGCTTTGTAAACACGTCAGACCTCTGTGATGTTGAAAGGAATGTATTTCAGAATACTCAGTCTCATAGGTAGCTAGCCTATAAACACCTGCTCTGTTTTGCAGTTGATCCGTAATGCTCTGCTCTTATCGCTGGGTTAGCTTGATTCTTTGAACCCTGTTAAAATGTAAATATCTCTGGGAAAGGTATTAATTTTTCTTCATTATAGTTGTGAAAGCAGAAAAGAAAGAGGAACACCACAGATGATCTTGGTTCTAGTTACAGCTCTACCACTGGATTTCTGTGACTGATGGGGATAGCCCTTCTTTCCATCTCCATGACCTCATCTGAACATAAAGGGGCGAACTAGAAGATCTCTAATGTCTTTTTTTAGGTTCAACTTTCTGTGAGTCTATGAGAAAAGACAATATGGGTAGGACCATTTTGGGGATGGGATCTGAGTGGGCAGGTTTCTACGCTTGGAGCAAAGGGCCAGCAATGGGGATATGGGCACCCAATGCCAAACTTTTCTCAGAGTGTACTTCTGTCAAAGGAAACTCCTGGGGTTGTATACCTAAGTGATCATAACAGTGATAGAAACTATTGTTAATGCCTGTTCTGTGCTTCTGCTGACTTAATACAATTTACCTCAACTACTCATGATTCAGAATTGCTGATATGTAAGACCATGACGCACACATTCTTGAATCAGCTTCTAAATCTTTTACATGTCCTTAAGAACCAGTCAATACACGTCTTTACCTCTGTTGTGAGATGTGACAGATGTGTTTGTGACTATTCATCCTGTTAGTCTTACTTCATCTCAATAACTTGCCAAACAGAAAAGGTGACAACAGACCTGCATCTGCAAGAAAGTAAATTTGTTCACAAACAAATCGTTTACAAGTTATGGGATAGCCAGGTGGATATTTCCAGCAGGCAGTTGGAAATCCAAGTCCAGGGCTGAGGAAAGAGCTGGATTTAGGAGTCATTTATTTATAGGAAGTTGTTGATATCTAGGATTTCTGCCTTTTTAAAAAAACATAATAATGCATGTGTATTTATATGTCTTATCTACAGCACCAATTAGATGACATAACATAGAATTTTTAAAAATTTGTGAAGGGTTTACATGTTTTCAATGTCCTAAATGTGACTATGTCTTGTCAAGTGGCCGGGGAGAAGGTGAGGGCTGAAGTCAAGGTCAGGGTTAGGCTCTGGAGATAGCAGTTTTTGATTCTGATTGTATTCCTAGTGTATCTCTCCATTTCTAAAATAGGGACACTTTAGTCTCAGTTCTATTTCTATTCAGACAGAGTTCCCTAGTCAGTGGCAGGTTTGGGGAACGTTTTCAGTGTCCATGTGATGTAGGTACAGGAGTGAGAGGCAAGCAGGATGAGGGGCTTGGTGCAGCTTCTGTCCCTTGCTCAGGAAGGTGAGTGGGAAGATTCCTTCCGCCACCCCTGGCCTTTCGGCATCAATGAGCTCACGGTCTCCATGCAAGGGGGCTGGGCTCTCCGACTAGAGGCATGCTGCTGACCTAGAGATAATTAACTGATAGTTTCTACCACGACCTGCTGACCCCTTTATAGGAACCACTGTAAAGATAAAACGACTTTCTGTTTTCTTTTTTCTTAGTGTCTCCGGTGCCTGAAACCTTCACAGTCATCACGCTATTTCGTGTTTATCATTAATCTTTCCGTTGAAAGCATCCCCTTTTCTCCCCTCTTGTTCCTGCCCTGGCCCATCTGCAGTTCAGGTGATCGACTCTCTCAGAAAACACTCCCTGTGAAGCCAAAATGTGAGTGAGTTAGACTGGGCCATTTCCAGCATGCCCCTTGTCACCCCGTGCCTGTGCAGTGTCACCTACTTCTGATAACAGCTTTGGACTGAGGGCGCGGGGGAGGATGGTTTTATGCCACAGATACTTCATTCGTCAATGCTGTCTTCTGAATCTTTCTCCTCATGTCCATTATCACAGGCCTAGAACAATTGTTTTTATTAGACAGTTTAATACATTGCCTCTTAGACCAGCAGGCGAACCCGAGCATCTTTCTGACTCCTGTGCTGTCATTAACATGCTTCTTAACTCAAAACAGCTGTTCCTCCCCTTCCGCCTCCCCCTCCTCTTCTCTCTCAATCTTTACTCCTTAGACAAACTTTGCTTATTCAGAAACTTTGGGAAAAAAGATTTTTGAGTAAATGAGAATTCTCAAAACATAAAGATTTGTCTCTTTCAGCATGGGCACCTTTTAATTTTAAACATTTTGATGAAAATCTTTCCAAAATACATTATTTAGTACCTTCTTAAACAGAGAAAATAGGGCAAAATTTAATTTTTTTCTTGATGCCTTGGGATCATGACAGTGAACAAGATTTTGTTACTCTGCTGCAATGCAATAGGGTCTTGGGGGTCTTTTGGAGCATATAAAGGGTCCAAAATTTTCTGATTCTGAAGTTATTTTGAAAACTTTAAATAGACTCTCGTCTCTCTGCTTTTCATCAGTCCATTGACCTATCACTCTGGTTATCAATGTACCTATTTTCAGAAATTCTTCTACCCTAATTTTCTAATGTTCAATGTTTACTGTGAGCATAGAAGACCAACATAGACACACACTTACACACGTGTCCATGCAGATGTGCATCAGAACTGTGTATAAAGAGGTGTGAGGAGGTGCCTGAGAGTTTCCTATGAGTAAATGGAATATGTTATGAGTTCTCTGTTTTGGTTTTCCAGAGACTGCTTTTGTTAAATTTTTTGCTCATTTTAGGAATAGAAAGTTGCAAGACAGATGAGTTTAATAATGATGAAAAGCTCCCAGATTTCTAGGAGCTATCTATTTTTCTAGAAAGTTCTTCCTCAGTTCATTTTTTTTTTTTTTTCACTTAATGCAAGTATAGGCCATGGTTACTAAAAGGAGATTCCTTTTATGAGAGACCCATCATTTCATTATCCCAACTTCACATACAAATGATTTCATTATCTTTAAAAATGTTATGGTATTCTCAAACTATTGTCATTAAATGCTGACATTAAAAAAAAAAAAAAACCCACCAGGTGCAAAAACAAACTGCAACCACAACAGCTAAATCTCTCTCTCTCCCTCATTGTCCTCCTTGGCAAAGTTCTGTGGAAAGCTGAATAAATGAACAGGGCCATTTGACAGAGTGTAACCCACACCAGCCCTGTTGTGCAATGCCTTGAATGTAAGTCCTTTTCAACTAAACGGAGGTATATTTTCTTTTATATTGTTGACTTTGACCCTGAAGCTTAGCAAAGAACACTTGTGCAACATTTTCTGGATCAATTTATCATCTGCTCAGAGCAGACATGCATTTTTTCTCATCATTAGAGGGAAACCAAACCCATCGACATAATCCCCCATTCTGCTTTGTTTTTTTCCAGTCCTTCATGTTGTAGATTCTGAAATATTAATGAAGAGATATGAAAGTAATGTGCTCTATTCTCATACCCAGCCCCAGTGGGAGGAAGGATATGGCCAGGGAGTAGGAGAATGAGAAATGTCCTCGTTTTGCAAAACAGCGTTTCTCAAAGTCAGGTTATTGGATTCCATCTCTGAATATCCCAAGGTGGTGATCTAAAATCCAGATTTCTGGGCTTACCTATACCTATGGAATCAATATTTCTGGAGGATGGGGCTTTGTTATTTACATTTTAAATGGATGTGCTTAAAACTGATTGGACTAGATGGTGTCCCAGCTTTTTCTTTAACGAATTCTATGCTGCTGACTCTTATGTGAATACTGGTAATAAACTGCTTACAGACTGGGCATCATGGATCATGCCTGTAATCCCAGCTCTTTGGGAGGTCAAGGCAGGAGGATCGCTTGAGCTCAGGAGGTTGAGATCAGCTTGGGCAACATAGTGAGAACTTGTTTCTATGTTTAAAAAAATTAAATTTAAAAATGTACTTACAGAATGCTCTTAATAAACTTTATTATTGTAAGAATAATAACTTTTGATTGTATAGCAGCATTTTTAACTTTTCAAAGTGTTTTCCTATTTTCTATATATAACCCCCCAGAGGTGGACAGGGGAGGTCTCATGACCTCCATTTTAGAGATGTAACAAACTCCCTGAAGCTTAATGACTTGTGCCAACTACATTATAACTTAGTGGTCAGGAGTCAGGACTGGCATGCAGGTCTTCTGACGTCACTTCACTGTACATTCGGTGTTCTAAGATCCAACACACAAAAGGAAGCTTTATTAAAGTGTCCCTTAAAAATGGACTTGAGCCGAAATCAGTGCCTTCCAGGCCTCTCCACATGCTGTCGAGTGTGCTGTGCATTTGCTCCTGAGAGACGAAAGCACAGACGAAGATGCCCTGCACACCAGGAGAGAAATGGGAATCTTCAAAACAAAGGAATCTCATTCCTCTTCTGTTCATCCCCTTCAATTTTCTGATCCTTTCCCTCCACTCCCTCTTTCTTGTAAAGACTTAAACTCTGAAATAATTATATGAAATTAAGTTGGTAAAAGCCAGGCTCGTTTCCTTAAGATTGATGTGTTAACATTTGGGGCAGTTTTCTCAGGACTCAGGGAGAAGATTATTTCTGAGGTTGGCTGCGGGAAGCTTCCTCTTCCCTAGGGAGGGGTGAGCCTCCTTCCCAGGACACCTCCCTCCGTGACACAGCCTAACTGTTAGCAGAAGTTCATAAAAAAAAGTTAGTTGATTTTTTTAAGTGCTGGAGACTTTTCTCCTTTTAATTCTGGTCATAACTACCCACTGTCCAAAAAAGGAGACACAGCAGGCTCTAAACTCTCTCTGAGACTGAATGCAAATTGAGTGTCTGGGAGTCTGAGGGAGGTGCGGGAAACACTTTCCAGCTCCACTGGCCTGTTTTTATCTGTAGATCAAGATAAGCGAGCGGGTGGGTTGTTAGCAAAAAGGAATCTCTTCATGCAAATTATAATTCTCTTACAAAAAAAAAAGTATGAAGGTGTGACCCTGCCTGTCACTTACCAATGTGCAGTAAAACGAACGGAAGGTTGGAAGACTGGGATGCTTTGCAGTGGAAAATGGCTTGAGTGCCCGTGCTGAAGCCATGCTGAATTTCCCATGTTCCTGCGGCAGCCTGGGAGGAGACCGGCAGGGTCACATTCGAGTGGTGCTTGCCTGCCCTGACACATCATTTCTAATTATGACACCTTTGTAAACCCCTTCCCTTTTGCTTCATAGGGCTTGTAAAAGGCACCCACAAACCTCTGCCTTCCTGTGCCTCCCTGCCCCGAGGTAGAAATCCTCCTCTTGCAGGAAGTGCAAAGCAAAGTTCAAAGCTTTCTTGGTCAAAAGAGAGTGCGCCTGATCCAGGATAACATGATTAGGTAACAATTAGACAAAAAAAAAAAAAAAAAAAAAGCCGGGGCCCTGCATCACTGGCCAGTGCTGGCCTTCCGCAATCTCTGCTCTTCTAAAAGATACTTATTATTTC
>NW_012103654.1:1245798-1246308 GCF_000951045.1 Mandrillus leucophaeus | reverse complement strand
AAAAAAAAAAAAAAAAAAAAAAAAAAAGAAAGAAAGAAAAACTGCAGAGTCTGAGTTATCTGAAATGGGATGAAAAATTTATATGTAAAAATTGTGTATATTTCCTCCAGCCCCAGGAAGAGAGCCCTATGTATTCTGTTAAACAGATCTGCTGATTTTCAAGATGCCAAGACTCTTCCAGACTTAAGAACTACTGTTTTATATTAAATATTTTGCAAAGGTAATTTTAAGAGGGAGCATTGGTTTCCCTCAATCACAGGCTCTGCAAAGTACAATGTGCTGTCTACTGTATACTTTGCCACGTGGAGCCTGGCTGCTTGACTCATGTAACTCAACGGAAACAGTAACTAGGAGAGGACACACATGAGCAGGCAGGGTGTGCCCACAGGGTCACTGCTTGACATGGTTACACTGCAGCTAGAGTATGGCTCTCCCTTGGATGGATCTATTCTGTTAATACCTCTGTCCCAGAATTCATAGTCCCAAAGTGGTGCTCTGAGAGGATGTATT
>NW_012103654.1:1239815-1242143 GCF_000951045.1 Mandrillus leucophaeus | reverse complement strand
AGCAAAGTTCAAAGCTTTCTTGGTCAAAAGAGAGTGCGCCTGATCCAGGATAACATGATTAGGTAACAATTAGACCAAAAAAAAAAAAAAAAAAAGCCGGGGCCCTGCATCACTGGCCAGTGCTGGCCTTCCGCAATCTCTGCTCTTCTAAAAGATACTTATTATTTCCTTGTTCAGTATGAAGATGCAAACCCAAATTGAATACCGTTTAGGGTCAAAGCCACAAGCAGCTTTGGGCTGTCAGGGGATGGAGAGCTGTGATGAGTCTGTGATGAAATGTCCCCACCAAACACAGAGGCTAAGGGATGGAGCTTAAGAGAGGGATGACAAAGAAAGGAAGCAAGGGTCCACAGACCCAGGGCAGACCCTGTCGCTCTGGTGACTTTCTGAATGACTGCCAGACTTGTTTCCCCGCTATAAAACAAGCCCAGTTCAACCCACGTTAAAAGGGGGTTAAAAGAGGTCATAAATCTTTCTGGGCACTGAAGATCCATGGAAAACGTGGCCTGATGTCTTTGACATCTGTTTTGGGTTCTCAGCCTCAGCTGGCTCCACTGCCCTTTCTCCTGCGATAACTCACAGGCCCCATTCAGGCCTCCGAGTGGCAGGTATAGAGTGTCTCCCCTTGGAGCACTGGGGATGAGGGGTGAGCGTCCGGGCAGCAGGCGAGCCCCCAAGGCTGGCCCGCTGACACCGTAAGTCTATACCCAGGGACTGGTGGAGGGGAGGCTGTGGGATTGATGGTGTAAATGGGCAGCACACACAGCCTACAGAGGGGAGGCCGGCGGCGGGTGGGAGAGCGCTGGCTGAGGTTGGTCACACGGAGATTGAATTTCAGCTGAATTAGATCAGAGCTGTGGGAAACAGCACCTCCTTCACACACACAGCCGGTCTCATAGGAAGATGTGGGAGGGCGGCTGGGGAGACAGAGGCAGGCAGCTGCGATGAAATACCGAAGTCCACTCACAGCAGCTAACAGCTAACTTAATTACTCTACTACCTCTCCCCAGCATACTGGCCAGACTTCGCAGACTCTGGGGTTTTAGACTGAAAGGCTCCATGGTGCCAGGGAAAGATGGGGTGGTCAGCATTTAAAACACACTGTGGTTTGGGAGCGAGGCTGCGTGTGTCTGTAAAGGAGGAAAAGCGTGATTATCAAAGTACAGGAAAGGCAGGGAACTTTTAGATCCACAGCTGCAGAAGGCAAACTTCGGAAGGGATTTACGTGGCTTTCACTGCTACCTTTAGGGTTTGATGTTTTATAGCATTTTATTAACATGCAATGCAAGCTCTCAATACCATAACTGTGTTCGCTGCTGCTGCTAGGAACTGTTCCTCTAATCCCCTTTCTCTGCTTAATAACCTGACGCCATTTCAGTGACCCAGAATACCAGCTTTTCTTGGGGAGGCCTTAGAGGAGTGGAAAATTGGGAGAAAGTTTTAGAATTAAAATGGGAACACTTGCAGTCCTATTAAAAAGGGCAAGAAGTCAGCTGCTTTGAAATCCACCCCCTCAGCAGGGGTGGGGAAAGCCTTTCCAGGAGACAGTGGGAACACATTTGTTCCCTAAGCTGGCACCAGAGTGACTTTCTCCAGGGCAGCCAGGGCCTGGCATTCTGTATACGCCATTTGAATCAGGGAGCCTTCAAATGATCCTTTTTTCTCTTCCTGTCACTCAACAAGAGGCTGGCGGCAAAAATTCCTACAGCAGCTTCTCCTGAACCAGGCAGAAACCAACCCCTGAGGCTGCTCGGTGCTCCCTAATCTCCTGGTTGGCATTGCACATCCATTCTGAGCCTGCTGCTACTGATGAGAAAATGACCTCAAACAACTGCCCACTGAAGGTCCCATGTTGTCACCATCCCGGGGGCTTTCTGCATAGCGCTGCTTTTGTCGGACTGAGCAGCTTCTGGAGTTTTATACAATGCCTGGGCCCGAGGAAACCTGCCAGGATGTTCCCAGTAGGAGGCACGATCATCCCCCGATAACAGACAGAAACACCCAGAGCAGAGACAGAGTCCACACTGTGGGATCTGACTCAATGTTTGAATTCTTAGGAGCTCACCACTTCATTGGATTTCTCATGACTGAAAAAAAGAGACCATTAGAATCTGGATGAGAATTTAGGTGCTGGTTTAGATTCTCTTAGATTAGATAGATATCCAAAAGAGTGTGTGGAAAAACTGCAGGAAGGGCCGGGCGCGGTGGCTCATGCCTGTAATCCCAGCACTTTGGGAGGACAAGGTGGGTGTATCATCTGAGGTTAGGAGTTCGAGACCAGCCTGACCAACATGGAGAAACCCCATCTCCACTAAAAATACAAAATTA
>NW_012103654.1:1237785-1238625 GCF_000951045.1 Mandrillus leucophaeus | reverse complement strand
CCAGCTACTCGGGTGGCTGAGGCAGGAGGATGGCATAAACCCGGGAGGCGGAGCTTGCAGTGAGCTGAGATCCGGCCACTGCACTCCAGCCTGGATGACAGAGCCAGACTCCGTCTCAAAAAAAAAAAAAAAAAAAGAGTTTACAGAGTTCAGGCTTGATAAACCTCTTGGATAAGAAAGGTGGGTAGATATAGAACAAGATTTGCATCCATCACATGGGAAGAGTGTACACTGGCCTGGGAGTACAAACCCCTTTCTGCCAGGGTAGGGAAGGTTCTTGGGGGAAAGGTGGTTTTCATAATACATCTTAAACAATAACAAAGATGCCAGAATCCCATAGTTTCCCTTTCTGGAGTTGATGTTTGGATTCAAATTATGGGCATGTTTTGCCTTAAACAAATCCAGTGTTAGGCCAGGGCAGTGGCTCATGCCTGTAATCCCAGCACTTTAGGAGGCCAAAGCAGGCAGATTGCTTGAGCTCAGGAGTTCAAGACCAGCCTGGGCGACATGGCAAAATCCTGTCTCCACAAAAAAATACAAAAATTAGGCCAGGCACGGTGGCTCATGCCTGTAATCCCAGCACTTTGGGAGGCCAAGGCAGGTGGATCACAAGGTCAGGAGTTCAAGACCAGCCTGGTCAACATGGTGAAACCCTGTATCTACTAAAAACACAACATTTGCTAGGTATGGTGGCACGCACCTGTAATTCCAGCTACTTGGGAGGCTGAGGCATGAGAATTGCTTGAACCTGGGAGACAGAGGTTGCGGTGAACCAAGATTGTGCCATTGCACTCTAGCCTGGGCAACAAGAGTAGAAACTCTATCTCAAAAAAAAAAAAA
>NW_012103654.1:1224067-1237380 GCF_000951045.1 Mandrillus leucophaeus | reverse complement strand
GGCGTGAACCCGGGAGGCGGAGCTTGCAGTGAGCCAAGATCGCACCACTGCACTCCAGCCTGGGTGACAGATCGAGACTCCGTCTCAAAAAAATTAATAATAATTAAATAGCAGCTACTGGCTGGGCATGGTGGCTCATACCTGTAATCCCAGCACCATGGGAGACTGAGGTGGCTGATTGCTTGAGGCCAGGAGTTCAAGATCAGCCTGGGCAACATGGTAAAACCCTATCTCTACAAAAACAAAACAAAACAGAAATTAGCTGGGCATGGTGGTGTGCACCTGTAGTCCCAGCTACTCAGGAGGCTAAGGTGGGAGGATCACTTGAGCCTGAGGAGGCTGAAGCTGCGGTGAGCTGTGATCGTGCCACTACACTCCAGCCTAGATGACAGAGTGAGACCTTGTCTCAAAAAAGAAAAGAAAAGAAAAGAAAAAAAGTAGCTACCACTGATGCAGGACTCATTTACATACTTTATCTCAAGCAATTCTGACAACACAATGAAATGTGTACTATCTATCCCATTCTTCAGATGAGGAACTTAAGGTTTAGAGAGCTTTAGCTCCTTCCTGAGGATTACTTTTCTACTAAGTGCCAGAGAGAACCAGCATTGAAAGCCAGATCGGTCTACCTCCAAAGACTATGCTCTTAAATTCTCCATTAGTCAGCTCCTCCGTGCAGTGGGATTTGATACTTTACCAGAAATATCAAGACCATAAATGCATCTTAAACACAATTTGATTTTCAAAGGTAGAAAAAAAAAAAGGAATGAAGTTTTACCAAGTGCCTATCGTATCCAGAAAGTATGTCAGGGGATATGACTATGTCATTTTGTGAAAAATTAAATTTTATAAAATAATCAATTCTGGTGGAATATTTTCAAACTATACTTGTCAGTTAAAGTTAGGTTTACATGGCCAGGCACAATGGCTCACGCCTGTAACCCCAACACTTTGGGAGGCCGAGGCAGGCAGATCACGAGGTCAGGAGATCGAGACCATCCTGGCTAACACAGAGAAACCCCGTCTCTACTAAAAATATAAAAAAAATTAGCTGGGCGTGGTGGCAGGTGCCTGTAGTTCCAGCTACTCAGGAGGCTGAGGCAGGAGAATGGCGTGAATCCATGAGGCGGAGCTTGCAGTGAGCCAAGATTGTGCCACTGCACTCCAACCTGGGTGACAGAGTGAGACTCTCTGTCTCAAAACAAATAAACAAACAAAAAAAGTTAGGTACACACATGCAAATCATCCCCCTCAAGTAGTCTCATAAACTAGTCAAAACTTTCCCAGGGCAGAGGGCAGATTTTGCTCCCTATTTTATCCCCTTTGTTCATAGAATATTTGTCTTAGGCCGATAAATAATTACTGAATGAATTAGTGTGCAAAAATGTGAACCTATTTTGAGGACAGCCATCAGAAAGCCTTACTTCTTAAAATGAAAGTGGCTCACCCTGGCAACCAAACATGGAGATAGGGGGATTGCTCAATATACACCCAAAGTAGGTCTTATGCAGAAGACTTAAGAAAGATGAGAGCGAAAATAAGACAAGGATATGGAGATACGGTTTTTGAAACTTGAAAAACTATACTTTGTTTTTCTAATGCTTGTTTCTATTCAGATTGGGGAAATTAAAAGCTCTTACTAGTTCAAAGTTTTGCCTGATGAATATTACACCTACCCTTTTCAGGGATCTCAGTGAATGAGTCCGTCTGTGACTTTTTTTCAGCACTGTGATCCAAATGATATCCAAACATAACATTCCCCCTCCTACCCCCAACCCCTCAGTGCATGTGTGTTTGGTAAATGTTAATGTGTCTGGGGTGTTTGGTATTGGGAAGTTAACATTCATTTTTTTTTTGGTTGGAAATGCAAATAGTTCATCAAATGTAATGCTTTTGGTGAACCAGAGATTGAAAGAATGAACCAATTTTGAAGACAGTAATCATGGACTTGATTTGCAGCTTAAGAAAGGTCATTTCTGCTGAGTAGTATCCTGAAGCAAATACTACTAAGGGAAGCTACGAACTTTCTAGACTTAACTTTCTTAGAACAATGGATAAACATCCCTCTTGAGAAATGCAGGTATTCACATGCTTAAAGACAGAGGTTTGGTACATATGCTTTTTTTTTTTTTTTTTTTTTTCCCCGAGACAGGGTCTTGCTTTATTGCCTAGACTGGAGTGTAGTGGCACAGTCATAGTTCACTGCAGCCTCAGCCTCCCTAAGTGCTGGGATTACAGATGTGAGCCTCTGCGCCTGGCCTGCAGATGCTATCTTAAGCGTGCTTGCAGGCCTCTGGTGTGGTCAGAGCTCATGGGTTGTAAAGTCATAAATAAGTTATCTGCTCTGTGTTTCTAAATGAATCTCTGTCTGCCCTTATGTCTTCAGGCCAATAGCAGAGAGCAGTAGCTTTAGGAAGCGGAAATAATCACTGGGCTCAGAGTTCTTCACTGCCTGCTCCACACATTAAAATTCAGTATCCCAGTTAGATTGTTCCAGGGACACTCCCTCCCTTCTTTCCTTTCTTCCACTGACGCATTCATCCATTCATTCAACAAACATTGATGGAGCCCCTCTGGTGAGAGGAAACACACAAATAAACCCTTAGAGTCCAGTGTGCAATCGAGGGTTAGAGCTGTGCACAGCTTTTGGAAGAGCAGAGTGGAGGGACACCTGACTGTTGGCAGTCAGGGGCAAGATTTTCCTAGAGGAAGGGAGCTTGAGCTGAGCCTTTAAACTTTTTTTTTTTTTTTTTTTTTTTGAGACAAATTCTCACTCTGTTGCCCAGATTGGAGTACAGTGGTGCTATCTCGGCTCACCCCAACCTCTGACTCCCAGGCTCAAGCGATTCTCCTGCCTCAGCCTCCTGAATAATTGGGATTACAGGCATGTGCCACTACCGCCCAGCTAATTTTCGTATTTTTAGTAGAGACAGGGTTCACCATGTTGGCCAGCCTGGTCTTGAACTCCTGACCTCAAATGATCCACCCACCGCCGCTTCCGAAAGTGCTGGGATTATAGTCGTGACTCACTGCACCTGAGCTGAGCCTTTAAGAATACAAGAAAAGTTTGCTAGGAAGAAAAGAAATGGTAAGGCTGTCCAGGTTCTCATACCATGTGTGAAAGCATGGGCGTGGGGGTGGAGAGGAGAAGTAGGCAGGGGAAATTGTGGCAGAGGCCAAGAAGGGAAGTAACTCTGCTTGGGCTCTAGACTGTGTGTAGAGCCATGATGAGAGATAAGGTCAGATAAGAATAACAATTGCTAACATTTATTGAACACCTGCTATTTTCCAGGCCCTGTTCTAATGGATTTATGTGTTTTGACTTAGTTAATCATGGCAACAGCCTTATGAGGTGTGTATAAATATTACTACTGTTTTTCAGATTCACAGGGAGATCAAGTATTTTGCCCAAGAGCACACAGCTAGGAAGTGGAGAAGTCCCGGTTCAACCCAGACAGATTGACTCCTTCCTTCCACTGATGCATTCATCCATTCATTCAACAAACATTGATGGAGCCCCTCTGGTGAGAGGAAACACACAAGTAAGCCGTTAGAGTTCAGTGTGCAATCAAGGGTTAGAGCTGTGCACAGCTTTTGGAAGAACAGAGTGGAGGGACACCTGACTGTTGGCAGTCAGGGGCAAAATTTTCCTAAAGGAAGGGAGCTTGAGCTGAGCCTTTAAAGTCTTTTTTTTTTTTTTTTTAGAGACAGATTCTCACTCTGTTTTCCAGACTGGAGCACAGTGGTGCCATCTCTGCTCACCCCAACCTCTGCCTCCCAGGCTTAAACGATTCTCCTGCCTCAGCCTCCTGAATAATTGGGGTTACAGACATGTGCCACTGCCGCCCAGCACTCACAGAATATTTATGGAAGAAACAACAAATGAATTTATTGATTTTTATCTATTAATTATATGGAAGTGAATTCAGACTTCTTCAGGGTTATGCTTACCTTTGCTTTTGAGATGTAAATTAGCAAAAACGAGATTCCACTAAAACCTTGTCACATATATATATTTGGAAATCTGTGAAATGGTCAACCCCAAACCAAAATTTACATAAGATTAACTTATTTCTTTCAAATTTACAACCAACGGATTGTGGTGTGTGTGTGTGTGTGTGTGTGTGTGTGTGTGTGTGCGCGTGTATGTTCCATTTGTAGCATGTGTAGTTGCTTTATCTAATATGTACATTCTCTAATTCACAGATGGTTCCAACTTCCTACTCTTCCAGTTAAAATAAACAAAAAGGAGGGTCTTGAGTGTTTATGATTTTCATAAGATCTATGGTATTTCTTCTGCAGATGATCAACAGTTGCCTGCCTTGGAATTTGGAGTTCGCAAGAACTAGGTAGGTAATGCAATTAGGTCACACTGACATTCAGGGATGGAATTTCCCCAGTGACATTAATGCATCCATTGCTTCCTATATATTTCAGTGTCATAAACAAAGTTGTTCTTTCCTTTGCAAGAAGAAAAGAGCACGGTGGAAACAGA
Organism: Mandrillus leucophaeus; assembly: GCF_000951045.1. Taxonomy (NCBI): domain Eukaryota; kingdom Metazoa; phylum Chordata; class Mammalia; order Primates; family Cercopithecidae; genus Mandrillus; species Mandrillus leucophaeus. The sequence continues at coordinate 1,232,885 of NW_012103654.1, read as the reverse complement.
GAAGTGTGTCTTCTGTTTGGTCAGCAAGGCAGGAAAGGCCTTGTGTGCTCTGTCCGTCAACACTGATAAGCTATGACATCAGGAGACTGGGAGGATCCCCAGCTGTTCCACCTACACTGGGTCCCAGGGCGCGTGATCCTGCTCAGGAAGCACGGGGAGCTCAAACGGAAAGATGAGCATCATGAACACAATAAGTCTACTCGGACTTTCTTAAATTATTTGAGTATCCATATATTTGACTTCAAGAGACCTTTATTTTCTGGGTTTCTTCCTTGTAGCTCAAAGAGTACGTGCTTTGAGCATTTCAGTTGGTGCAGCCCCTCTACAAAAGCCTTCCTTCAAAAGAGTCAAAATCTTAAAGAATCTAGCAAAACTAGAACAAGATGCATCATAATTGGTTTCTATGAATTAAGAAACAATTGATTTTTAACTTCTTAAGCATATTTGTGGTTAAGTATGATAGTATTTGATTTCTTAAGTATATTTGTGGTTATGTATAATAGTGTTTGATGCATTTTATTCCATTGCGAAGAGTATTAATGATTATAGCTAACAAGTTTTATGTGCTTTATGGTTTCAAATGCCTCCTACAAAGTTTATATTCGCTCATTTGGTTCTCTTTAGCCCTCTCTGAAATGAAGAAAACTATCATTATCCTACTTTTACAGATGAGGAGACAGGAGTTCAGGGAACATACTAGGCTAAGGGTTTTGCCTTAGAGGCAGCCTGTGAAAAGTAAAGGAGCAAGAACTTGAACCTAGTTCAACTTCCAAAACCCATTCTCCTCTTATCCACTCAATGGATAAATCAAGAAAGAGGTGAGAAACTTATTCTTGAGTGTCCAATGCGGGCTAGGTAATTTTATACATACTATTTCATTTAGAAACTACAGGTTGGGAACTATTATCAGGGATAAAGAAATGAAGATTCCAAGAGGACCAATAACTTAACAGATGCTTGGTAAATGATTGAGCCCTGCTAGTGAAAAATAACAGGGAACTCTGGGAGAAAAGATGTTCTTGAACTATATCAGCTTACTGAAATTTGTTAGGAGTGCAAACCTAGGCAGAATATCTCACAAAAGGAAGCTTATTTGTAAAAAGTGGAGTTCAGTTGGCTTTTTTTTTTTTTTTTTCTATTCTGAGGAATATTTTCTTTTCCTTTTCAGAGAATCCAGGTCAGGAACTGTATCTTTGCCCAGCCACCTGCAAAGAGACTTGAGAACAATGTAAACCACCCTCTGCAGGATATTGATTCTGATGGAGTAAATGTTGATTAAGCAGAATGGTGTTTTTTTTTTTTTAACTGGAGGAATTCCAGGTCTTTCCTTAGGCCCGTCTCCCCAGGGAAATGAGCTCTATCCTCAAAAATCTACAGAAAACCTGAGTAAGAATGAAGATTTATGATGGGAGACGCTGGGCGGAAGACGGCTGGCTATCTGGTGGGCTATCTAGAAGCTCATCTTTGTGTTATTAGAGAAACACTCCCGCTCTTGACAGGATATGGTCTGCTTATCACATAATCTTCTCAAGTTTCATTCCCATTCTGCTTACAAATGCCCCAAATATAAAGAGATGCATTTCATCAAGACAGCCTTTTAAGAGGCAGTTGATCCCAGCTGTTGCCGTCTATCTTAAACACCTACCTTTTCACCCTAGTGTGGAGTTTACATGTCGATAAGGGATGTAAAAAAGGGAACTTGAGAAATCTCAGCAGAGGAAAAACACCGAGGCTGTCTCCGGGGATTGGAGTAGGAATAAGAGCTCAGGAAGCTCTAAGTTCCAGAACACCCCTTCTTTTCAGAGAGGAGCCCTGGGGCGATGCTGGCCTGCCCCAGGCCTTGAGCTGACCTCAAATACCAGGGACTGGAAACCCTTTACCAGGCACATAAGCTGAGGGTTTCATTGCCTGCTACTTTGGCATTTTCTTGTCAAGAGCTGGTGGTAAAACAGAAGTGAAAGATGCAGGTAGGAACAGGAGAGCCAGACCTGGAAGGTTTTGGCTCACCCATGGACCCTCCGTCCTGGCATTGTCCATGCTCATCCAAGATGAATTCTCAATACCTGCTTTCATGACACACATATGTAGACCTGGGATGCATTCCCAGATGGCCAAGTGGGATATGCTGGCAAATGACCTGTGAGTTTTCTCTCACTCTTGAGTCTGCAAGCTCAGAAAGCCAGGGGCTCTTGGAGGTTGCTAAGTCCGGAAGACTTTTATGCAGAATACGGAGTGGGAGGTTAGAATTAAGTATTAAGTGGGCAAAACAGGAGGGGTGGTTTCAGAGTCCTGCTTGGGTCCTGGTGCAGCCCGTTGTAGCTGATGGGGTGGAGGCGGGGAGGTATCTCCTTTGTTGGAGAAGAAATAAACCTGTGACTGTGAATCCAGTCTGCTCCCTCCTAAAGACTGGGCTGCAGTGTTTGAAGTCGGGACTGGTGTGTTTCGGGAAGCTGGCTACATCAGGTTCCCATTAGCCCAGGCAGCCGCACCAGTGGGTTCACACCGCGACATGGTAACAATTAAGCCTTCTGCTACTGGTCCTTACCCTGAGGTGAGGCTCTTTTCCTTTTTACCAATGTGACTTAAAGTTGCCCTGGTTTCCTTGTGGCTCGATTTCCTGCAGATTCCCATTACTTCATGTCTAATCTTCTGAGACCACTCATTAGACCACACAAATTGGAACAATTGTCTCCAGCACACAGATCCTGTTCAAGACCCTCAGTGTACCTAGGAAAAAGACTATCTCTCTGAAACGTGAGAGTTACTTCCTGTGTAAATTGACGAATTACAAAAAATCAGAGGTATAAATATTAGGGAAAATAAACTAATTATACGCCCATACCCTGAGGCATGCTAAAATTATTTTCTTCCTTTAAAAAAAAAAGCAGTGGGTTAGAACAATTATTTCCATTTTCAGTGATGAGAGAGATAATACATGTACAAATGACTGTAGTATGAAGCAGAAAAACAAAAAGATACCATTACATTCTATGGTTTTTCCAAGCAAGAAAAATATTTCTTTATAGAGAATAAGCCAGATCAAAGAAATTGCCATTTGAGTTGAAACTTGAAAAATAGGTGGAATTTGGATACATGGAAGTTGGTGGAAAGAAGAAAGAAGCATTTAGGAGGGGGAACAAAAGCAACAAAAATGTGGGCATTTTCTTAGTACTTATGTAGCTTAAGCACTGATACACGCTATGGGAAGTAAAATAATGTATAGATGCCTCTCAATTTACAACGAAGTTATGTCCTGATAAGTCCATTGTAAGATGAAAATATTGTGAGATGAAAATGCATTTAGGTGCCGGGCACGGTAGTTCACGCCTGTAATCCCAACACTTTGGGAGGCCTAGGGGGGCAGAGCACCTGAGGTCAGGAGTTCAAGACCAGCCTGGCCAATACGGTGAAACCCCATCTCTGCTAAAAATACAAAAATTAGCTGGGTGTGGTGGTGCATGCCTGTAATCCCAGCTACTCAGGAGGCTGAGGCAGGAGAATCGCTTGAACCCGGGAGGTGGAGGTTGCAGTGAGCCGAGATCGCACCACTGACTCCAGCCTGGGCGACAGAGCAAGACTCCGTCTCAAAAAAAACCAAAAACCAAAAACCAAAAAACAAAAACAAAAAGAATGCATTTAATATACCTACCCTAGTGAACATTATAGCTTAGCCAAGCCTACCTTAAACATGCTCAGAACACTTCCATTAGCCCATAGTTGGGCAAAATCATCTGGCAACACAGTGCACTGTAGAATATCAGTTGTTTACCCTCGTGATCCTGTAGCTGCCTGGCAGCTGTGGCTCACTGCCCAGCATTGAGAAACAGAATCACACTGCTTTCTACTCAATGTATATTCCTTTCGTACCATTGTAAAGTTGGAAAATGTTAAGTTGAACCATTGTAAGTTGGGGGCTATCTATAAGACATAGGTCCCGCCTTCAAGAGGCCTTCATTTGAGTTGAAGTGTTGAAACAAACACAGGATAGAAATAACTTAGAGAACAATGTAAGACATGTATGATCTTAAATCACTGCAGACCTAGGTAACATTTAATTGTGGTATGTAGGTGATAAATAAACATGATTTCAAGTAAAGAGTTGTCGAAGTTTGGTGAAATAGCGAGACCAGATTTGAGGGGGATGATGTTTAGTTAGATGCTTAGGGCTGAAGGAAAGTCATTAAAAGAAAGGAGAAAATGAATGAACTGAGAATAAGACAGGCCACATGCCGCAGACTAGTGGTTCTCCAGCTTCAGTGTGCATCAGACTCATTCAGAGAACGTGTTAATAACATACATGTCTCTGAGTTCCACAGCAGACTTTCTGATTTAGCAGGTCTGGCATGAGGTGTGATGAGTTGCATTCTGGCAAGCTCCCTAGTGATGCTGGTGCACCTGGTCTGGAAACTCACACTTTGAGAACTGCTGTGGACAGATCGGCATGCCCAGAGCACAAGCATTTACTTGGGGAAAATAGTGGGAAATCAGACTGTACAAGGGAAGTCCACCAGAAAAGTATTAAAAATCAGTTTGCTGTAAATTCTCTTCATTTTCCTGATGGTTGATTCCTCATCTGAACAAAACCATAAACACTCTTGACTTTTTCTACTCCCAAATGACTTCTTGGTTTAGCATGAATTACTGAGAAAGAAGAAAATCACGGTTTTATGCCTCCAGAAGAAACTACCATGGTTAAAGCTGGATATCATTTCAGAAGACAGGTTCCATGAATCCCTCTGCAAGACGCATATTCTTAAATAGCTTTACCTCTTCCAGGAAGTGTGGTCTGTTATGGGACTGGTGTTAAGGAGCTTTACACATTGAACGGCCACTGTCAGAGCCAACCCCCTTAAAACCCAAGTGTTAAAAACACTGACCAAAGAGACATAGCAAAATGATGCACTATTTCATTGCTTTCCTAAGAGATCCACATCATTTATTATCTCAAATGTTTTATAAATAGCAGTTATAACCCTTATTACATTATCTTTTGCTTTTGCATATTTAAATAAAAACTTATTTTTCCCCCTATTTTCATAGAAAAAAGAAGTAATCCAGATGAATGTGGGGGTGAGGGGTGAAAGATGCCCAAATTTGAAAACTTTTTTTAAACGTCTTCATTCTGTTTGAAGTAAAGCAATCTCATAATCTTCTTTCTACACCATGTGGTTTTAAAAATGAGTTTCTCCTGGAATTTGTTAGCTTGATGGAGGTGGAAATGTTTTCCTGTAGACAGCTTTTCTTACACGTGTTTAAAGATCAAGCTGTAATATGGTATGTGCAGTACACTCTCCAAAATTTTCTTCAATCCTTTGACTATTGAAGATAAGAATTGTGTAGTATGCAAATGACAGTGATTAGAGAACATCACAGTGTACCCAGTTAATAGCATGATTCATATTTATGAAGTACTAATTTCATATAAATACCAAAAATATATACTGATTATACTGTTCAAATTTTGAATTGAGCAAATAAACTAGCTAGGAAGATAATTTATTTTATAACAGTGAACCACATTTATGATTTATTATCTTTTCTCATGATTTAATGGGTGAAGGATAACTAAAGTAAATAACTTTTAAGGTATTTCTTTACATAGAAATAAATGACATATTTCAGTTCCATAATGAAATTAGGGACCGATATGGTTTGGCTGTGTCCCCACCCAAATCTCCTCTTGAATCATAGTTGCCATAATCACCACATGTCATGGGAGGGACCCAGTGGGAGGTAATTGAATCAGGGGGGCGGTTTTTCCCATGCTGTTCTTGAGACAGTGAATAAGTCTCATGAGAGCGGATGATTTTATAAAGAGCAGTTCTCCTGCACATGCTTTCTTGCCTGCCACCATATGAGAAGTGCCTTTGCTCCTCCTTCACCTTCAGCTATGATTGTGAGACCTCCCCAGCCATGTGGAACTGTGAGTCCATTAAATCTCTTTTTCTTTATAAATTACCCAGTCTTGGATGTTTCTTCCTGGCAGTATGAAAATGAACTAATACAGGGACTAAAGATGCTCACTGAAGTGCTTAGAAAGGGAATTTTGCAGCACAGGCAAGAGAGAGTAAGAAGCTATTACATGTGTTGAGAGCTGGGCAGGAACTTTCAGGGGCTGGGTTGATTGTGGCACCTGCCTGGAAACCCATGGTGGCTTAATGACAGGGTGAGGCCAGACTCCTGGATTTGTTAGGATTGCTGACTCCTTCACTGGGACCCTCTCTAGACTATACTAAGGAGCAGCTTCTTTTTAGAAGATAAACTTTTTTTTGGTAAATTTATCTCAGATTTATTACCTACTGACATTTATTACCTCCCTTACACATTAAGCATCCTAGTAAAAATAACATCTTGAGTGAAAATAAATTGAATACAATTAAGAAAATTTGATTTTTCCTCTAACTCAATATCAAAGATGATGTTTTAATTTTGTTTTATTTGGCCATGTGTATTTTTCTGTGAAGAAAATTTATTAAATTGGGATTAGGTTTCCTTTTTTTTTTTTTTTTTTTTGAGAGAGAGAGAGAGAGTCTCACTCTGTCACCCAGGCTGGAGTGCAGTGTCCTGATCTCTGCTTACCGCAACCTCCACCTCTCAGGCTATAGCAATTCTCCTGCTTCAGCCTCCTGAGCAGCTGTGATCACAGGCACCCACCACCATGCTTAGATAATTTTTGTATTTTCAGTAGAGATGGGGTTTCACCAGGTTAGCTAGCCTGGTCTCGAACTCCTGGCATCAAGTGATCCTCCCGCCTTGGCCTCCCAAAATGCTAGGATTAAAGGTGTGAGCCACTGCACCCAGCCTTGTCATTTTATTCTTGGCCAAAAATACATTACTCAGTTTGGTCAACTACTTCATTTATCAAACGATGCTTTCTAAACTTTTTTTACTTTAAGTTCCAGGGTACATGTGCAGGATGTGAAGGTTTGTTACGTAGGTAAACAAGTGCCACAGTGGTTTGCTGCAGTTATCAACCCATCACCTAGGTATTAAGCCCAGCATGCATTAACTATTTTACCTAATGCTTTCCCTTCCCCTACCCTACTCCCCAACAGGCCTCAGTGTGTGTTGTTCCCCTCCTTGTGTCCATGTGTTCTCATTGTTCAGCTCCCACTTATAAGTGAGAACATGTGGTGTTTGGTTTACTGTTCCTGTGTTGGTTTGCTGAGGATTATGGTGTCTAGCTTCATCCATGTCTCTTCAAAGGACGTGATCTTGTTCCTTTTTATGGCTGCATAGTATTCCAAGGTGTATATGTACCACGCTTTCTTTATTCACCTTATCACTGATGGGCATTTGGGCTGATTCCATGTTTTTGCTATTGTGAATAGTGCTGCAAATGAACATATGTGTGCATGTATCTTTGTAATAGAATGATTTATATTCCTTTGGGTCTGTACCCAGTAATGGCATTTCTGGGTCAAATGATATTTCTGGTTCTAGATCTTTGAGGAATCACCATATGGTCTTCCACAATGACTGAATTAATTTACATTCTCACCAACAGTGTAAAAGCATTCCTATTTCTCTGCAACCTCACTAGCATCTCTTGTTTCTTGACTTCTTGAGGTTTTTTTGTTTTGTTTTGTTCTGAGACAGAGTCTTGCTGTGTCGCCCAGCCTGGAGTGCAGTGGCACGATCTTGGCTCACTGCAACCTCTGCCTCCCAGATTCAAGCAACTCTCCTGCCTCATCCTCCTGAGTAGCTGGGATTACAGGCGTGCACCACCATGCCTGGCTAATTTTTATATTTTTGGTAGAGACAGGATTTTGCCACATTGGCCAGGCTGGCCTCGAACTTCTGGCCTCAAGTGATCCACTCACCTCGGCCTACCGAAGTGCTGGAATTTTAGACATGAGCCACCGCACCCAGCAGTGTTTCTTGACTTTTTAATAATTGCCATTCTGACTGGCGTGAGATGGCATCTCATTGTGGTTTTGATTTGCATTTCTCTAATGATCAGGGATGTTGAGCTTTTTTTTCCATATGTTTCTTGGTCACATGAATGTCTTCTTTTGAGAAGTGTCTGTTCATGTCCTTTGCCCACTTTTTAATTTTTTTTTTTCTTGTAAATTTGTTTAAGTTCCTTGTAGGTTCTGGATACTAGATCTTTTGTCAGATGGATAGATTGCAAACATTTTCTCCCACTCTGTAGGTTGCCTGTTTGCTCTGATGATACTTTCTTTTGCTGTGCAGAAGTTCTTTAGTTTAATTAGATCCCATTTGTCAATTTTTGCTTTTGTTGCAATTGCTTTTGGCAATTTCGTCATGAAACCTTAGCCCATGCCTATGTCCTGAATGGTATTGCCTAGATTTTCCTTTAGGGTTTTTATAGTTTTGGGTTTTACATTTAAGTCTTTAATCCATCTTGAGTTAATTTTTGTGTAAGGTGTAGGAAGGAAGGGGTCCAGTTTCAATTTTCTGCATATGGCTAGCCAGTTCTCCCAGCACCATTTATTAAATAGGGAATCATTTCCCCATTGCTTTCTGTTAAAGGAAAAACTTCAGCCGAATCGAACAATGCTTACTGGTTTTTGTTTTTTTTCCAAAAATCAAATCCATCAACTTCAAATCCACACAGAAAGAATAATGGTAGGCTGGCTGGGTGTGGCAGCTTACGCCTGTAACCCCAGCACTTTAAGAGGCCGAGGTGGGTGGATCACTTGAGGCCAGAAGTTTGAGACCAGCCTGGCCAACATGGCAAAAACCTATCCTCTGCTAAAAATTCAAATGTTAGCAGGGTATGGTGGCACGGGTCTGTAGTACCAGTTATTAGGGAGGCTGAGGTGGGAAGATCACCTGTGCCTCAGAGGTGGAG
>NW_012103654.1:1221912-1224017 GCF_000951045.1 Mandrillus leucophaeus | reverse complement strand
AGCTCTAGTAAGGAACTGACAATGGCTATTGGAATGAGATCCTTCTCAGTCCTAGAAACCCTCCCTGTTTCTCCTAAGCCTTCACTTTCTTATTCTATTCACGTCCCTAGCCTGGTTCTCCCGCTCAGTTCCTTCAACATCTCTCCTTACTCTTGGTTCTCTGCTCTCCTTGACTTTGCCCCACACCCAGCCCCCAATGATTCCCATGACTGGCTGCCTTCTCTACCCCCCACCTCTGCTGTGGAGCTTTCCTGGACAGAATTGTGCTGCGTGAAGGTGGTGACTCTTCTGCTGTCATTTTCTTGTCCTATCTTTCCAAATCCCCAAACTTCACACCTACCATCAGATCTCCTACTCCACCACCTCCACTTGCATTGCATGTCACAGAAAGAAACATAAAGAAAAAAAGAAGGAAGGAAAAAGAAAAAAAGTAAAACAAAACAAAACAAAACAAACAAACAAGAAAACAGGGCCAGCGACCTTCAGTCCTGCGGCACCTGCATCTCCTAATCTCTTCCCTTTAGCCCTCCTACACTTTCATATCCCAAGGCATCCCGCATTTTTCCAATGCTAACCTCACCACCCCAAACTCTCCCTGCCCTGAGCAGGCACTAAATCCTAGGCCTCTGCTCTCCTTCATGACCTTTCTTTGCCTACTATCTTCTTTACTATCTTCACTATTTTCCTCCTTCCTCCCTTTGACCTACTTATTATTTATTTATTTATTTATTTATTTATTTCTCTTTCCTTCCTTCCTTCCTTCCTTTCCTTCTTTCTTTCTTTCTTCCTTTCTTTCTTCTTATGGAGTTTCGCTCTGTTACCCACGCCAGAGTGCAGTGGCGCAATCTTGGCTCACTGCAACCTCTGCCTCCCAGGTTCAAGCAATTCCCTGCCTGAGCCTCCCGAGTAGCTGGGATTACAGGTGCCCGCCACCACACCCTAAAATTAGCCACCATGGCTAATTTTTGTATTTTTAGTAGGGACTGGATTTCACCATCTTGGCCAGGGTGGTCTTGAACTTCTGACCTCATGATCCACCCGCCTTGGCCTCCTGAAGTGCTGGTATTACAGGCGTGAGTCACCACGCCCGACCTTCACTTACAATTTCTAATCTCCCCCCGTTCAAAGATAAAAACAACTTCCTTTGCTTTCCCTTTCTTCGCAGGCTGCTGTCCTACTTCTGTCCTTTCAATTCCACCTGTGTGTCTTGAAAAAGGAGCTGCACTTGCTTCTTGTGCACCGCTTGCTCCACACTGCCTCAATCTATGTCCACCTGTTGCTTGACAACACTTGGTCTCAGTTACAGGATCAATGCGAGAGAACCACCCAGGCGTGCACCCTGCTGTCCATCTTGCTAGATGTACAGCCTTGGACAAGTTACCTGCCTCTCTGTGCTCCAGCCTCCTCATCTGAAAAATAGGGATAATGATGCTTTTGCTCCTTAATAACGAAATAATAACAGAATGATAATTTGATTAGATTCTGGTAAGGTTAATACATAAGAGGAGGTGCAAAGAGAGTGAACTAATAATGGACAAAAAGAAAAGAGGATTCATTCCATCTCTCTGGAATGCCCTTATCTCACATCTGATACCCAGTAGGTCCCAGTGAGTCATTCTCATCCCAGTTTACAATTGGCTTCTTTCTCAGATCTCTCCTGACTGTCCACCTCCACGGACATGACTGGTCTCTTTATCCCTGGTACTCCAGGAATTTAACTTTAGTGCTTCTCACATGGTGCTGTATTTGCCCTGTCTTGCTAGGCAGTTAGCCATGAGCGTGTCCCATGTCCTTCACATCCCTGTGACATCTCGCAGGTCAAGGGTCTGTTTTACTTGTATAGTAGTGTGCTAGAGTGGTCATCACAAAGGATCACAGGCTGGGTGGCAGAAATCAATTTTTCACAGTTCTGGAGGCTACAAATCTGAGATTAAGGTGTTGTCAGGGCTGTTTTCTCCCGCGGCCTCTCTCCTTGGCTACAGATGGCCGTCTTCTCCCTATGTCTTCACATCGTCTTCCCTTTGTGTTTGTGTGTGTCCCAGTCTCCTCTTCTTATAAGCACACAGTCAGAACAGATCAGGGCACACCCGTATGACCTCGTTTTC
>NW_012103654.1:1184401-1221152 GCF_000951045.1 Mandrillus leucophaeus | reverse complement strand
TAATCCCTAAAATCTGTTTCCCATACGATCTTGGGGAAATAGTGGAGAAAGCAAGAGAGGTTATTCATCAACTCTAATGTTTTCCTTTCAATCACACATCCTCATACAAGAGGATTATTTCGTTAGACTTGGGTTTCCTTCTGCTGGCAAAATGATACCCCTGGGAAGGATGACATAATAAAAAGACAAAATGGAGCAACACAGATTCTGCTTTTGTTGCTCAAAACGATTAAACCTTTGTGTTCTGGCACATAGTCAGTACATGTTAGTATTGTTGGTTTTACTCTTATTGTTATTACCATGAGCATGATTATTATGGATTCTAAGTTCTATGAAGACAAGGATATTTATTTTTTCATTGCTGTACTCTCTGGCCTCACATAGTACTTAGCAAAAAGTAGAAGCTCAACATATTTGTTAAATAAATGGACATAATCTCTGAGGTTCTCTTTCCTCATCCCTAAAAAAGAACTAATATTTATTGAGCAATTACTATATGTGAGGCCTTGCGCTACCTGTTTTAGATGGATTATTTTATTTAATCCTCACAACAATCATGTGAGGTAAGTACTGTTTTTATTCCCAGTTTTCAGATGAAGAAAGTGAGGCAAAGAGAGTTAAGTAACTGGTCAAGCTCACACAATTAACAAGCGGTGAGCTCTGACTTTGTTGTACTCAAACCTGAAGTACTAACCAATATATTATATGGCCTCCTTCATTTCTATAAAGAGGATAAAAATTCCCACCTCTCAGGCTTGTTGAGAGGAATTAATGGGAATTTGTAAAGTGTCTAATATGCAGTAGGAGCTCAATAAATATCAAACCCTCCGCTTCACTCTGCACAACTTATATTACTGTGCAGACAAGTGCTGTGGGATCTGTCCTCTAACTAAAAACTCTTCCCAAATCCTCTATTAACCCAAACACCCCGCAGCTGCTGTCCCATTTTTCTTGCTTCCCTTCACAGCGAAATTACTCTGTACTGAAGAGATGTCTGTACTTCCTTTCCTCATCTCCCATTTGGTCTTGATCCCACAAAAATGAGACTTCTGCTTCTCCTCTCTTCTGAAACTGCTCTTAGCAAGATAACCAAACACACCCAACAAGTTCAATCCAACAGCTCTTTCCTGTTTCATTTTTTTTGAACCTTGTAGCATCATTCAACAGAGCCAATCACTCCCTCTTTGTTAAAGCTTCTTCTCAAAGCTCCCTGATTTTGTTTCACTTCTCTGGATGCTCCTTCTTTGTCCCCTTTGCTGGTTCTGTCACCTCCATTCTAAGTTTAAATGTTGAAGTATCACAGGCCTCAACTTTTTTTTTTTTTTTTGAGACAGGTTCTTGCTCTGTCTCCTGGGCTGAAAGGTAGTGGTATGATCATGGCTCATTGCAGCCTTGAACTCCTGGGCTCAAGCTCTCCTCCGGTCTCACTTTCCGGAGTAGCTGGGACCACAGTATGCACCACCACACCCAGCTAATTATTTTTATTTTTTTGTAGAGATAGCATCTCACTGTGTTGCCCAGGCTGGTCTCCAGCTCCTGGCTTCAAGCAGTCCTCCCCACTCAGCCTCCCAAAGTGCTGGGATTATAGGCGTGAGCCACTGCACCTGGCCTCAATTTCTTTCTCTATATTCTCCGGCCAGGAAATCACATCCAGACCCATGACTTAAATGGCATCAGTATGTGGATAGTTCCAAATGTTTGTCTCTAGCCCTCATTTCTCCCTGGAGCTTCAGATTCATGTATCCAGCTTCCTATATGACACTGCCACTTGCAATTGTAATGGGCATCTCAAATGTCACATAAAATACAATTGGTTCAGCATTCCCTCCTTTTTCCCAACCCGGACCTCCTACATTCTTCCCCACTCATGCAATGGCTCCATCTTCCACATAGCTGTTCAGAACAAAGATCTAGGAGTCACCTGTATTTCCCTTATTCTACATTTGCTCCATCAATGAGTCCTGTTGAAGGGTTTACTGCCAAAACATATCTCAAATCCATCTATCTCAAATCTGCTCCTTGGTATTAAAATAAAATTCGGAGTTTTGGGTAGGCGTAGAGGGTTACCCAAGGTCTAGCCCCCACCCTCTGGGGCCTCCACCATGGTTGAAATCCCCCTCATTCATGGTGCTTCAGGCACATCTTCTCTGTTCCTTAAACATGGCTGACCTAGTTCTGTCTAAGGGCCTTTGCACTTGCTATTCTTTCTGCCTGGAATTCTTTTCCCCAGATCTTTACATGGCTGGCTCCTTTTTATCATTTAGGTCTCAACTAAAATGTCATCTCCTCAGAGAAGACTTCCACAACCACATGGTTAAACTAGCTTTAGCTTTTTTTTCTTGAGATAGAGGCTAGCTCTGTCACCCAGGCGGGAGTGCAATGGCGTGGTCTCGGCTCACTGCAACCTCCGCCTCCCAGGTTCAAGCTATTCTTCTGCCTCAGCCTCCTGAGTAGCTGGGATTACAGGCGCGTGTCACAATGCCCAGCTAATTTTTGTATTTTTAGTAGAGGTGGGGTTTCACTATGTTGGCCAGGCTGGTCTCGAACTCCTGACTTCATGATCTGCCCACCTCGGACCCCCAAAGTGCTGGGATCACAGGCGTGAGGCACCATGTCTGGCCTAAATTGGCTTCTGACCCACAGCTGTATGTCTTTCTAGTAGTTAGTAAAGTGTTTGGCTCCAAATAAGAACAAACTTAACAAAGGCCTAAATGGATGGAGCTTTATTTGTCTCACACAGATGAAGATGTCCAGGGTAGTTAGGTGAAGGCTCTGCAGGGCTCAATGGTGACAGCAGGGATGCAGGCTCCTTCTTGCTTCCTACTCTGCGGTAGTCATTAACATCATGACATTCTTCCATGTGATGATCACTCCATGATTGCAAGATAGCTGCTGTGCCTCTGGGCATTATGTCTTTGTTTCAAACAAGGAGAAGGGAGAGTTTAAAGGATCAAAGTCTTTTCTTATGTGGCTCTGGCTCTGCATTTTATTGGGCAGGAAAGTGTTCCTCAGGGTATTTTGTTTGGAGCCATGGATTTGTGTCAGGTTGCTACTCCCTTAGCAGTAAGGGAGGATGGGGAAACAAGCATCTCACCTTCTGGCATGTACTCTAGAAACTGCAAGGGACAAGGGGATGTGAATGACATAGGCCAGCAAATCCCAGCCACCTTTTGTGTCAGACTGCTCTGCATAATTCTTTTCATAGAATTTATTTTGTATAATTTTTTCATAAAATTTAGCTTTTATTTTATTTTATTTTTTTTGAGACAGGGTGTTGCTCTGTTGCCCAGACTGGAGTGCAGTGGCACCATCTTAGCTTCACCACCAGGGCTCAAGCAATAACCTTCATCTTCACCTTCTGGGCTCATAACCTTTACCTCCCAGGCTCAAGCAATCCTCCCACCTCAGCCTCCAGAGTAAGTGGGGCTACAGGTGTGCACCACCATTCTTGGCTAATTTTTCCTTTTTTTTTGGGGCTGGGGGGAGTGGTCTCACTATGTTGCTAGGGCTTGTCTTGAACTCCTGGGCTCAAGTGATCCTCCCATTTTGGTCTCCCAAAGTGCTGGGATTACAAGCATGAGCCACCACACCAGGCCCAAAGTTATGATTCTGTGAAATTATCTTATTATTTAACTGTTTTCTTACCTATGTAATGCTCTTACTTATGGTAAGGTACAGAAGAATAGAATACAGAAAAATCTCTTTTGTTTGAGGCTGTGACCAGAAGTCCCTGGCACATAGTAGGCATTCTATAACCATTTGTTGATTTTCAGATAAACAAACGAACAAACAAGAGAGAAAATTTGCCTTCATGTTGCAAATGGATTTCTATAATACACAACACATCCACAAAGCACTAGATAATCAAAGTGCGATTATGAACATCCTATGCAAATTGCTGGCGTGCCATGAAGACACTGTTGAATGAGCTGTCCTTTTGATTTAAGGAATAATAGGGGTCCTATTCACTACAGTTGTATTGGTAAGAGTGATGATGGTATCTTCTCTGAGGTCCACACTGTCTCTTCAAGTTGTCTTTGTGACAGAGAGCTTGACTAGCAGAGTGTTCATGGGTCAGAGAGAAGCACAGTGTCTTCCCACAGGATGTAGTCACTGGCCATGTCTGGATTCATGGTCGAATTCACTAGACTTCCTGGACACGTGCAAGCTCTAGAATATGACATAAAATACCAATGATACATACACAGGCTTGGTCAGGTACATGCCAAATTTCTATGCCAATCCAAAGCTCTATTTATAAGAAAGGATTTTGTAGTGGCTCTCAAGCTCAAGGTTGAACATGGTCACTGCTGGAATCTAGACAGCCTGGTAATGGTTAGTGGGCTAAGAGAGTAGACTCCTTTGCAGAGGGCACTGAATAGCCTCATGGGAGTCCCTCACCCTAAGGAAGAGCTGGCCTATTAAGTTCAGCTAATCTGAATGTCTTGATGACCAGCAGGGAGGAAGGAGAGAGTCTGAATACTGCTCCTTGTCCTCAGATGAGCTCTTCCTGTACTCATGTCTGGATCCAGAGGAAATAAGACCTGTAAGTAAATATGGGAAGTATTTTCAATACAAAACCTCCAACTACAAAGCACAGCGTCATAGTGCTTTGGTGCCTGTGTGAGAAGAGGTTATACAAGGCGAGAAGGAGGTGTTCTTTCCCTTTCTTCATGGCTTACAGCCATGTAATGCACAGAGGGCTTTAGAGAACACAGAACCTCCTCAGCTTGTTGAGATTTCCAGTGTGGTAGCCACATCTTCAGCACTTGTTCCTGTGCACACTGAAAACATCTCCAGGAATGCTCAGAAACAAGCAGGAGAGACCTGGAGGGGATGGAGGTCCTACAACAATGGGTAGGAAGGAGAGCTTGAGATGTTGGTTTCATTATTTGTAATAGGGACCCATTTTAAACATTAGCCCCCATCCCCATCTCAGCCTAATGAAGCCCATAGAAAGTGGGCTCATACATTTGTTGAACAAATATTTATTGCCAGGCACTGTACTAGATGCTGAAGGTAGAGCAAGGAACAAAATAGACAAAGTCCTTACTTTCATAGAACTTACATTATACAGGGAGAGTCCTGGTCCATTTGGGCTGCTATAACAAAACACCATAACCTGGATAACTCATAAACAATAGAAATTTATTTTTCCCAGTTCTGAGGCTGGGAAGTTCAAGATCAAAGTGCTGGCAGATTCAGTGTCTGGTGAGGGCCCTCCTTCCTGGTTCATCGACACTGTCTTTTTTTCTGTATCCTCACATGGGAGAAGAGGCGAGGGTCTCTTGGGAGTCTTTTTATAATGGCACTAAATGAACTTGTGAGGGCTCCACCTTTATGACCTGATCACCTCTTAAAGGCCCCACCTCCTCATACCATTGTACTTGGGGTTTAGGATTTTAACAAACGACACAACATTCACCCGACAGCAAGAAGAGATAGAGAATTAACAGACTTTGACGATAAAATTGCTGGAAGGACTAACAGTTGGATATAAAAAGAAAAATTCATTGAGAATGTTTCATCAAGAGTCAAAAGAGAAGTTTGGGGAGAATTAATCATAGGAGGAAGATATCAACTATTCTTCATCTGCACTTACATGACTGCAAGTCATAACCAGCCTTTCTGTGAGCCACACCAGACCTTCTAAGGCCAACCTTCTTTGTCCCCTCTCTGCACACCTAGAGCCTCATGGCCTTTGCCGCACATGTGGCCTGGCATTGTGATTTATGAGTGTGTTGTCTCTGTGGCGGAACTGTGAGCTCTGCAGCACCTCGTGCAATGACAAGCCCATTGCAGGGGCTCCACAAATATCTGGTGACCGTCACTCTGGTGACAGAGTGAATGAATGGAGTCACGTTGCAACAGGTGAGGTTTAGGTCAGACATAAATGCTTCTTGTCAGGCACATGAAATGCTAAAACAGCTGTGAGGGGGAGGTTGTGGTTCACACCATGTCAGGCTTCAGCTCAGGGAGGATTAACCCCTTGGCTGCAGAAATTTGCTGGGAGTGGGTCATTCTCAGCCACTGAACATTCTGGAGGGTTGTGAGGTCAGTCCAGCTCACTGTCCACAGAGGACCTGTGCAAATACACAGGGTTTTAGAAGCCTAGCGATAGAAGGTGTCACGATGCATGGGACTCTGCTGAATCTCAGACCAAATCCTGAAAACAACTTATGACCTTGACCGGAAAAAGAAAAGGTGTGTGTGATCAGTTTGTTAAGTTCTGCAAAATGTGTGGAATTTTCATGAGTGACTCTCATTTTACCCATGCTGTTCCCATCCTAAAAAGTAATATATGTCTTGCAATCACTCCTTCAAGGCAGGTAAAACCCTGATGGGTATGCAGAGGCTATTTGGTATCTCTGGGGAATATGAATGCAAGGGAATGATAAGGAAGCACACTGTTTATTTGGTAGCACTGAAAAAGAAGAGTT
Organism: Mandrillus leucophaeus; assembly: GCF_000951045.1. Classification (NCBI taxonomy): domain Eukaryota; kingdom Metazoa; phylum Chordata; class Mammalia; order Primates; family Cercopithecidae; genus Mandrillus; species Mandrillus leucophaeus. The sequence goes on along the minus strand of NW_012103654.1, from coordinate 1,214,712 downwards.
AAAAAAAAAGTGTTAACAACTCTTGCAGAATTTGTCTAGCAGGCTTTCCAGTTTCTGCTGTAAAGACCCATTGAAAAAAAATAAGAAAGAAAGAAAGAAAGGGAGGACTAAATGATGAGAGCACACTTTAGCCATTGTTTGTCTACTCGACCAAGAGCATAGTAAAAATGCATTGCATATTATGATCCAGCCCACAGTAATGATGCATCACCTACTTACCTGCCTGAACTAAGTATTTCATAAAACAATACTTCATAATGTGCAAAGTACTCTAATGTTTTCTATTATATTCTTTTTCTTATTTTTAGAAAACACTGGTCATTGCCTGTTAAACTGAGTGGGCAGTGGCTGTCAATTTGCAATACACTGCCCCAGGTGACTTTAGAATGATTTAGTGATATGGTTAATTGGAATTGAAATTGCATTCTGTAATGTGGGTTGCTGGAACATTTCAGAGCTTCAGCCTGTGCAGAGAATGTTGATGTTTGTTTTCGTACTGCTCCAGGCAGGTTTAGGAGCCTGTTAACCCGGCAGGCCCGAGCCATCCTTGGTGAAAGGTCAAGAGTCTGCGTGAGCAGAGTCACCTCCTGCAAGTCCCTCAGCCTCAAGGCATCTTCCCTGTCTCCACCCACAAAACAGAAATCCGTCAAAATCTCATTGATTCAGACTCTGTGACAGAATGAAATTTATAATTTATTTAGGGGTGATTACAAATGCTTGTCTCAGAAATGCAAATTTAGTCAAGTAATCATTTTGAATTCCTACACAGAAAATTTCAGAATCTTCTCTCTGTCCTCTAAAGTGCTAACTGAGGTTCGGGCATTGAGAAAGTGAAACTCCCGCACCTCAACCACTACTCTTACCTCCCTCTGTCAGGCAGAAGCTGAATCCAAAGAATTTGTAGTGGCCATTTCCTTGGGTTATTCAGAGAGTGAACACAAAGTGTTTGAGGCTAGTGGCCTCAAACTAGCCGGAGGAAGCCCACTGCACCCCCATGTAAGAAGGGCAGGGCTAATATATAAAAAATTTATTTTACCAGTAACATTATGCTGAGAAAAAGGAATGTTTTGAGTGTTAGATATTAGTGTTAGGGTTGTCAAGGCAGAGATGCCCTTAAGATCCACTAGTGAGGAAACAGGAGGCCTGGATCTCTTTTGGTGAGAAACTTAAACCCAAATGGAAGGATTCATCCTCATCTTTGCTCTGGGACCTGGGAAGTCTTTTTGTTCACCAGTGTACATACTTAGTCATGAGGGTCTGGCTTAGTCTGCGTACTTAAAAAGCAGATATGGGACAAATGACAGAGATATGTTGGAATCAATCCCTTCCTGGGAGGCCTGTGCCTGGCAGCTTTCTCTTTATGCGGCATGAGGGCAGGTGACAGGATGCAGAAGGTCTCTGCTGTCCTCTGACACTGTGATTCTCCTCCCAGATGGTGCCAGCTCCCCAGCATCAGGGTGTCCAGGGCAAGGGGCAAATGCATGTCCAACCTCTTTCTTTCCAGCCTCTGGTGTGGGCTCTGACACGGAATCCCCTGGAATCCTCCAACTAGAGGCGCAGAGATTGAATAGAGACTCAGCCCTTTCATAGCATCAGGGCTCAGCAAAGGCACCCCTTGAGGAAGGAAGATGGGGTGCAGTAACACCTGCATTATGATAATGCTGAGGCTTTGGCGAGATCTGCTCTTAGTCGTACGGTTATTTGGCTGATTTTTACTTCCAGTCTGGTATAATTATCTTTAGGCACCCATTCATCTACTGCCTTAAAGATAGAAAAACTCCCAGATTTTTTTAATAGCATTTCCACTCTTGAAGTTTTTTTGTTTTTGTTTTTTCCCCCTGACATGCTGACTGTGCTTTCAGGAAATTAGACCTTATTTAAAGCCCCAATATGTCTAGTTCTTTATGTTAGGGAAGACATGATGTTTGGAACATATGTAGGAGATTGGCCGAAATATGTATCTGTTTGTATCTATAAGATCAATGCCTGCTGCCTGGAGTATAGCTCCTACAGGTCTGGGCCATGCTTTCTACTTGTGAACTACATGAGGGTCAGCAATTGTGCACAATACAATACATGTGAACTATAGAATAGACTGACAGATCTTGCTTATGGGGTAGGGTCACTGTGAATCAGAAGAGGCTTCTTACTGCTAGGACTTATGTAATTACCAAGAATCTAAACTGAAACAGTGGTGCAGTGTTAAGGGTAAAACCAACTATGTCTTCTCAATGAGACATTATAGTAAATGGGTGGCCCCATTTTCTGCAGATTGACAAGATCATTAATAGGCATAAGACCTATAAGAGGGCTAACCATATATTCACTTTATAGAGGATTTCAGTGCCAAAACTGTTAATAAAGTTAAAATGAAATAATTTCCATGACTATAAATTGCCTTTTTTTTTTTTTTATTTCTTGAAACAGAGTCTTGCTGTGACTCCCAGGGTGGAGTGCAATGGCACAATCTGGGCTCACTGCAACCTCTGCCTCCTCGCTTCATGTGATTCTCCTGCCTCAGCCCCCGAGTAGCTGGGACTACAGGCACATGCCACCACGCCTGGCTAATTTTTGTATTTTTAGTAGAGATGGGGTTTCACCATGTTGGCCAGGATGGTCTTGAACTCCTGATCTCAGGTGATCCACTCATCTTGGCTTCCCAAAGTCCTGGGATTACAGGCGTGAGCACCGCGCCCCTCCTGGATTGCGTTTTTTTTCCTCTTGCAATCCCTCAAAAGACTCACGAGTATGTTTGTTTTTCAGTTTTTTAAAAACTACATTTAACAGATGAAGAAACTAAAATAGGAAGAATTTAAAATTCAAGACTATTACTTTCCATTTTTGAATAGTTTTCACTTAGATGATCTCATTACATTGTCATAACAATCCTATAAGAGGGTGCTATTAGGATTAGTTCTATTGAGGTGGAAAAAGATTAGGAGAAGCTGAAAGCGTGAAGTGCCATAGTGCCTTGCCTCTGTCCCCAGAGACATGTGCTGAAGCCAAGGCAAAGTCTTTTGCCCCTGAACCCAGGGGCATGCCCGGAAGCCAGGCTGGACTGCTTGTAGGGCTCCTCGTGACAGAGCAGAGGCAGCAATGTGGTAAGTAGGCCCCAAGCTTCACTTGCCTGCCACCAAGCTTTACTTAATTCTCAGCCCTCAGTTTTTCTGCCCTGAGTTTTTCCAAGGAGAGGCTGGTTCAAGAAAATATGAGATAAGCAAAGGAGAGGAAAAGGCGATTCTTTCTAAGCCTACAGCAAGCCTGGCTTATTTTACTTTATCAGAGCAGAATAGCTCCTAGGCTGGAGTAGCCCAGGACCTATCCAGAGTTACTAGCCATGAGGGATTTGCAATTCAAAGAGATTATAATTCTTTAGAGGATGAGACCACACTACTCACCAGTTGGCCCAGGAACAAGCCCTTGATTCATCCTTGCCAGCCCTCATTCTCCTCAAGGAATAAAGGAGAGGGGATGAAGGAAGAATATAAGATAGACTCGAGCCCCTTATGGGCTAAAAATCATTTGTGTTTTATAACTGAAGATACCAAGGTTCAAAAGGTCAAGTGGCTTGTCCCAAGTCATGCAGCTGAGCACAGATAGGCTGCAAACCTGGTCCTCTCACTCCAAGCACAATACAATAATGGCATCCATCCTAGCCTTCTGTTTGACCTACAGAATTTCACTGCCTGTTCTCCTGCTCCCTATTTCCTGCCGAGTCTGGACACATGGAACAGATTGTACACACTGGGCCATTGCCTCTAAAGAGCTGTGAAATAGAATGGAGGGAATATATGTGAGTATAAGTTCTTATGTGCAGAGGAATGAAAGGATCTGATATATGAAGAAAGATTTAAAGGAGCTAAGTAGGTGGAACTGAGTTACTTGATGACTTTGAGGGATATGACATCAGGCTGTAAACATGTGAAGGACAGAAATACCTGGAAAGATGAACTATTTAGTATGGAATATGGGATATAATGAATGAATGAGCAATAACTAATGGAGGTAATTCTCTTTTCCTTTTTTTTTGGGGATGGAGTCTAGCTCTGTCACCCAGGCTGGAGTGCAATGGTGTGATCTGGGCTCACTGCAGCCTCCGCCTCCCAGGTTCAAGTAATTCTCCTGCCTCAGCCTCCGAGTATCTGGGACTACAGGCGTGAGCCACCCTAGATGGCCTCTTTTCCTTTCTCTTAGGGATGAGAGTAGTAACAGACTTCAGGTACCTGACACAATCTTAGAAGTTTTTTTTTTTTTTTTTCCAAACAATCCTTTATTCCAGTGGGATTAAATAGAAGAACAAATGAAGCTTTCAATCCCAGATAAATTTAACAACCCATTTTAAACAAGTTTTGCACACATGCTTCCTCTTTCAAATCTTCTCTGTCTACTGTCAACTCTTTAACTCTTGCCTGCACTGATTCTCACTGGGCATATTGCAGTGGTTTCCAGCCATCCCCTTGCTTTGGGATTTGCCAACCAATTTACCCTCCATGTGGCCAGGGAGTAAGCTTTTTAAACCACTTACCTGAACAATGATTTAAAACCACCATCCTGGCCAGGCACAGTGGCTCACACCTGTAATCCCAGCACTTTGGGAGGCCTAGGCGGGCGGATCACTTGAGGGCAGGAGTTCGAGACCAGCCTGGCCAACGTGGCAAAACCCTGTCTGTACTAAAAATATAAAAATTAGCTGGGCATGGTGAGGCGCACCTGTAATCCCAGCTACCTGAAAGGCTGAGGTGCCAGAATTGCTTGAAGCTGGAAGGCAGAGGTTGCAGTGAGCTGAGATTGTGCCACTGCACTCCAGCCTGGGTGTCAGAGTGAGACTCTGTCTCAAAAAACAAACAAACAAAAAACCCCCACACATCCTACTATTGAAGACTTTATATTGCAAGTAACAGAAAACCTGACTCACGCTGCTTAAATAGAAAATTTACTTTCTGGGCACAGTGACTCATGCCTATAATCCCAGCACTTCGGGAGGCTGAGGCACACAGATCACTTGAGCTCAGGAGTTTGAGATCAGCCTAGGCAACCAGTTAGCACCCTGTCTCTACAAAAAAATTGAAAAATTAGCCGGGCAAGGTGGCATGTGCCTGTAGTTCCAGCTAGCTGGGAGACTGAGGTGGGAGGATCGCTTGAGCCTGGAAAGTGGAGCTTGCAGTGAGCCATGATCATGCCACTGTACTCCAGCCTGGACAACAAAGTGAGACTCTGTCTCAAAAAAAAAAAAAAAAAAAAAAAAGGTGCTTTCTAGGTTCATGTGACAGGAAGGTCCAGAGATGGGAGAACTGGCTATAGGATGGTTCAATCCAGGGGCTCAATGACGTGACCAGGGACTGTTTCTTTGTGTCTCCCTGCTATGCTTCCTCAGGTGCCAGCGTCTTTCTGTACTGAGTCTGGCTGGGGCTGGCCCTGTACTTGCAAGGAGGCCACAGCTTGTAGACTACACATTTCCACACTTTCAAAGGGAGAGAGAAAAAGAGAGAGAGAGAATTCTGTCCCAGAATGCTGGGCAAGAGTCCTTGATTGGATCAAGGACATTCACTTGATTGGATAGGGCTGGGTCGCAGGCCCAACCTCAAACCCATCTTGTGGCCAGGGGAATGGAAAATGTTGATTGGCTTAAGCAAATCAGGAGCTACTCTGCCCCTGGGTATAGGGTTAACTTTACCAGAAGTACCCAGGCTGATTAGGGATGGAAGATTACAGAACATCTATGAGGATATAGGAGGGATTGGAAGCTGGGTGGGCCACTAGAGACCCTCCACAATTGAGCTAATGACCATCTGCCCAGTCGTAATTTCCATCATATCCACTCACTTAATTCCCACCCTATACCCAGGGTGTAGGCATACACAACAGCCACATGTGACTATTTGTTTTTCCCTGAAAATCCACTTCTATGTCTTACTCAATCTAATATGCCACCCACCCCTTAGCACGTTGAATACCTACTTCATCCTGAAAGTCTAGCTCAAAACCCATTTTTCCATGATGTGATGCTTTCTCAGATACTTCATTAAATAAATATCTTTCTCCTGCATTTTCAAATTCATCTGCTTCTTCACACCACCAGCTGTGCAATCCTGGGCAACATATTTAACCTCTTTGAGCATCAGTTTATTCTGAAAAATATAGATAATACTAGTACGTATTTCAAGAGTCGCTGTGAGGATTTAATAAATTAATACAGTAGTCCCCTCTAATCTGTGAGTGATATGTTCCAAAACCCCCAGTGGATGCCTGAAACCTTGGATAGTACTGAACCCTATACATATTGTACTATGTTGTTTTGATCTGATGAAGTGACTAACAGGCGGGTAGCATGTGGATAAGCTGGACAAAGGCATGACTCATATCCTGGACGCAATGGAGCAGGATAGCATGAGATTTCATCATGCTACTCAGAAGAGTTTGCAATTTCAAACTTTTGTTTATTTCTGAAATTTTTCAATTAATATTTTTAGACCACAGTTGACTACTGGTAACTGAAATCATGGAAGGCAAAACTGCAGATAAGAGAGGAATACATATAAAGTCCTTAGAAGAGGGACTTGAGTTTAATAAGCATGAGTATATGTTTTTGTTTTGCATTTTATACACCATTAAGCCTTGTGGTAAACTATATTCATGTTTATCTCTTCAATAGATTATGTGTTGCTGGAGTACTGACTAACATATATTCACCAAAATATCTTTCTTTGACTCGTTTAACAATTATTTAAATTGATACCTAGTAGTTGTACATATTTTAAGGGTACTTGTAATATTTTGATACATGCATACAATGTGTAATGTTCAAATCAGGGTAATTGGGATATCCATCATCTAAAACACTTATTATTTATTTGTGTTGGAAACATTCCAAATGTTCACTTTTAGCTATTTTGAAACACACAGTAAATTATTGCTAACTATAGTTAGCCTATTGTGCTATGGAACACTAGAACTTATTCTTTCAATCTAACGGCATGTTTTCACCCATAAACAACCTCTGTATACCCCAACCCCCCCTTTATCATTCTACTCTCTACCTCTATGACATCAACATTTTTAGCTCCCACATATGAGTGAGAACACGCAATATTTGTCTTTCCGTGCTTGGCTTATTTCACTTTTTATAATGTCCTCCATGCTTATTTATGCTACTGCAAATGATAGAATTCCATTATTTTTTATGACTGAATAGTATTTTATTGTATATATACATATCGATGTGTATATAGATACACATTTTCTTTATCCATTCATTCATTGATGGACACGTAAGTTGGTTCCATATCTTAGCTACTGTGAATAGTGCTGCAGTAAACATGGGAGTGCAGATACCTCTTTGACCTGATCTCCTTTCTTTTATATAATATATGTATGTATTTTATATATATTTTTCATTTATATTATACACACACACACAGACACACACACATATATGTATCTCAGTGGGATTGCAGGATCATATGGCAGGTGTATTTTCAGTTTTTTGAGGAACTTCCCTACTGTTTTCCATTGTGGCTGCACTAATTTACATTCCCATCAACAATGTATTAAAAAATATACAAATGGGCTTATATCAAGCTAACAGGGTTCTGTGCACCAAAGAAACAATCAAAAGAGTAAAGAGATTTTCTTTATTCTTTAAGAAACCTAAAGAATGAAACCTAAAGAATGAAAGATTGCTGGCCAAGGTGGCTTATGTCTGTAATCTTGGTGCTTTGGGAGGCTGAAGTGGGAGGACTGATTGAGGCTAGGAGTTCAAGACCAGTGTAGGCAACATAATGAGACCCTATCTTTACAAAAATAAAAATTAGCCAGGCGTGATGGTGCATGACTGTGGTTTTAGCTACTTGGTAGTTTGAGGCTGCAGTGAACTATGATTGTACTACTGCACTCCAGCTTGGGTGACAGAGTGAGGCCTGTCTCGAAAAAAAAAAAAAGGGAGAAAATATTTGCAAACTGCCCAACCACAGTTTAATAACCAGAACATATAAGGAACTCAAACAAATCAGTAGCAAAAAACTAAATAATTTGATTTAAAAATGGGCAAATGATCTGAACCGATAACAAGAAGACATACAAATGGCCAACAGATATGAAAAAATGCTCATCACTAACGATCATGGAAATGCAAATCAAAACCAAAATGAGATATCATCTCCCTCCAGTTAAAAAAAAATATCAAAAAGACAAAAAATAAAAATTGCCGAGAATTGCTTGAACTCGGGAGGCAGAGGTTGCATTGAGCCATGATGGCACCACTGCACTAGAGCCTGGGCAACAGAGTGAGACTGTGTCTCAAAATAAAAATAAAAATAAAAAATGCTAGCAAGGATGTGGGGCAAAGGGAACTCTCATTAACAAATAGCTTTGAGTACCACTAAAACTATGTGTTAAATATTGGGTATTTAACTATGCGTTAAATACAGGGGTACAGATAACAGGATACACTCACTGTCTGCCCTTTTAAGGTCTGGCACATTCACAGCAGAGTAGACAATCACCAAGTACTTGTAGAGTCTAACTGAAATCAGGACGGATGGAAATAGCTGCATTTCCTACAAAGATGGCCCCAGTGTATCCAAGTGAAGCCACACCATAAAGGTTGGTCCAGAGACTGATGGGAATAACTTGGACTCAGCTGAAGTTGCTGTCATTTGGGATTACTGCCAAGGCAGCAAGCAACCAGTGCAAAGGATGTCTCAGAGATGAGGATATGAATGAAGTGATATGACCACCTTGAGGTGGTTCCAAAAGCCCACTCAGTAGATGATCCATTAGGTCAGAGGAGCTGAGAGTGGAGGTTTGTGTCTTTTAGGATGAACTGAGGCATGGTGTCACTCAAATTTTGCCCTATGACTAGATAAGGAAATCTTGTGCTTGTCATAGCATCATCCTTCCATATTCTCTCTCTCTCTCTCTCTTTTTTTAGACGAAGTTTCACTCTTGTTGCCCAGGCTGGAGTACAATGGTGTGATCTTGGCTCACTGCAACCTCTGCCTCCCAGGTTCAAGCGATTCTCCTGCCTCAGCCTCCTACGTAGCTGGGATTACAGGCATGTGCCACCAATGCCTGGCTCATTTTGTATTTTTAGTAGAGATGGGATTTCACCATGTTGGCTAGGCTGGTCTTGAATTCCTGACCTCAGGTGATCCACCTGCCTCATCCTCCCAAAGTGTTGGGATTACAGGCATGAGCCACCACATTTGGCCCATGTTTTTTCTTACTTTGTCTTCAGGCCTACTGAAATGAATGAAGGCATTTTGGAATTAGGAGACTTTGGAGTAATTCAGATGAAAGACCTCATTGGTAGCCTGATCAGGATCATTATTAGTAATGGGGATGGACAGAGGTGTATAGGTTTCAAAATACTTAGGAAGGAGAGTAGACTGGTAATATGGTTTGGTTCTGTGTCCCCACCCAAATCTCATCTTGAATTGTAATCGCCATAATCCCCACGTGTCAAGGGAGGAACCTAGTGGGAGTTGACTGGATCATGGGGGCGGTTTTCCCCATGCTGGTCTTGTGATAGTGAATAAGTCTCACAAGATCTGATGGTTTTATAAAGGGCAGTTCCCCCACACTTGCTCTTCACTCCCTCCTGCTTCCTGGTGGAGAACGTGCCCCTTCGCCTTCCGCCATGATGGTAAGTTTCCTGAGGCCGTCTAGCCGTGCTTCCTGTTAAGCCTGTGGAACTGTAGGTCAATTAAACCTCTTTCCTTTATAATTATCCAGTCTCAGGTAGTATTCTTTATAGCAGTGTGAAAAACGAACTAATACAACTGGACTTGATGATTATTTGAATGTGCAAAATATATCAGCGAGGGTGCTTTCTGTTGCAAAAAAAATTGAAACCCTTTCTTGTGCTGGCGAAAACAAAGAAAATGTATTATCTCAAATAACAGATTTACCACTGGGACCAGCTTCAGGGCTTATGGGTTCATCAGCCCAACATTCCTTGTCTCTACTCTGCCATCCCTAGCATTGGTTTCATCCTAAGGCTAGTTTTTCCATCAAATCAATTTGTGGCCACTCCCAGTGACATTTTTTGATGTTGTTCAGATAGAATGGGGGGAGAAATTAGCCTCTTTTTTCTGAGAAGTCTGGGGCAAGTCTCTCCTCATGCTTCATTGGCTAGACAGACTTGGAGCTGCCCACCTCAACCAATCACTAGCAAGGAAGATGACATTACCATGGTGGACTCACAATCATGGCTTGGGGGAGGATGGATATTGGGAGAGGCAATCACAATGTCTGGTAGCTTAGACAACTAGGTAATGGAAGTGCCATTTACTGAGTAAAGGAATCTGGAATGAAGAATTGGTTTGGGGAGAAGATGATGAGCTTATTTTTAGACTTGCATCATGATGTTTGTTGTCACTTCATACAAGAGTTCAAAGGGTACTTGGACCTTTGGAGAATTTCTGAGGACATAATTCTTGGCTAAAAAGAATATGGGCTATCCACTCTTTTAGGAGTCTTCTCCCATTGCCAACCCGGATTCTATCCTAGATGTGGCAAAGACAGTCCTGCCACACTGTGAAAAAGCCATGCGTGAACAGTTTTCTGCTTCCAAGGGAATGCTCAATTACTCCTTACAAAATCTTCTCAACCTTATGCTGGAAGCTCAGATGAAATACTGAATGTGTAAAGTGCCTGTGACATTTGTTGTCATTTGGTAATTTCAGCTTTGCTAATTCAGTCTTTACTGGACCTTCCCACTTCCCAAATGCTGCTTGTGCAATTATTATGCTATCATGAGGAGATTGCAATGCACTGCAAACATTTGCTCCAAATGCAAGGTTTAATTTAAGGTGTGTTTGGAATTCACAATTACCTAGCAAAGAATAATATTAGATCTTGAGAAGCAACATAGTGTAGTGGTTAGGAACACAGATGATGGAGTCAAACTGTCTGAGTTCAAGTCTCAGCTTTACCTGTATAAGCTGTGTGACATTGAATCAATTGCTTAATCTCGCTCTGTACCTTAGTTCCCTCATCTGCAAAGTGAAGATGATTGTGATAACAGTAGAATCTATTTCACGGGTTTATTAGCAAGTTAATTATATGTGAAATGCTTAAAAACGTACCTGCCTCACAGGAGGCACTCTTTGCTAGCTAGGTTGCTGATTATTTTTAAATAAATAAATCCTTAAGGTAAAATTCTATACCGTTCTTCCTTTTATCAACACTTTCTAAACCCAATCTCATGCTCAGGTTTTGATTAGAATGTTTCTTTTAGCACAGTCCTGTAACTTGATATAGAATCAAAAGCCCATCCCAGAGGGTGGTGCTGACCTTTAGGGCTGCTTAACACCAAAGCTGCCGTCTCTGGGGCTCCTTAGGACTTGGCTCCATCTCAGCCACAGGTGGCCTTGTTTAACCGATTACATCCAATTAAAGAGAAGGTCTTAATTTGTCTTCCTAGCACTTAGAATTGGCTAAGATGTTTGACATCACTTCCTGAAGCTAAGATCCCCTGCTTCCTTTTTCCCACAGAAGAAAAGCAAAAAGAAACAGAGATTCGAATGGAGGAGGAAACTTCAAAGCCTTTAAAATTGTTTACTGGAAGATTATTTCTCCCTCTTTTGCCTTTCATATATTTATAAATCACTTATATAATAAATAATACTGGGGAATCAGAAATATCTGCTATAAATATTTTAGAATATTTTCTTTCAGGTTTTAAAATTGTATTTATAGACTATATTTGACATAGTTGTAATCAAAGTATAGATACAATTTTGTATTCTGAATTTTGTTTCATTTAACTTTATAAGTATTTCCCATGTTTCTATTCATTTTTTTTTGGTAAAAATTTGTAATAGTTTTGTGGTATTTCACTATATTTAATTATTTATTTTTCTAGTATTGAACACTTAGTTTTAAAAGTATATCTAGGCCGGGTGCAGTGGCTCAGGCCTGTAATCCTAGCACTTTGGGAGGCTGAGGCGGGCAGATCACTTGAGGTCAGGAGTTTGAGACCAGCCTGGCCAACATGGTGAAACCCTGTCTCTACTAAAAATAAAAAATTAGCCAGGTGTGGCGGCGGGTGCCTGTAATCCCAGCTACTTAGGAGGCTGAGACAGGAGAATCGCTTGAGCCCAGGAGGCGGAAGTTGCAGCGAGCTGAGATCGAGCCACTGCACTCCAGCCTGGGTGACAGAGTAAGACTTCTTCTCAAAGAAAAAAAAAAAAAAAAAAATGTATCTAATGTCTTCATTTTTCCCCAGTATTTTTGGTGTCTTGAACTACCTACCTGGATGGGCTCCAGGAGCCTGTGACACTGAATTGGAATAATTGGGTAAATAATTATTAGTTTTTGTTCATCTTTCTTTTTATTTTTTCTCCCTTATTGCCAATAATATTAATCTTTCTTAGATGTATGTATAGCTCACATTTATTCGATGTTTACTATTACAAGTACTTTGGGTCTTTATTTAGAAGTTTGTTGATGTTTTTGTAACCGGAAACATGCTGTAGGAACTTAACTCCTGCTTATATCAATTAGCCAATGGTAAAATTGGCTTCTTTATGCATTTCACTTGAAGTCACAGCTTCCAAGAACCTATTGATTATGTTAAGTGAGGACTTACTGCATTTGCAAAGCGGTGGTCACACAGGTGCTTGGTAAGGACAGGCAAACTATACCGCCTTCCTGTCTCTTATTGCTACTGATTCCATCTCTGGTCCCACCCCTTCCCATGTGAGCTCCATATACATATATCTACATGCCTCTTGGATATCCCTATTTGGATACCTTCCAGTCACTTCTACCACAACATGGCCCAAACTAAACTCATCATTTCACTCCATGTCAAGCCTATTCTTTGTCCTCCAGGTTGCTTATCCCAGTGAATGCCACCATCATGCATCTAGGTGTACAACTTGGAAACCTGGAATCATCTCGCATTTTTTCCAGTTGCTGACTGCCAAAGTGAAGTTGGTCCCCATGCTCTGTCAGTTCCACCTTCGAAGTGTCTCTTGAATCGGGCTCACCTCATTCTTCATTTCAGTCTCTTATAATATCTCTTATTGCTAGATCATTGTGTTCGTCCCCAATCTCCTCTCCCTGCCCTAGCCTGAGACCCTTCAATCCCATCTCTAAATTGCTGCCCAAGTAATCTTTCTAAAAGACAAATTTAATTATTTTGCTCCTTTGCTTTAGGTCTATTAGGATAAAGTCCAAACTCCTCAACAAGACTTTTCATGGTTCCTGTCTCTCTGGTTCATCCACGCCTACCCCTGGAGCCCTGTGCTGCCACTGGGCACACCTCCTTGCAGAGTGCCTCATACTCCGTCACTGACCTGGAGGCCTTTTGTACACCCTGCTACTTCTTTGTTTGGAATGCCCTTTCCTCCCTTCTTCTCTTGGACAATTGTTACTTGTCATGTAAGTGTCAGATAAATGAATCATCCCTTCTCCAGAAAGTTTTCCCAAATTCCCCTGCCTGGGTCCGTGGCCCTTCTCTGGCCTCATAGTCTCAAGTATAGACCTCCATTTCTGAGTCATCCTTAATTGTTGCTCTACATACATATCTGTCTCCTCAACTAGATTTGTAAGCTACTTAAGGATAGGTTCTGGATGTTTTATCTCTCTGCCTGTAGCCCTAGCCCAGTGCCTAGCACACAGGAGATGCTCAAAGCATCCTTGCTAAATGCGTGTTGAATGGAGTTACTCTTGACCTCATTCCTCCACCACTTTCCAAAAGAAAGGACAAAATCTCCTCCCTTATTGCTACCACATATAAGGTGAGTTCTTACAAATGCCCACTTTCCTCTCGTTTATAGGGAAGTATGGATATTATGGTATTTTCAAAGTAGAGACTTCCATAAGGAGAATCAGAGCATTCCTAAATCTTGCAACCCAACAATAAGCCAAAAAACAGCACCATTTTCTAGTAATGGGCCCATGTATATTTTTCAAACTTCTACCATCCTCCGTTAGTCTCTGACACCTCACTGCACCCCTTCTAAAAGTGTAGTGCCAAAATGAATAGAACTCAGAAGCTTAGGTCCAGAGGCAAGTCACTGACTCAAAAATCATGACTTGCTTCACTTTTTTTCTCTTTTCCTAGTGTACAATGATGCCTGTGCTTGCTTTATTCAGAGGGTAAACACAGATTTTTAAAAACTGAACATGAATGGAGGAAATGAAAAAAATTCCTCCATTAACCCAATCTTGACGAGATTAACTGATCAAAATTGTGAACGGCATTTTGTAAAGCATTAGAGATCTAATGTGAATTTCTCATTTAATCCTGTTTCTTCCACTATTCCCCGCTCTTACTCTCCCCCTTCCATTCCCCAACCCATCCCCTAACCCCGGCTTTTTGGTTGCTATTGCAATTCAGTGGCATTTGTTCGGCAATCAGCATTTCTTCCCCTTCCCTTCCCTCTCCCACCCTCCTGGGAGGCCGAGAAGGAGGCGCAGAGGAGGAGGAGAGAGAAAGACGCCCCAGTAGTATTCAGCCTGTCCGGCTCCCTACAGGAAGTGATCTTTCTGCTTTTAGGCCAGCCACACGCCTCCCAGCCAGCCAGCAGCTCTAACTAATTAGCACACGTGATGGGAATTGGAAACAAAGTCGCCAACAATAGGAGCGTGGGAACCCGAGCTGCGCCGCAATTACAGCGCCCCCCCTCCCCCGCCCGGATCGGCCGCGGGCGACGCGCCACCCGCCCGCCCAGGGAGGGCCCGCCAGGTCCGGGCGCCCGGGGCTCCGGGCCGCGTCCGTCCAGTGGGTCGCGCCGCTCGCCTCCGCCCTGTGGGGGTCTGCACACAATAAGGGGAAAGCATGTTTAGGGAACCTCAGCGCTGGCCAGGTCACGCGAGAGGTCAGTTACCCTTTGTTGGGAGAGAGCGAGGGAAGAAAGACGGTCATCAAATATCCTCCTTGTGATAGTTTAGGGGCCTGGACAGCTCAGGAGCCCGCGGGCCCACCGTGGGGACTTGGGACTCTGCGGGACGTCTGCCTAAGGGCTGTCGGGGCGCCGCGGAGAACGCGCTTTCTTTATAGTATATGCAAGAGACATGGACTCTGCCCTTTCCGCGTCCTGCTGAGAGGGGGCTGTTGCGGGGCGCCAAACAGCGGCGACAGCGGGCAGAACAGCGAGGGCCAAGAGCCGGGCGCTTCTAGCCTGGGTGCGTCTAACCTGGGTTCACCCTAACTAGCTGGTGGCTGCCCCGTGCGCATGCGCCTAGCGGTCGCCTCGGCCAAGGTGATTTCACAGATAGGCTGATGGAAATTTGCGTCTGAAGTTTCCCAGGACGCTACACTCCGATATATATATATATATATTTATAACAGCTTTATTTAGAATTCACATGCCACGCAATTTACCTATTTAAAGTGTATGATTCGGCTGGGCGTGGTGGCCCACGCCTGCAATCCCAGCGCTTTGGGAGACCAAGGCAGGCGGATCACTTGAGGTCAGGAGTTTGAGACCAGCCTGACCAACATCGTGAAACCCCGTCTCTACTATACAAAAATTAGCCGGGCGTGATGGTGCGCATGTGTAATTCCAGCTATTCGGGAGGCTGAGGCAGGAGAGTTGCTTGAACCCGGGAGGTGGAGGTTGCAGTGAGCTGAGATTGCGCCACTGCACTCCAGCCTGGTGGACAGAGTGAGACTCCGTCTCAAAAATAAATAAATACATAAATAAAAATAAAAATATTTTTAGAAGTGTATGATTCAACAGTTTTTAGCATATTTACAGATAGTGCAACCATCACCAATTTTAGAACATTTTCGTCCTCAAATCCCCCAAATCCGTCCCCTTTAGCTATTAATCCACCCCATAACGCTAACCTCTCCCATTCCCTAGTTCTAAGCAACCACTAATTTATTTTCGGATTTGCCCGTTTTAGACATTTCATATAAATGAAATCATATATGTCATCGTTTGTGTCTGGTTTCTTTCAGCATGTTTTCAAGGTTCATCCAGGTTGTGGCATGTATCCTCAGTTTTCCCTTTTTATTGCTGGGTATAAACACATTTTGTTTATCCATTCATCAGTTGATGGGCATTTGAATTGTTTCCACCTTTTGGCCACTATGAAGAATGCTGCTATGAACATTTACATGCAGGTCTTTGTGTGAACATGTTTTCATTTCTCTTGGGTAAATAGATAACTTAGGAGCAGAATTGCTCAGTTGATGGTAAATTTATGTTTAACTTCTAAGGAAACTGCCAAACTGCTCCAAATTGGCAATAAATTCCCAACTGTGAGGTTTTAGTTTTTCTCCAGCTTCCCACCCATATTTGCTATTGTTTGTCTTTTTGGTTATAGCCACTCTAGTGGGTGTAAAGTCAGTCCTAAACTATAAAATTAGGAGATTCAATGAGCTCTAAGCTCTTTTCCAGTGCTAAATTTCTGAGGCACAAGAAGTGGACCTTGCATAGTATATTCTAGCAGGGTGGTGAATGGTAACTTATTAAATCAGCTGCCAAAACACAATAGTATCACTATTTTCTGTGAAAATTGAAGTAGAAAGTAACTATTTACAAATATGTATCTAACTGGGATCATGGAGCTGTCCGAATAAGCCCCAGTTAAAAGACGACTCCTTTTGATACTCTCCCCATCCACACCCCAACTCCATTCCCAAATCTCAGCTTTTACTGTCCGTAGCAGACAAGTTATTTCCATATTATGTGATTTAAAATGACCCTGTATATTCAGAAACATCAAGTGGCAGTAAAACGTTACTCTAGGTTGTGTTGTCCAAACTCAGAGTTATTTTCTTGGGGCCAGGGTGTTTGATCAGATTTCAAGTTTATTTAGATATAAGTGTAATTTCTCATTTAAAGGAAACTGCTTTTATAATAACAGTTATAATGTTTCTGTTTACATGATTGGCTGCAGATCACCAAAGCGGTGGGTTACCATGTAACATTAAAAAAATTCAGACAGTATGTTGCATTTATAGCAATAGAAGGGGTGGGCAGAATCCCCTCCTGGCTTAACCTAGCCTTTTCCTTTCCTTCCCTTTCCCTTCCTTTCCTTTCTGAGATAGGTCTTGCTCTGTTGCCCAGGCTGGAGTGCAGTGGTACAATCATAGCTCACCATAACCTTGAATCCTTGGACTAAAGCGATCCTCCTTCCTCAGCCTCCTGAGTGGCTGGGATTACAGACGTGAGCCACTGTGCCTGGCCCTGTTTCTTAAATTCAGAAATGAACATCATGATCTTACATTTATTTCAATGTGGTATATTTTTTCAATAAAGATACTGCATGTAGCGGTTGAAATATATTCTGGTTAGAATAGGTCATTTTAAATTCAGATGACAAGCAAACATGACAGGTGATACATTTACTGCAAAACCTTGCTTGGTTTTGCAGTGATTCCAGGTCTCGGCTGCATATTAGACTCACCTGGGAAGTTTTAAAAACATATTTATGCCAGACCCCAACCCAAACTAATTATATCCCAATCTGGTTTTCTTTTGTTTTTGAGAATGGAGCCAACTTCCGTATTTTTCTTCTTTTTTTTTTTTTTTTTTTTGCCAGCTCTCCAGTAGATTCCAAATACAGCCAGGGTTGAAGTTGGTCTTACCAGTGGTTCTCCAAGTATGATCCCAGGACTGACTGCATCATCTGGGAACTTGGTTGAAATGCAAATTCTTGGGCCCAACCCAGACTTACAGAATCAGAAACTCCATGAGACGGGCCCAGGAATCTGTGTTTTAATAGTCTTTCAGGTAATGTGTGCTGAAATTTGACAACTACTAATATAAGTAGAAATTCTCCACTTTGGCTGCACATGGGAGACACTTGAGAACTTCAAAAACTACTGATGCCTGGGTTCACACCCCAAGAGATTATAATTTTAATTGTTTTGAGGTGTGGCCTATGAATTGAAGTTTAAAAAGCAAGCTCCCCAGATAATTCTAGTATGTGACCAAGTTGTGAATCATAGAGCAAAAACCGCAATTCCTGAAGTATGGTCCCAAATATCCAGCATCAGCATCATCTGGGAATTGTGTGAACTACAAATTCCTGAGTCCACCCAGATCTGATTCACACACTCTAAGGGGGAGGGGGACCCCCAAATCTGTGTTTATTATTAAACTCTTCATGTAATTCTAATGCTCACTAATAGTTGAGAACCACTGGTTTAAATATTGCAGTTCTAGGGTCTGAATATATATTCAATTTTTGGGGGTGGATCATTGTGCATTACAAAATTTTGAACTACAGGCCCTGGAGGAACACAGTTTCTCTGTTAAAATAATTTTTCTATATTCTTAAATTCTCTTATCACCATTGTAATTTACACCTTAGTTTTGATTATTTTGCCTTTGTAGATTTGAAGGCTGATCTCATCTATGCTTTTGTCTTTTATTTGTTCATTTATTTAGGTTTCAGAGGTCTGAGCATTTCATTTTGACAAAGGGGAAATAATGGCTTCCTTTCTTCTCTCTGGAGCCCTTCCCTTGGGAAACATTTTGAGAGTTCATGGTTTCTCAAGATAAGCAGCAACTGTCTTAAACATCAAACCATTACCATCAACAACAAAACCACCTAAAAATTCATATAGCTCAATTTAGGAATTTAACATATATCCTGAATTAATTAGGAAATTGCAAAGTTCTTATGTAAAAGAGCTTGGCTGAATTCAGAGATACATAGCTGAATACTGTATAACTCATCATGATCTTTTGATGGATAGCCTTGAAGCCAAGCAACTCCTTTCCTCCTCAGTTGCTTTCTATTAGAGCCAGGTTTCTCCATCAGCAAAGACAGATGGTTTTCTAGAGCAGTGGTTCTCCATGTGTGGTCTCTGGGCCACCACCAGCAGCAGCATCTCCTCCTCCAGGTGATTCTGAAGGCTGCTACAAGTTGAGAACCAGTTTTAGAGCAAGAAAACTGGGAATGATTTTTGACTCACTACCTATCAGGGCAGTATTTTCTCCATCCAATAATATGCCAAGTATTGCTCAATATGTTTTCATAATTCCTTTCCCTTATTCTTTCCATTCCTGAAGCCATAGGCTTAATCCAGGTTCATTCCTAGCAGATTCCCAACTCCAGGACTTTTTCCCTCTATGTGGGTATTCTTTTTATATCACCTCAACTATGTATGATGATCGTTCAAAGTCTCCTCCTTCTGTTTATAAACCTAACTAGATTGTCTTATTCCATTTCACATTCTTTGTTCTCATAGGCTTCATAATCACTTTCCAGCGGGCCATCCCACTCCTGCCCTGTTTTCTTATGAGGCTCCCTTCTCCTCAAGTATATGGCACAGACTACCACAACCCTCTCCTGCTTTCTCTCTGAACTCCACGAATGCTATAAATAAAAGTAATGGGAAAAATGTCAACCAAGTGCTCTTGGTCCATTGTACTGAAGTGTCTAATCCTGCACAATTCTTTCTTCAGTCATCATCTGTGAACATATTCTTTTTTTTAAGATGGAGTCTTACTCTGTCACCCAGGCTGGAGTGCAGTGGCGCAATCTCGGCTCACTGCAACCTCCACCTCCTGGGTTCAAGCGATTCTCCTGCCTCAGCCTCTTGAGTAGCTGGGACTACAGGTACACGCCACCAGGCCCAGCTAACTTTTGTATATATATATATTTTTAAGTAGAGACGGGATTTCACTATATTGGCCAGGCTGGTCTCGAACTCCTGACTTTGTGATCTGCCCGCTTCAGCATCCCAAAGTGCTGGGATTACAGGCATGAGCCACCATGCCCAGCCTATGACCATATTCTTACCCTCTGTCTTGCACTAAAAAATGTGGGCCCCAGAGACCAGATTCCATCAGTAAACACATGAAAGAAGCAATATAAAAATTATTCCTAGAGATCAAGACGGAGAATCAGAAAGAAAATGCTGAAGAAGATGATACTATAATGTACTCTTGTTCAGTGTTCTCTAAGGTTTGTGATATGTGTATACATGTGGGCCCAAGAATTTCTAATTCAAGAAGGCAGAGTATTTACAGTCTCCAATATATTGCCCGTGTTTAAAACATTAGCAACCATAAAGCAAGATCATGTGTTTTTGTGTGTACACGTGAAATTAAATCAATTCTAGTCAAATGTCAAGGAAAATAAAAAAAAGCTCAGAAAGTGTTGCAAATGGGCAATAAATAGTACCAGGACAGTAAGATAAGTCTTTGTGTTTTAAACAAAAAATTTTAGAAGAAATAAAAGTGGTTTGAATTAAGTACTAAAAAAGTTTAACATGAACTGATAGCAGAGTAAAATTTTGGTTAGTGACCAATTTAAGGAATACCTATTAACATTTTCAGCTTTTTTAACACCAAAAAATATTAAACCAACTCTTAAAACTGGGTATCAAAATTATTTTACATATATTTTACAGAGAACAAAAACTTTTAACTCAGAGCTGTGAATTCTCAGAAAACTATGCTTGAAGGTTCAGTATTTTTGAGAAATCTTTTCAAAGGCACTTTAAATATTATTGTGCTAATGATCATGGACTGAGACAATAACACGTGATGGCACATATAAGCAAAGACATATTGAGCTGTCTTCAAAACGGAATATATCTTGCTTTTTAAAAATTAGGCCAGGTGTGGTGGCTCATACCTGTAATTCCAGCATTTTGGGAGGCTGAGGCTGGTGGATCACTTGAGACCAAGAGTTTGACCTGCCTGGGCCACATGGAAAGATCACTGCTTCACAAAAATTTAAAAATATTGGCTGGGCATGGTGACATGTACCTGTCGTCCTAGCTCCTCTGGAGGCTGAGGTGGGAGGATCACTTGAGCCCAGCAGTTTGAGGTTATAGTGAGCTATGATTGCACTATTGCAGTGTGGCCTGGGCAACAGAGGGAAACCCTCTCCCCCATCCCAGCTCCCAAAAAAAGAGAGAGAGATTATGGCATGTATTTGAAAAATTCTACCAACTCATCTTTCTGTCTCTATTACTTTCTTTCCTCAGTGGAAACACACATTACTTTTATTCTATATACTATGTGTTATAATTACTAAATACGGTGTTACAAACATAAAACCCAAACAGCTAAATTATGGAAGTATTTTTATAGTGTTTTTAGGGGGTAAAAGAAAAGGTGATTCAAGCACACAGTCTACTGAGATTCAAGGAAGTGAATTGTGGTCTTCAGCGTGTACTCTGAGGGAGGATGAGCATGCAGCCCGTTGCACTTGGGAAAGTTGTTCACAGAGGGACAGTTGCAAGGCTGGTGAAAGGAAACCCCAGGAACAATGAACTCTGGGGATCTGGCTTGAGAGGTAGATGGGTTGAAAGCCTAAAGGGGTCCTAGGCTTATTTGTATTGGGCATTGGTGATACGGTCGGTAGGGCCGGTTTTTCACAGTGGGAATTTCCAGCAGAGACAAACCACCCCTTCCTTTCACTGTCATTTGACAAGAAGCTCAAAAGGGACAAGAACAGGAAAGAAAATTACAGACTGAAAATGCAAGCTTCTCTTAAATGGTGATACTCACCAGAAATACCAAGCTCTTTGTCATTTACTTGGAAAGAAACTTGTCTTATTTCTTTAACTTATCATCTATAATGGATTTGAAAAAGAAAAGTCATTGAAAAATAGAAAAATATATATTGCTCTAAAAATAGGGCTTTTTAAGTGGCAAAAATTTGTATTTTTTATTTTGCTCCTTCAGTTACTGGCAAGTAAAATAGAATACATTCTAAAAGCTGGGAACCAGAACACTTAGCTATAACAAAAATGCCTACTTACGAAGACACATTAAGATTTTATACAAGTTTTGAAGTAGGAATTGTCTTAGCTCAGGCTGCCATAACAAAATGCTATAGACTGTGTGGTTGAAACAATAGAAATTTATTTTCTCATAGGTCTGGGGGCTGGAGGTCCAAGATGAAGGTTCCAGCATGGCCAGGTTCTGGTGAGGGCTCTCCTTCTAGCTTGCAGATGGCTGCCTTCTCACTGTGTCCTCACATGGGGCAGAGAGGGAGAGAGAGAGGGAAAGGAAGACAGAGGGAGAGGGACGGAAAGATGGCACTGGAAGAGAATGAATTAACTCTCTGGTGTCTCTTCTTATAAGGGCACTAGTCCCACTGTAAAGACCCCAGCCTCATGGCCTCATCTAAACCTAATTATCTCCCAAAGGCCCCAACTCCAAATGCTATTACATTGGGGGTTAGTGCTTCAACACATTAATTTTGGGGTAACACAATTCAGGAATGATATCTAAACATGTTTCACTTCTTTCATGTCTTGTAACTAGAATGTTACCTGGCCCCACTAGCCTTTGACTACAAATGAGGTCACATTAATGCCTAAATTCCAATGATTCTTAACCCTTCCTGCCAGACTATAGGACTTTGGCCCCTTTCTAAGTTTTCAGCCCCGCCTGGGTAATGCCTCATTGATGTTCAATGCTGTTTGTCAATGACATCTTCAACTTGAAGGCCTGTGCACTGCCTCTGTAGCTAAGTCCCAGTCATCACCATGTACCCTCAGAGTGCCATTTGGCAGTGTGTATGCACATGTGTGTGGGGGGCATGGGGTGGTGGCACAGAATTAACCTGTCCCAGTTCTCTGTAGCATACTGTCACCTGGGCGCTGATGTAACATTATTATTATTGCTATTTTTTACTAGAATTATCTCCCATATAAATAACTCCTTTGGCTTTTGGTCCTAAGCCTTTTCTCTAATGTGACTCAAAAATCCATCCTCTCAAGATAAAATATTTGCAAACTATGCGTCCAACAAGGAACTAATATCCAGAATTTACATGGAACTCAACAACAACAACAAGAAGAAACAAATAACCCTATTCAAAAGCAGGCAAGGGACATGAATAAACATTTTTCAAAGAAGACATCCAAATGCACAACAGGCATATGAAATAATGCTCAACATAACTAATGATCAAAGAAATGCAAATTGAAGCCACAATGAGATATCATCTTACACTAGTCAGAATGGCTATTATTAAAAAGTCAAAAAATAACAGATGTTGGTGAGGATATAAAGAAAAGAGAACTCATATGCTGTTGGTGGGAATGTAAGTTAGTACAACTATGGAAAACTCTATGGAGGTTGCGCAAAGAACTAAAAAGTAACGACCATTTGATCCAGCAATCCCACTATTAGGTATATATTCAGGAAAAGAAATCATTATATCAAAAGGATACCTGCACACATATATTTATCACAGCACTATTTACAATAGCAAAAATATGGAATCAACCTAAGTGTCCATCAATGGATGACTGAATTAAAAAATGTGGTATATATACACAGTGAAATACTATTCATCCATAAAAAATGAAATCATGTCTTTTGCAGCAATAAGGATGGAACTGGAGGCCATTCTCTTTAAGTGAAACAACTCAGAAACAGAAAGTCAGATGCTTGTTCTCACTTATAAATGGGAGCTAAATAATGTGTACACATGGACAAAGGGTGTGGAATGATAGACATAGGAGGCTCAGAAGAGTAGGGGAACGGAAGGGGGATGGGTGATGAGAAACTACTTACTGGGTACAATGTACATTACTTGAGTGATGGATACACTAAAAGTCAAGACTTCACCACCACACAATATAGCCATGGAACAGAATTGCAGTTGTACCCCTTGAATTTATACACTTTAAAGAAAAGGGAAAAAAATCTGTTCCCTCAATTCTTTTCTCCCTCCTTTCTGCCCTGTGCTCCTGAATCAAAAGGTAAAAATATTAACAACAACAACAACAACAAAACCTTTTCAACTTAAAACCAAAGCTCCAATGTGTATTAGTTCAGGCAAACAGATCACTTAGTGGATTAACAGCCCTCTAGTTTCAAAGACGTAGGTTCTGTGAATTCCAGTTTGGGGCTCACATGGAACTTCCTGCTATACTTTGAAGTTTTTTTTTTCTTTTTTTTCTTTTTTTTTCTAGTGGTGCCAAAGGCATATACTTTAAACTTTAATAATTTAAAATCATTTTGGATTTATTTATAATAAATATCTAAGAACATAAAAAGTAGTAAATTATGAAATACTTGAAAACCAAATCCAAAGAAGTCGTATACCCCAACTGTTGCAGTATTATCTCAGCATCCAGACTACCTAGGAAATAAGCCTTTACTTCCACTAAATGCAACTTGGTACAAGGTCCAGAGAGTGATATTCCCCAGCTTGCTTTTGTGACACCGTAAGATTTATCTCATGTATATCTAGAGCTGTCTTGGACGTGTAAAAATAAAAACTAGTTAAATTATTTAAAGTATGAAAATATTCTGCAAATTACTATTTTAATTAGTTTAATTGAGAAAAGTATGCTGTATGTTAATGTTTGTATCATTTTAACTGAGAAAAGAACACACTGTAAATTATTCCTTGAGGAAAAGAGGGTGTCATGGAATCAAACCAACGGCAGAGATTCAGATACAACTTTGGGCAAATCTCTTACTTCCTTTTGCGTAGGTTTCCTTTTCTAAAACTGGAGAAAATAATACCTCCCTTTTCCTGGGTTGCTGTGAGAATTCAATCAGTTATATGTAAAGTTCTTAAAACCGTTTCTGGTATATGGTGCCATGAAGTTCTATGAAGGTGTTTGTTATTACAAGTATTTAAAAGGTATTACAAATTACTTTTAAGTAATTGGTCTCTTTGATTAATCAGCAAAGAACTTTCAGAAATAGAAAGTCAGATGCTTGCTCTCACTTATAAGTGGGAGCTAAATAATGTACACACATGGACACAGAGTGTGGAATGATAGACATAGGAGACTCAGAAGGGTTAGGGGATGGGAGGGGAATGGGTGATGAGAAATTACTCAGCAAAAGTTATATTTCAGCACTTGACTTAGTAATAATTTGTATTAAGTTGGTTTTCACTTGTGATTAAATGTTTGTGGGTCAGTCGTCTTTAACCAAAAGCAAAATGCATCCACCCTTATACTATGACAACTTCCCAAAGTGTGTTCCTTGATATGCCATTTCAATGGAATGTTAGCACATTATATGAAAAAAAAAAAAGATGCTGTAAGTGGCGAGTTTGGGAAGTGCTGGGTTAGACAAATGTAAATAAGGCTTCTTTACTAAGAATGTCTCTGAGCTTTTCATGCTGTAATGTGCACTGAGATCTTACAGGTAGTTTTCCAGATGTATTTGGAAACAGATTCTTTTATTTACAAAGCATCTTGAGAAATTAATGTTCTGTGAAATGTATGTTGGTATTTTAAATATATATATATATATATTTTAAAAGATGGAGTTGCTCATTGTGAAGGAATTCACTGGTGGGCACAAGAGGCTCAGGAAGGCTCAGGGGAGAAGGCCAGGAGTTCCAAGCCTGATGGTCCAGCAAGGCTCAGGAAGAAGCATCCCGTATTCTTATCATCATCATCATCACCATAACTTAAAAGCATAAGGCATAACATTTGTTTGGCACTTGAAAAAAATGCTTTGTCTCATTTTGTCTTTTGAAAAACAAAATGAACGCTGAGCTATTATTTTATAGATGAGGAAACTGAGGTTCAGAGGGTAAAGGTGTGGTGACAAGTTCAAGGTCACACAGCTAATAAAGAGTGACTTGAACCCAGGCAGGTGACTTGAAACCCCTTTTTCCACTGTACCATACCACTGCCTGTTAGGGTTCCAATTAAACAATTCCTTCAAGGCAAACACCAAGGCACCTCACATCTGACCTCAATTAGGAAAGCTAATAGTGGAAGTGCAGTTTTGCATAGCATGACATGCCACAAAGCAATCTGGTATTTGAGATGCTGCATCTAGAGAAAGCAGCAAGCATCAGGAACAAAGGAAAACTGGCACTTAGTCAAAATTCCTTGTGTTCTCATGAAGGAGCCACCTCTAAACACCATGAGTACACTCCTCACTTATACATGTATTTATAGCACTACACGCTCAGGAGATGTTTCTTAGATTCAAAAAGCACAACTTTCACTAATAATGAATAGCAGATGCTTATATTACTCAAAATAATCTAGTGCTCTTAACAAGAAGCACTGTTTCCTTCTCCTGATATTAAAAGGATATTACTTTCTAGAGACTCTTTTAATATATCCAATTGGTACATAATTATTTATACTGCCTTTCAACCTCATTAGATGTATAACAAAGAGTATCAGAAGAAAACATAGAAGTAACTTAGTGCTCAGAGTTTATATGCTCATGTGCAGAGCAAGTATATTAAAAGCCAATAATAACAGATGTTGTTTATTGGGTGCTAACTAGTGGCCAAGTATTGTTGTAAAGTGCTTCATATAATTGGTCATATTTAATTTGTGACACTGGAAAGTAACTATTATTGATATCACCATTTTTTGTGTGTGTGTGAGATGGAGTCTCGCTCTGTTGCCCAGGCTGGAGTGCAGTGGTGTGATCTTGGCTCACTGCAACCTCCGCCTCCCAGGTTCAAGCAACTCCCCTACCTCAGCCTCCCGAGTAGCTGAGATTACAGGTGTGCGCCACCATGCCCGGCTAATTTTTGTATTTTTAGTAGATAAAAATATCTACTAAATTTCACCATATTGGTCAGGCTGGTCTTGAACTCCTGACCTCGTGATTCAACCACCTCAGCCTCCCAAAGTACTGGGATTACAGGCGTGAGCCACTGTGCCCAGCCAATATCACCATTTTACAGATAAGATTATTGAGGCTTAAATGTCATGTAGCTAAGAACTTGTGAGCAGCTTCATAGAGATTGTGGCTTTTCAGTCTATTGCTCTAGACCTGGCTCAGTACCCAGCACAGACTAGGGGCTTTATACAAGTTTGTCAAGCAAGTACATAAGCAAGCAAGCCCTAATGGTTTCAGCTAGCCACTGGCTGGCTTTACCTAAAGTTGTTTTGACAAAGACCTTTGCCTCAGAATGGATACAGCAATTAGACTAAGAGGTTAGAGAGAGAGGCAGCCCCTTCTTTCTCAGAGCTGCAAGTGTAGCCTTTGGTCCTCCTGAGCACCATGGCCCATACCTGTTCAACTGAGATCACCTGCACCCGCCAGCAAACTGACAGAGACAGGGCCTCACGAAGGGTATCCAAGTAGGGACCTCCACAGTGGCCAAAGCTCTCATGAATGAATAATTGACAATTTGGCGTTTCCTCCAGGGCAGTCTCACACACAGCTACTGCTTGCACCCCTTCCAACAAGCTGACCACCCTAAGCCTCGTTCACAGAGAAACGCTGCAGCTGGAGTTTGAGGATGAGCTGTTTCTTCCTGGAGGTTCTACCACTTTTCCTCTGGGGAGGCCTCCACCTGGGCCTGGCCTTGCGAGTGAATTCCTAAATCTGGAGTAGTGTCTCTCTCTTCCAGGACATCTGGAGTATCTCTTCGGCGAGGGAATGCAGATAAAAGCAGCCTGCAGAGTGGTAAGTTAAGTAACTGAACCCAGACTCTACAAACCAGGCAAGAAAATGGGCCTTTGAGTGAAATAAAAAAGGGTGATTCTTCAGGACAGATGAATTATAAAAGGCAACACTTGCCCACTTCCCCACCCTCAAATGGTAAAAAGGTCCTTTTCTTGAGGGGCCAGGCCTGGGCAGTCCCATGTAAGCTTCAGAATGGGTCAATTTGCAGGAGGTACCTTGCATTCAGGGTAGCAAAGACGTTAAAAGTCGTTCTTTGCTCAAAGCCTCCAGGGGTAAATCCCCTCTACATAGCAGATGGGAGAAAATTGGGCCTGGTGCCCTCAGTGTAACTCTCTCCTCTGATCCTACCACTCATGGGAGGGGTCTCCACCCCTTCCTTCCTGGTTATTACTGAACCACCTAGTTCACCTCTTCTTGATCTTAAGTCCCTTCCAAACACAGAACAGGCCTTCCCAGACCTCATAAAGAATCCTCACCCCCTTGTTTTTCCTTACCAAGGAGTGCTTCCAAGCATTGGAGCATCCATAACTATTTTATTGTGTATTCTCTGTCTTCTCCCTAGGATGTGAGTTCTAGGAGTGCAGGCTGGATGACTTTTGGGTCACCTTTGTATTTTCAGGCCCTAGCATAGCACATGGCACATAGAAGAATACGTATTTATTGGAAGCATTGAAAAATCAGAGTCAAAGTTAAGAAGCAGGACAACCTCATTTTTAATTTTTTTAGAGACAGAGTCTCCTTTTGTTACCCAGGCTGGAGTGCTGTGGCATGATCATAGCTCATTGTAGCTTCAACCTCCTGGGCTCAAGCCTCAGCCTCCAGAGTATCTAGGACACTGGCCACCATGCCAGGTTAATTTTTAAATTTTTTCTAGAGATGGGGATCTTGCCGTGCTGCCCAGTCTGGCCTGGCACTCCTGGCCTCACGCAAAACTCCCACCTCAGCTCCCTAAGAAGTTAGGACTATAGGTGCATGCCATGCCTGGGTAATTTTTAATTTTCTTTTTTAAGAAATAGGGGTCTTGCTATGTTGCCCAGGCTGATCTGGAGCTCCTGGACTCAAGCAATCCTCCTGCCTGGGCTCTCAAAGTGTTAGGATTACAGGTGTGAGCCACTGCGCCTGGCCATAGAGAACCTCCTTTTTGACAGAAAAGTAATCATGAACGTGTGAGCAATATTTCATTTGGATGCCAATGTAGAGTTAAGCATCCCTAACCCCGCCTGGTCTCATCTCACTCAACATCTGCAGCTTGTCTATGCCTCTCCACAGCAGCAGAAATGGGCCAAGCCAGGAAAGGCTGACTCACTGTAGGTGCCAGAGGCAGGGAAAATTTAGAGCCAGAGGGGAAGGAGACACACTGGTTCTGGGGAAGGGTGGCCTGTCCCTTTGGGGAAATAAATTGAAGGTCAAGAGGGACTTCTGGAAGGCAGAGGAGAGCAGGTGGGGTGGTTTCCTATGCCTGAACCATCAGGTTCTGGGAGGGAAGAGGCAGGGAGCAGTGATGGATGCCCTGGACTGAAGACTGGCAGGGCCAGGAAGGAGCCTTAAAATTTGCACTTTCAGAGAGAAAGCCGGGTGGTGAGATTGACCTTGGACTGACAACTGACAGGCAGCATGTGGTGGAGTTTCAGGAAGCCAGAGGTCTGGGGTGCCAGCAACAACAAACCCAGGATGGCTGATGGAAGGGCCCAGCCTAGACAGGGAAGCAGAGGGGCTGCATGGAAGGGCTGAGGGCTGGAGGTGATGTGACGGGGTATAAGCTTCAGTGGGAGCCAGGAGGTTGTATTTCCAGTGTGTGTGGAGGGGTGGAGGGGTGGGGGTACCCAGAGAGGAACTATGGATTAGGCCCAGGCCGGCCATTCAGAGTGCTTGGCATCCAGGGTGTGTTAAGATGGCATTGAGGCCGGGTGCGGTGGCTCACGCCTGTAATCCCAGTACTTTGGGAGGCCAAGGCAGGCGGATCACCTGTGGTCAGGAGTTTGAGACCAGCCTGGCCAACATGGTGAAACCTCGTCTCTACTAAAATTACCAAAAACAATTAGCTGAGCATGGTGGCCCGCGTCTGTAATGCCAGCTTCTGGGGAGGCTGAGGCAGGAGAATCGCTTGAATCGCTTGCAGTGAGCCGAGACGGCAGCACTGCACTCCAGCCTGGGAGACAGAGCGAGACTCTATCTCAGAAAAAGGAACAGAGAAAGAGAGAAAGGGGGGGGGGGAGAGAGAGAGAGAGAGAGAGAAAAGAAAAGAAAAGAAAGAAAGATGGCATTGAGATCAATAAGGAAGTCTAGAAACCAGGAAGCATTTTGCAAAGAGAAAAGCCTTTTGTTATCCTCACCGGTAGGTACTAAGCTTTCCCTCACAGACAGGACTACAACCTCCAGAGTGGATCTGAGACGAATGCGAATTGCTCTGCACGTTTGTAAGGGACAGAAAACCAGATTTTCAAATTTAAAACAACCATTCTGTTTCTGGAATCAGAAGTCAGTTTCGAGATTTATAACTGTATTTAAAAAAAATCTGTCTTCTTGGTGGACTCGGGGGCGACTTCACGTAGCAGCCAGTACACGCCACGTCAAGCCACCGAAGCCAGAGGTGTGTGTCTGGGGCCAGAGACGTGCATTCCCTCAGCAAGGCCGGCCTCAGACGCAAACGCCGGCACCGCCACCCTGTCGCCCGCTGAGAGGATCTGGCCGCCAAAGCCGGGTGGGGGGGGGGGGTGTGCAGAGACAACAAAAAACCCCAGCATAATGATTATCCCCAGGGACCGTTGGTTTTTTTTTCCCCCCCAAGTCAGCCGAGAAAACAAGTGCTCCACTTCCCCGGAAATGAGATGCACAGGGGTATTCATTCCATCCCGCGGCTGGGAAGCCCCTGCGGAAACGAGTCTGGCTGCATGTGCGGCCTCGGTCCCAGAAATCCAAAAAGAGCGGTCCCTGAGCCCACAGCTTGCTCCTCCATGTGACCGCCCCTGGACTGGTGGCCACTGTGGACGCGCCCGGCGCCCCCTCTCC
>NW_012103654.1:1172723-1183691 GCF_000951045.1 Mandrillus leucophaeus | reverse complement strand
CGCCCCGCCTCTCCGCCCCCTCGCCCGCCTTCTCCGCTCCCCCGCCCTCCCCAGGGCCCTGGGAAGGGGCTCAGCGTGGGAAAGGATGGTTGAGTTTTAACCAGAGGCAAAGCGTGAGCGGGATCAGTGTGTGCTGAACGCGAGCAGCCGAGCGCGGAGACGTGCCGCTGTAGTTAACTCCTCCCTGCCTGCCGCGCCGACCCTCCCCTGGATCCTCCGGGCAGCCAGCATGAAGCGAGCTCACCCCGAGTACAGCTCCTCGGACAGCGAGCTGGACGAGACTATCGAGGTGGAGAAGGAGAGTGCGGACGAGAATGGGTGAGCTGGCGGCGGCGGAGCGGAGCCAGAGCGGGAGGCGAGTGCAGGCCCGCCGCGGTGACAGCGGGCGGGGACCCTTGGCGCGCCGGTGCTCTGCGCTGACCTCCGCGCGTCGCCGGCTGCCGGCAGCCCGCGGCCAGGGAACCCCTGGGCGCCTTCCAGCCCAAGTGGCAAAAAAGTCTGAGTGCGGGGAGGGTGTGGGGGGCGACCTCTCAGGTCACCTCTCCTCGTTTAACGGCGATTTCAGTTTTTGTTTGTGCTTTTTCTCTTTTCAGAAACTTGAGTTCAGCTCTAGGTTCCATGTCCCCAACTACGTCTTCCCAGATTTTGGCCAGAAAAAGACGGAGAGGAGTGAGTCTCTTTACAATCTCGTTTTATTTTTGTTATTAATTAACGGAAATAACCACCTTTTTTTGTATTTGAAATTTACAGTCGTAATGGTAATACCTTTCTTTGTTTTGCTTGCCTTCTGCAGATAATTGAGAAGCGCCGACGAGACCGGATCAATAACAGTTTGTCTGAGCTGAGAAGGCTGGTACCCAGTGCTTTTGAGAAGCAGGTAATGGAGCAAGTAGGTAAAGCTCTCAGCGTCGCTGTCCGCACCTTCTGAATCTTCCCTCCATTAATCTCATCCACCTTGGAAAATAGCTGTGTTGCTTGTGCCTAGATGAATTCGTACAGATGCCAGCGTATTTTGTGAAGACAACTGATTTTTCTTTAGTCCATACTTTACGCTTTACAAAGCATATATCTTTGTATGTATGTTTGCATATTTTAAGTTGTTTTCCAAAGGAACTTGTGCCAAATCAATCTTTTTGCCATTCTCATCTTTAGGGATCTGCTAAGCTAGAAAAAGCCGAGATCCTGCAGATGACCGTGGATCACCTGAAAATGCTGCATACGGCAGGAGGGAAAGGTACATCTCCTAGACCTAGTGGGGGCTCTGAGTGGTTGGCATAGAGTGAGCAGCGACTGAAGGCCAGGATTGGTGCAGTAGCTGCCTGATTTTTCTTTGGGGGTGGGGAGACAACAGTGTGTGGTGTGTGCAGTTCCCTGTCAGTACATTTTCAAATGCACATAGAATCTTCTCCAGTGAATTCACCACCCCAACTCTCTGCAGATTGAACTAGTGCATCTTTTGGAAAATACCTATTACTTGTGAGGTCTTCCGAAGTTGTGACAGCCCTGATTCAGATCAGGTAGCTCTCACATTTGTCCATTGCTATTTTGAGAAAAAGCATTTAAAAACAATATGTGGTCTTATTTTGGTATATGGGATTTAAAAAAAAAATGCGCTGCCACATGCCTCTTGAGGAAAGAAATGTATTGCGGTTAAGTAGAGGAAACCTAACAGGAGACCAAGGTCTGTGTGTCTGTCTCCAGCAGGAAAATGCTTTACTGAGGTCCAAGTGCCTAAAAGCTCCACGATGATAACTTACATCTGTGTGTCTAATGAATTTCACTGCTCTGTGGTTTCTCTGTCCTTGATGTATTTTTTGTTGTTGTTGAGGGAAAACATTAAAGGAATGAGCATAGTTTCATCTGCTAGTAGGGTATAATTCCAATTTCTGCTCTGCAGCTTCTAATTGGGCTTTGAACTTGCATTAGCAAACACATTCTGCTTATGTTGATTAATGCAAAGATTTTGGTCGACTCCAAAATATTTAGACTTTCGGAAGAACCCTTGACTGTCGTGTTTTAAGGGATGCAGGTATCTGCCAGGAAGGGCTGTCTCTGGGACTGAAGAAATGCGGGAAACGGGCAAAGCCCTGAGATTTTTCTTTTGTTCTTTTCCTTAGGCTACTTTGATGCGCACGCCCTTGCTATGGACTATCGGAGTTTGGGATTTCGGGAATGCCTGGCAGAAGTTGCCCGTTATCTGAGCATCATTGAAGGACTAGATGCCTCTGACCCGCTTCGAGTTCGACTGGTCTCACATCTCAACAACTACGCCTCCCAGCGGGAAGCCGCGAGCGGCGCCCACGCGGGCCTCGGACACATTCCCTGGGGGACCGCCTTTGGACATCACCCGCACATCGCTCACCCGCTGTTACTGCCCCAGAACGGCCACGGCAACGCGGCCACCACGGCCTCACCCACGGAACCGCACCACCAGGGCAGGCTGGGCTCAGCACATCCGGAGGCGCCTGCTTTGCGAGCGCCCCCTAGCGGCAGCCTCGGACCGGTGCTCCCTGTGGTCACCTCCGCCTCCAAACTGTCGCCGCCTCTGCTCTCCTCAGTGGCCTCCCTGTCGGC
Source organism: Mandrillus leucophaeus (assembly GCF_000951045.1). Lineage (NCBI taxonomy): Eukaryota > Metazoa > Chordata > Mammalia > Primates > Cercopithecidae > Mandrillus > Mandrillus leucophaeus. The sequence goes on along the minus strand of NW_012103654.1, from coordinate 1,181,117 downwards.
CTTCCCCTTCTCTTTCGGCTCCTTCCACTTACTGTCTCCCAATGCATTGAGCCCTTCAGCACCCACGCAGGCTGCAAACCTTGGCAAGCCCTATAGACCTTGGGGGACGGAGATTGGAGCTTTTTAAAGAACTGATGTAGAATGAGGGAGGGGAAAGTTTAAAATCCCAGCTGGGCTGGACTGTTGCCAACATCACCTTAAAGTCGTCAGTAAAAGTAAAAAGGAAAAAGGTACACTTTCAGATAAATTTTTTTTAAAGACTAAAGGTTTGTTGGTTTACTTTTTTCTTTGTTAATGTTTTTTTCATCATGTCATGTATTAGCAGTTTTTAAAAACTAGTTGTTAAATTTTGTTCAAGACATTAAATTGAAATAGTGAGTATAAGCCAACACTTTGTGATAGGTTTTTACTGTGCCTAATTTACTTTGTAAACCAGAATGATTCCGTTTTTGCCCCCAAATTTGGGGAATCTTAACATTTAGTATTTTTGGTCTGTTTTTCTCCTTGTATAGTTATGGTCTGTTTTTAGAATTAATTTTCCAAACCACTATGCTTAATGTTAACATGATTCTGTTTGTTAATATTTTGACAGATTAAGGTGTTGTATAAATAATATTCTTTTGGGGGGAGGGGAACTATATTGAATTTTATATTTCTGAACAAAGCGTTGACAAATCAGATGATCAGCTTTATCCAAGAAAGAAGACTAGTAAATTCTCTGCTTCCTAGAGCAGAAAGGTGAATGTACAAACTATTCGTGGCCCTGAATCCATCTGACCAGCTGTTGGTGTCTGCCAGGACTGGCAGTTCTGATTTAGTTAGGAGAGAGCCGCTGATAGGTTAGGTCTCATTTGGAGTGTTGGTGGAAAGGAAACTGAAGGTAATTGAATAGAATACGCCTGCATTTACCAGCCCCAGCAATGCAATGAATTTTTAATCACACGGATCTCAAATTCACAAATGTTAACATGGATAAGTGATCATGGTGTACAAGTGGTCAATTGAGTAGTACAGTGGAACCTGTTAAATGCATAACCTAATTTTCCTGGAACTGCCATGTTTTCTTTTAACTGGAAATTTTTATGTGAGTTTTCCTTTTGGTGCATGGAACTGTGGTTGCCAAGGTATTTAAAAGGGCTTTCCTGCCTCCTTCTCTTTGATTTATTTAATTTGATTTGGGCTATAAAATATCATTTTTCAGGTTTATTCTTTTAGCAGGTGTAGTTAAACGACCTCCACTAAACTGGGTTTGACCTCTGTTGTACTGATGTGTCGTGACTAAATAAAAAAGAAAGAACAAAGTATTCTGTGGTGTATGTCTTACATACCTTGGCCTTTCCCCCTCTTGGCTAAGAAAAGATAAACTTTCCTTGGTTTTCATTTTGCCTGATTGGTTTGTATGTTTACCAGTTTCATTATTCTTGGACTTCTAAACTGTGAATTCGTGCCATTGAATAAGGTGACTTCATTACAATGCAGAGCTTTGCCCTGCCTCCCACAAGGGGACATAGCCCTTTTGCTCTTACGTCAGATGATCTGGCCCTAAACTGGCCATCTGTGGATTAGGAAAGCTGAAATCAGACTGAGACTTACAGGGGTGGAAAGGAGCTTGGGTGAAATATTGTAAAACCGTGTTGACTGTTTGACAAATATTTACTCAGAGTACCTACTGCGTGCTCATTTCTATGCGAGAGGATGGAAATTTCTTTCTTTTATTTATTTTTTTAAATGGCAAAACAAGAAGACCCAAATGTTGCTATCCCTGAGACCCTGTGCAGGGTCTTGGGAATCTGTGGTCTGATGAGCAGTGGCAGGCTGTAATTCTGCACCTGCACAGCTCCAGGAGTCTTCACTGGTCTTATTTCCAAGGAATTTAACTCTTTAGTTGCACTGGACTCCTGAGCTGTGTAGTGAGGAAGCTGACATATGCTTTAGGTTAGAACAAAACACTGCCAGCATGGAGGACATATTCAGGGCCCCAGGGGAGAGGAGTGTCTTCCCATTGCCTTAAAAGTAGCCCTCTGCCAATTAAGGAGTGTTCCTAAGGAGTTCGCCTTGATCCTGAGGGCGGTGGGGAGGAGAAGGAGAAAACTCATGCTGGCAGATGATGAAATAAAGCCTTCCTTTTCTTTGCCCAAACATGGAGCTCCTCCTCCCATCTGGTGAAAAAACGCAGTCAAAAGGCAAAGAGAAGTTTGGACTTTGAATTTGAGCATCGACTTCTGTGTCCCTGTGAAGGGATGGGAGACTGTGGCATTTTTGTGATTGTGGGTTTCCAATCCCTTCAAAGCTTTCTCTGCATGGCCTCAGACGTTGATCCCTCTGGTGATGCACAGCTCTGCTCTCAGCATTGCCTGTGCCACGCAGACACTCCTTCTGTCATAAGGCTGTGATGGAAAGTGTTATGCTAATTTCTGCCAAGTGTCAGTTTAATTTTAGCAACCGCAATTTCCAATGACATCACAGCATTACTGAACAGCATTGTACTTCGACTATCTCTTACTGTTACATAGGTTTAGATGGCTGCTAATGTGGTAAGAAGTGAAGCCTCTTGTTTGCTGGCTATGCTGAAAGAGCTGTGGGACTGTAAAACATGTAGCATGTTCCACTTGTCTCATCAATGATAGCTATATCTGGTTAGTACTTTTTTCTTTTAGCGGGAGGCCTGGCAGATCATTTCCAGATCACATACTTTTCCATGGAAATATTCTGGTTTCTTTTCAAGCCCTTTCAAGGTGAAAAGTATCTGAGGATGGTGCAGGTGGAGTGTGAGCTTCCTAGGAAGCAGGATGGAGTATGACTACGTACCAATAGTGTATAGAAAAATTAATCTAGGAAAACTGACATTTCTATTTGGAATTGATGCAACAAGGAAAAAATAACACCAGGGTTATCAGTGCCAGCATATTTTTTGTATTATATGTACATTTATAATGCATCTACCAGTGTAAACAAAATTTTTTCAGAGAATGCATAAGTTTACCTTATAAGGAAAACAAATAATTGGTTATAAAGAATCTTGAAGGGCCTCAATAATTACTGATTTATTTTCATGTAATGTATTACCGTGAATTAATATGATGAAGTAGATAGATGGGCAGAATTCTTGTATGTAAAAAAGCCTCTAAAAATCCAAGAAATAATTGTTTCCAATTTATTCAGTCTAGTTAAATTAGGATGTGATTTTTATCCAGGTTTTCATTGCTCTACTCTGTGACTCACAAAAATCATGATATTTTAAATATAGATTACTTAAATTTGAAATCCCTCAGGAAATGTTTTATCTCCTAGTTATACTTTTCCCCAGTCCTTCCCATCTATACCAGTATCATAGCTTTGATGCCTTCATTAGTTTCTAGTGATGATTTATAATTAAAATCACTTCAGAGCTAATATCATCTGAGATACTGCTTCAAATGTGGCCCAATTTCATTCACAACTGGAGTCCCAGGGAATGAGAGCATCTTGGAAAGGGGACCAGAATCTTGGCTCCTACTTTTATCTAATTGGGTGACACTGGATAAGTCATTATGATTCTCTGAACCCCACTTTCCTCATCTGTCAAATAAAGTGGCTGGACTGGGTGAGGGTCCCAGGTGCATGTGACAGGGACAGGCACTACCGGGGAGGAATGCAGTGGTATCAGGTGAGTGATGACCCAGGGAGGACATCACATGTTCCTAGCACCCATTCTGTCTCCAAGTCTGGCTGAAGGGTCTCGCCAATTGTTCTTATGCAGAAATTTTAGTCCAGCGTTAGCAGATCTCTCAAGTTTCCAAGGGCATCTCCAAATTTGAATTTTTTATGTGAAATTGTCCAATTTTTATTGGTGGGTCATTAATTCGCCAAAACCTGTCTTCCAGGAAGACTGAACCATGGGCAACAACTATTTCTCAGCTTCCAGGGCTCTAAACTGAATGACTCTCTGGAGGGCTAGAATTTTCTAATATCTTTGTCATCCATGTTTGAATACGCTACAATAAATGGGTAAACATAAGCTAAAATAAAATCAACACTGTAGTCATTAGGCAGCTGTAGGTGATACCATGTAAAGATTATGTACAGAGTTTTTAAAAAAATTACTTCTGGGTTGTGCAATTTCCTCAAGGTAAAATAAAGCAAGGAGAAAGGTTTCTGCTTCACAGAAACTTCTTCCAAAGGTGTTCTCGACTGGGTCCTTGTGTTCCCTTTACCAAGGAAGAAGATGAGTTCTCAGCCTGGCAGCCTGAAATGAAAGAGCGAGTGTGTAGCTCGTTTGTGACTCAGCACACTGAAGCACTAAAAGGCGCCATCTGATTTCAGGAAGTAAGACGTCTCAGCAAAAAGCAAGCTGTTTTGAACTTCAACTTGAAATATAATGCCTGCCTTGATCTTGATGAGCTGCAGGGCTTTTCTCTCAGATCCTTCAGCATTCTGCTCTGGGGTGGGGGTGGGGAGAGGCAAGAAGAAAGCCAAGGAAAAAGAAACCCGGGCCTTTCTTTTTGAGCTGTCTGTAGGTATTGACAGGCACTTGCCACAGAACTGTTCCCCCGAGCCTGTAAATCCCAGCAAAATTCACGGTAAACAAATGTCCCTAAGAAATGGGTCTGAGGAACACAGACAGGTTTCTGGATTTTGCGTTTACCCCCTGCCACATTATGCTTCTTTATAGTTTGGCTGTAAAATTTCCCATTGAATTTACTCCTACGGTGATATTTTTTGTTACTGTCAAGTTAAAAGACCATGCGTAAATTGGAAAACTCTTAATCATAGATTGTTGGTAGGTTATCTATGGCTTGATGTAGCAGAAGAGACTTGAAAACGTTATATTTTAGCCAGAAAGAGACTAGCGGTTACCTCTGATAGAGTTGATACCTAAACAGTTTCTGTAGCTACTTTTAGTTTTGTTTGTTTTTTTAAAATACCTCCCCCAAGCATGGTTTTGTATCTGGTGCTTAGGAATGTTCCATAAATGCAGCATTGAATCATAAAATTAAAGAATGACATATCTGAGACTTTGGTCATCCTCTTTGACCTCATTTCCTACCACTCACCCCTCCTCACTGCTCCAGCCACACTTGCTCTCTGCTGTTGTGGGAACGTGCTCTACATGTTTGCATATCCAGGCCTTTGCATTGGCCATTCCCTCTGCCTGGAATGCTTTTCCCCCAATGGTCTGCTAACCTATCTGTAATCTCTACTCTACTTCGGGCTCTGCTCAAAGGTCACCTTCCCACCAGGTCTTTCCTTACAACTCTATTTGAAGCAATCATCCCACTGTCACTCTGTCATCCCCACATTCGCCTCTCCCACCTGCCTTTCTTCTTTTGTTTATCTCCACCGTACCCAGCATGATCTGACAGAATAAATATTTCATTGACTATTTGTTTATTGTCTGTTTTTGCCTGGTTTGTTCACTTCTACAGTTCTGTCACTTAAAATTGTCTAGCACATTAGAGGCTCTCAGTAAGTATTTGTTGAATGAGTGAATGAATCCTACCCACCCCCTCAGTCTCCATTAAGAAGCAGAGCAGCCGGGCATGGTGGCTCTTGCCTGTAATCCCAGCACTTTTGGGAGGCAGAGGCAGTGGATCAGCTGAGGCCAGGAGTTTGAGATCAGCCTGACCAACATGGAGAAATCCATCTCTAGTAAAACAACAAAACAAAACAAACAAACAAAAAAACAAAATTAGCCAAGTGTGGTAGCACATGCCTATAATCCCAGCTACTCGGGAGACTGACTGGAGAATTGCTTGAACCTGGGAGGCGGATGTTGTGGTGAGCCAAGATTGCACCATTGCACTCCAGCCTGAGCAAAACTCTGTCATAAAAAAAAAACAAACAAAAAAAAAAACAAAAAAAAGCAGAGCAGAAGAGATCCAGACAGGCAGGTCTTTATCCTCCAGCTCCCACCTTCAGTACTCCCAGGGAAGGTAATTTTATGTTTCACTTCAGTACTTCCTCTTCTCTATTATAAAATTCTGCTTTTATTTGTTTATTTTAATTTAATTTATTTTTATTTTTAGATAGAGACAGGGTTTTGGTACGCTGCCCAGGCTAGTCTCAAACTTCTGGACTCGAGCGATCCTCCCACCTTGGCTTCCTAAAGTGTTGGGATTACAGGTGTGAGCCACTGCATCCAGCCAAAATTCTGCTTTAAAAAAAGCAAACTCAAACATCATTCTTCAAGTCTATTTCCTTATTTATTTATTTACTTACTTATTTATTCCCACTGTGTGCCTAGTGGGAATGTAGGGATATTGGTCACTTTTCTTTTTTTTTCTTTTTTTGGAGGTGGAGTCTCGCTCTCTGCCTCCCAGGTTCAAGCAATTCTCCTGCCTCAGCCTTCTGAGTAGCTGGGACTACAGGCACCCACCACCACGCCTGGCTAATTTTTGTATTTTTAGTAGAGACAAGGTTTCACTGTGTTGCCCAGAGTGGCCTTGAACCCCTGAGCTCAGGCAATCCGCCCGCCTCAGCCTCCCAAAGTGCTAGAATTACAGGCGTGAGCCACTGCATCCAACCACCTTTCTTATATTCCCCACAAAAGCCCCCACTCTCTGACGACACAGGCTTTCAACTTATCTTCACTTCTACCTTCTCTCCAGTTAGGGTGTCTCAGTGTTTTTGATCTTCCCCCATTTTAGTACAACCTTTGAGATGAGGGTGGGGGAGCACAGCAACTGTATTTTTATTTTATTTTATTTTATTTTATTTTTTGAGACAGTTGTTCTGTTGCCCAGGCTGGAGTACAATGGCACAATCTCAGCTCACTGGAACTTCCGCCTCCCAGATTCAAACAATTCTCCTGCTCCAGCTTCCTGAGTAGCTGGGATTACAGGCATGTGCCACCACGCTCAGCTAATTTTTGTATTTTTAGTAGAGACAGGGTTTTGTCATGTTGGCCAGGCTAGTCTTGAACTCCTGACCTCAGGTGATCCACCTGCCTCGGCCTCCCAAAGTGCTGGAATTACGGGCGTGAGCCATCGCACCCAGTGAACTGTATTCATAAAAATGGAGAGAAGACAGAAGTTCTATTACAACAACAGAGTACATACCACTCAGGGTTTATAGGACAGCAACACAGATGAAGCGTTTAGACTAAATGTGAAGAAATTAAAGAAACTAACATACAGTTTGTGGTAAGTTGGAGGCCGAAGGGCGACTAGAAAATTATTAGTTTCCGTACGTAAAGAGAGGGTCTTATGAAAACAGAGGCCAGAGGTTCTCAGGTGGAGACCCACATCCTCACACAGGGCAGAGACCCGTGGGGTTGAGATGGGGAGGGGCCTGTAATTCTGACTGTGGTTCTGGCCATCAAGCAGCCACGGGTTTGTAACAGGATTTTGAGTACAGCTTTTTCTGTTGTCCGGTAATAAGCTGAGTGCACAGAAGCGGTAAGTACCTCACATTCTAAGGAACTCAAATCCACTTGGGACCCAATATTTCTGACAGGGTTTTTTAATAGGAGCCTAAACTATCCTTTCCATGTTCAACAATAGCCCCCATAGCTGAACCTCATCCCAGCTCACATAAGAAGATGGGGAAAGGGATGAGAAAGGAGATCATGGTCATGATGAGGAGTGGCCTAGCTTCTCCCCTGCCTGCACGGAGTAGGTGAGCTGAAAGTTTTATGAGGGATTGCAGTGGCTGCATGAGGCTCCAGGATTTATAGAAAGTGGATTTGAAGCTTGAGCTGCTGTCAGAGCTGAAGGGAAACAGCTACCTCCTTCTCTTCGCAGGGTGTGGTTCTTGGAAATGCAGGAGATTAGGATGAAACTGAACATCTCCCCTAAAATACCACGCACATCACCCACTTGGAAAGCATCACATCAGCAGAGGCCTCCCGCAGCAGATGAAAAACAGAGCCAAAGTGAGAACGCGGGTTCCTGGCAGCCTCCCCCAACTTATGTGGGAAGATGTTTCCTTCCCTCTTCTCTCTTCTCCCGTCCTCAATGCCAGCGTAGTTAACATTGGGAAGGGAAGGAGTGGAGGAATACTAGACTCAGAACTGGCCTGGAACTTGAATCCCCACCCAGACCCTCCAAGGTGCTGGAGGAGGAGGAAGAGGAGCTGAAGGGTAGACAATGTCCCTTCCCACTGCCCCCGACCCCCAAGTCCTCCTCCCACATTTTAGCTGATGACAGGATGGGGAAAGTTTTAAATGAGAAAGGAGATTGACATTTTTAAATAGACTGAATTTTTGTTCGTGGAAAATGACAAGGAAATTCTTTGGTCTGTCCGAGGCATGATTAAGAGAAAGCAAAGGGAGATTTGTCAGAATATGGTTGAAAGCAATTATTGTAAAAATAAAATGACCCTCAAAAGTCCCACTATTTCTTATTCCTCACTCAGTGGAGAAGTGCATGTTTAGTCCAATAAATGACACCCAAGCAAATGGAAGAAGCTTGTGCA
>NW_012103654.1:1168462-1172673 GCF_000951045.1 Mandrillus leucophaeus | reverse complement strand
TTTTATTTTATTTTATTTTATTTTATTTTTTGAGACAGTTGTTCTGTTGCCCAGGCTGGAGTACAATGGCACAATCTCAGCTCACTGGAACTTCCGCCTCCCAGATTCAAACAATTCTCCTGCTCCAGCTTCCTGAGTAGCTGGGATTACAGGCATGTGCCACCACGCTCAGCTAATTTTTGTATTTTTAGTAGAGACAGGGTTTTGTCATGTTGGCCAGGCTAGTCTTGAACTCCTGACCTCAGGTGATCCACCTGCCTCGGCCTCCCAAAGTGCTGGAATTACGGGCGTGAGCCATCGCACCCAGTGAACTGTATTCATAAAAATGGAGAGAAGACAGAAGTTCTATTACAACAACAGAGTACATACCACTCAGGGTTTATAGGACAGCAACACAGATGAAGCGTTTAGACTAAATGTGAAGAAATTAAAGAAACTAACATACAGTTTGTGGTAAGTTGGAGGCCGAAGGGCGACTAGAAAATTATTAGTTTCCGTACGTAAAGAGAGGGTCTTATGAAAACAGAGGCCAGAGGTTCTCAGGTGGAGACCCACATCCTCACACAGGGCAGAGACCCGTGGGGTTGAGATGGGGAGGGGCCTGTAATTCTGACTGTGGTTCTGGCCATCAAGCAGCCACGGGTTTGTAACAGGATTTTGAGTACAGCTTTTTCTGTTGTCCGGTAATAAGCTGAGTGCACAGAAGCGGTAAGTACCTCACATTCTAAGGAACTCAAATCCACTTGGGACCCAATATTTCTGACAGGGTTTTTTAATAGGAGCCTAAACTATCCTTTCCATGTTCAACAATAGCCCCCATAGCTGAACCTCATCCCAGCTCACATAAGAAGATGGGGAAAGGGATGAGAAAGGAGATCATGGTCATGATGAGGAGTGGCCTAGCTTCTCCCCTGCCTGCACGGAGTAGGTGAGCTGAAAGTTTTATGAGGGATTGCAGTGGCTGCATGAGGCTCCAGGATTTATAGAAAGTGGATTTGAAGCTTGAGCTGCTGTCAGAGCTGAAGGGAAACAGCTACCTCCTTCTCTTCGCAGGGTGTGGTTCTTGGAAATGCAGGAGATTAGGATGAAACTGAACATCTCCCCTAAAATACCACGCACATCACCCACTTGGAAAGCATCACATCAGCAGAGGCCTCCCGCAGCAGATGAAAAACAGAGCCAAAGTGAGAACGCGGGTTCCTGGCAGCCTCCCCCAACTTATGTGGGAAGATGTTTCCTTCCCTCTTCTCTCTTCTCCCGTCCTCAATGCCAGCGTAGTTAACATTGGGAAGGGAAGGAGTGGAGGAATACTAGACTCAGAACTGGCCTGGAACTTGAATCCCCACCCAGACCCTCCAAGGTGCTGGAGGAGGAGGAAGAGGAGCTGAAGGGTAGACAATGTCCCTTCCCACTGCCCCCGACCCCCAAGTCCTCCTCCCACATTTTAGCTGATGACAGGATGGGGAAAGTTTTAAATGAGAAAGGAGATTGACATTTTTAAATAGACTGAATTTTTGTTCGTGGAAAATGACAAGGAAATTCTTTGGTCTGTCCGAGGCATGATTAAGAGAAAGCAAAGGGAGATTTGTCAGAATATGGTTGAAAGCAATTATTGTAAAAATAAAATGACCCTCAAAAGTCCCACTATTTCTTATTCCTCACTCAGTGGAGAAGTGCATGTTTAGTCCAATAAATGACACCCAAGCAAATGGAAGAAGCTTGTGCATAGGATTGTCATATCCGTGTTGATAATTTTGGGGAATAGTGAAACATGAAAGGAATGAATTTGGAATGAATGGAAGAATGAATTTTTGAAAGAGAAAATGAATTTTTTATACTATTAACCAATGAGTTTAATGTTAATACAGGGCAAAGTTTTAAGATGAACTATAAACATGGTCACCTGGAGCATGTATTAAAGAAAAAGTGATGCCCAGGCATGATGGCTCATGCCTGTAATCCAAATACTTTGGGACGCCAAGGTGGCAGGATCACTTGAGCTCAGGAGTTTCAGATTAGCCTGGGCAACATAGTGAGACCCTGTCTCTACCAACCCCCACAACAAAAAACAAAAAACAAAAAAACTAGTAGCTGGATATGGTGGCATGCACCTGTAGTCCCAGTTACTGGGGAGGCCGAAACAGGAGGATCCCTTGAGCCCAAGGATTCAAGGCTGCAGTGAGTTATGACCACGCCACTGTACTCCAGCCTGGGTGACAGAGCAAAACCCTATCTCAAAACAAACAAACAAATAAATAATAAATAAAAGTTATGAAAACCAGCAGCTAACAAGAGTTCACAAAGAATAAGACATGCCTTACAAACTCCATTCCTTTGGAGAAGGCTTACTGTGCTGGACTATCAGAGGATACTGCAGAATAGTGTATCTGCACTGCTGTGAGGCGTTTGACTAAGCGTTTTACCATTTTCTGGAACAGTACTAGAAATGTGAGCTGCATGATGGGACAGTTAGAAGGCTCAGGAATTAGTTAAGTGACAATAATTCTTTATTTAGTGTTTGCATCACGCCCCGCATTGTGCTGGGGGCTTTTCACACATCATCTGTAATCTTTAAGAATGGTTACTCTGAAAGGTCGGTGTTATCATTTCTGTTTACAGATGAATAAACTGAGATTATGCAAGATGATGACACTCATCCAAAATCTTCCAACAGTTATGAAGCAAAGCTAGAATTTAATGGCAAATATAAAGTCCACACTTTAAAAAAATTTAACACTCAAATTTAACTTATCATTTGATTGATTTTTCACTTGGTAAGAGGCTCCTGTGATATTTTCCAATGCTTACAGTAGCCTGAAAGTGAAACAAACTTCTTGGCGAGAAGATGAGTTCCCTGAGATACAGGATATTGAAGCAGAGTTTGGTCCACCCTGAATGTTGTGAATGGGCTTCACTAGAGTTTCTAACTAAGGCTTTCCAAGGGTGACATATACACGGATACAGATGTTTTAAAGGTATCAATCTCCAGATGTTGAATTACCACATGTATGCAGTTCTTGACTTGCCAGTTGAGCCTCCCCACTGCTATGCTTGCAAGCAACCTTTCCCCTTAATTATAAAAGTGGTGGGAAGCCATACCCTTCCCTCATCCCAAATCTGCAGACTCAGAAACTTACAGGATGCCAAAGGGACAATTCTAAAACTTGGTTTCAGGAAAATCTTCCTTAATGATCATTGAGAAACTATAATCTCACCATTGGCTTCCTGTTTACGCCCGTTTTACACATATTTATGTTATGGATGAAACATGGGTTAGAAAACAAGGTATTCAAATGTTCTAAATTTAGAAATATCGAAGAGGGGGTGGTGGGAATGATAGCGATGATCATTTAATAACCTCATCTCTTCTATTTTCAAAATGTCCAAGACTCTATCCTTCTCTAGAGTCAGTAAGAACAAAGCAAAGACAGCCTCAGTCAGAAATGCGAATGCCAGAGGGGAACAACACACACTGGGGTCTGTTGGGTGTGGCATTGAGGGAGGAAGAGCATAAGGAAAAATAGCTAATGCATGCAGGTCTTACCTATGCGATGGGTTGATAGGTGCAGCAAACCACCATGGCACACGTTTACCTATGTAACAAACCTGTGCATCCTGCACATGTACCCCAGAACTTAAAATAAAAATTAAAGTGAAAAAAAATTATGAATGCCTAAATGAATTATTTTTTCTCCTTCTATGTAGGTAAATTGAAGCAATTCTTTTCAGTTAATCTCAACACTCATTCTTTAGGTCTTCTAGGTAGAAGAGAAAGTGGTATAACTAAGAGTTCCTTTAATAAGACTTGGTAAAAAAAATTTTTTAGCATATTTCCCAGAAATTGAGAAAGAAACTGACTAGTGACTATGTAACAAATGTTTTTGAAAATTAGGTAGTTTCCAATTCTTTGCCTTTGTCAAAATGAAGATCATCCTAAATTGTCAGCTACTAGAACATTACTAATAATTTTGATTATGGATCACCTAAACATGACTATTGGAAATATTTATTTATTTATATATGAACTACTTGAGAGGGAGCCTATTCACTTTAATAAGAAGAGATGCACACTCAATAACATTTTACTCTCAATAATAAAGTTATCAAAATATTATTTTATTAACTGTATAGTAATAGTTGTAATAACTCAATCCAGAACCAACCTTCCTTCCTTCCTTCCTTCCTTCCTTCCTTCCTTCCTTCCTTCCTTC
>NW_012103654.1:1132601-1168412 GCF_000951045.1 Mandrillus leucophaeus | reverse complement strand
TATAGTAATAGTTGTAATAACTCAATCCAGAACCAACCTTCCTTCCTTCCTTCCTTCCTTCCTTCCTTCCTTCCTTCCTTCCTTCCTTCCTTCCTTCTTTCCTTCCTTCCTTCCTTCTTTCCTTCCTTCCTTTCCTTCCTTCCATCAATCACTTAGAACTTTATGGTCTCAAGAAATAAAAACTAAAAAATTGAATTTATATACAAATCTGTATCAGAGAGAACTATAATTTGTGATCAAGAAAATATTTTCAAGCATAAAAATGTGTTAATAGGATAAAACTTAGTAGGAACGTGAAATGGCAGTAGGAATTCAAAGAGAAAAAAATGATGTAACATTTCAAGAGGAACCTGTGTTTGTACTTTCAAAAAGAATAATGGCTGTTGTCAAATCATTATGATATTTAGTTTTCACTGGATGCCTTTAATGTTTTATTAGATGTCAACATTAAACCCTAAAAATTGCATTTTTGGCCACTATTTAAACTTTGGAAAATATTTTAAATGTCCATTTTATTTTGTTTTATTTTTAGCTTTATCAGGATATAACTGACAAACAGAAACTGTATATATTTAAGGTATATAACCTGATGTTTTCAATGTATGTATACATTGTGAAATGATTATCACTATCAACCTAATAAACATGTCCGTCACCTCATATGGTTACCTTTGTGCGCGCGTGTGTGTGTGTGTGTGCTGAGAACACTTAAAATCTACCCTCTTAGTGAATTTCAAACATATAATGGAGTATTATTAACTACAGCCATGATGCTGTGCATTAGATCTCCAAAACTTATTCATCCTGCATATAACTGAAACTTTGTACCCATTGATCAATATCTCCCCATTTCTCCCACTTCCTCAACCCCTGAAAACCACTATCCTACACTGTTTCTGTAAGTTAGACTATTTTAGATTCCACATATAAGTGAGATCATGCAGTGTTTGTCTGTTTGTGTTTGGTGTATTTCACTTAGCATCATGTCCTGCAGATTCATTCATGTGTTGCAAATGACAAAATCTTCTTTTTTTAAAAAGGCTGAATAATATTCATATATATATATGTATATATATATAATCCATTCAGCCATTGATGAACACTTAGGCTGATTCCATATCTTGGCTATTGTGAATGACGTTGCAGTGAACATGGATTGCAGACATCTCTTTGAGATTCTGATTTTATTTCCTTTGGATATATACCTGGTAGTGAGATTGTTGGATGGTATGGTAGTTTTTATTTTTAATTTTTTGAGGAACCTCCGTATTGTTCTCCATAATGGCTGTACTAATTTATATCCCCACCAACATTGTGCAAGGGTTCTGTTTTCTTCACAACCTCACCAACATTTGTTATTTTTTGTATATTTTATAATATCCATCTTAACAGGTGTGAGGAGCTAACACATTATAGTTTTAATTTATATTTCCCTGATGATTGGTGATAATGAGCTTTTTTCCCATATACCTGTCAGCCATTTGTATGTCTTCTTTTGAGAAATGTCTTTTCAAGACCTTTGGTCATTTTAAAACCAGGTTGTTTTCTTGCTACAGAGTTGCTTGAGTTCCTTATGTATTTTGGGTATTAACTCCTTGTCAGATGTATAGTTTGCAAATACTTTCTCCCATTTAGTAGGTGGCTCCTTCATTGTTTTGATTGTTTCCTTTGCTGAGCAGAAGGTTTTTTAGTTTGATTCAATCCAACTTGACTATTTTTGCTTTTGTTGCCTGCACTTTGGTGTCATATTAAATCATTGCCCACACCAGTGTCAAGAAGCTTTTCCCCTATGTTTTTTCTAGAACTTTATAATTTCTGGTTTCACATATAACTTTTTGATCCATTTTGAGTTTATTTCTGTGGATGGTGTGAAATAAGAGCCCAATTTCATTCTTGTGCATGTGGATATCCAGTTTTCTCACTATAATTTGTTGAAGAGACTATTCTTTCTCCATTGTGTGTTCTTGGCAGCCATGATGAAGAATAGTTGGCTGGAGATGCATGGATTTATTTCTGGACTCTATATTCCTGGACTCTATATGTTCCATTTGTTTATATGTCTGGCAGCTGATGCTTCTTCTTCTCCTTTTTCTTCTTCTTCTCCTTTTTCTTCTTCTTCTCCTTCTTCTTTTTCTTCTTCCTCTTCCTCTTCCTTTTCTTCTTCTTCTTCTTCTTCTTCTTCTTCTTCTTCTTCTTCTTCTTCTTCTTCTTCTTCTTCTTCTTCTTCTTCTTCCTCTTGCTCCTCCTGCTTCTTCTGTCTTCTTTTTTTGCTAGTACCATCCTGTTTTAACTACTGTACCTTTGTAATATATTTTGAAATCAGGAAATCTGATGTCTCCAGCTTTGTTCTTCTTGCTCAAGATTGTTTTAGCTATTTGTAATCTTTGGTGGTTCCATATGAATTTTAGGATTGTTTTTTCTGTAAAGAATGCCATTGGGATTTTGATAGAGATTACACTGAATCTGTAGATCACTTTGGGTAATATGGACATTTTAACAATATTATTTTTTCATTTTTCTTTGGAGAGAGGGTCTCACACTGTCACCTAGGCTGGAGTGCAGTGGCACAATTTTGACTCACTGCAGCCTTGATCTCCTAGTCTCAAGCAATCCTCCCACCTCAGCTTCCTGAGTAGCTGGGACTACAGACACATGTCACCATGCCTGGCTAATTTTTGTATTTTTCGTAGAGATGGGGAGTCACCATGTTGCCCAGGTTGGTCTTGAACTCCGGGACTTGAGCCATTCGCCTGCCTTCGCCTCCCAAAGTGCTGGGATTACAGGTGTGTGCCACCATGCTTAGCCAAAAATTAATTCTTCTAATCCATGGGAACATGCAATGTCTTTCCATTTATCTGTATCTTCTTTAATTTCCTCATCAATTGATTTTAATTTTCAGTGTGCAGGTCTTTTACTTCTTTAGTTAAGTTTATTCATAAGCATTTTACTTTTTACTTGTTTTGGTTGCTATTGTAAACAAGATTGCTTTCTTAATTACCTTTTTGGATAGCTCATTGTTTGTGTATATAAACACAATTTTGTGTATTTTTTTATGTTGATTTTGTATCCTGCAACTTCACTGAATTTATTAGCTCTAACAGTTTTTTGGTTGAATCTTCAGGGTTTTCTACATATATGATCACATCTTCCGCAAAGAGATAATTTTACTTCTTCCGTTCCAATGTGGATGTCTTTAATTTCTTTTTCATGCCTAATTGCTCTAGTTCATTCTTTTAGTACTATGTTGAATAGAAGTGGTGAAAGTACCAAAGGAACTTCAGCAGCTCAGGGGCCCAAGCCTGACTTGATGCGACCCACAATGGCTGTAGTTCTTCTTGTCATGTCTAGGCTCATAAAGTATTGTGCCATGGGAATTGAGACAGGGCTTTCCCAGCACCTAATAACACAACTCAAAATATGGGAGTTTAATGCTCCACAGACACACTTAGAGTAATGAGAGTCAGGAAAATGGAAAGAACCAGCAGATAAATTCCATTCATTTCCATCTATGTCATACTGTGTTGAGTAGCAAGCGTTTCTTATGATCTGCTTGGAAGACCTCCGTATTGACTGTGAACAATATGTAATGCTTTCTTCTGAAACTATGGCCTTCTGGGCAATGTGCCACCTTTTTTCCTTCAAGGACACATTTATTTTTCCTTCACTTTTGCAACCCTGGCATTGACTTTCCCAATAAAGTCTGAGGACTTAAGCTTTGTTGCAGGCTTTATTTTTATTGTCATTATTTTGTAGGACTAGGGTCTCACTATGCTGCTCAGGCTAGCCTTGAACTCCTGGCATTAAAGTGATCCTCCTGCTCATGCCTGTAATCCCAGCGCTTTGGGAGGCCAAGGTGGGAGGATCACTTGAGTCTAGAAGTTTGAGACCAGCCTGGGCAATATAGCAAACCCCATCTCTACAAAAAATACAAAAATTAGCTGGGCGTGGTGGTGCACACCTGTAGTCCCACCTACTTGGGAAGCTGAGGTGGGAGGATCACTTGAGCCCAAGGGGCTGAGGCTGAAGTGAAGGAGATTGAGCTACTGCACTCCAGCCTGGGTGATCGAGTGAGATCCTGTCTAAAACCAAAAAACAAAAAACAATGCCCCACATAAAAAGAATCATAAGAAAAAGGATCTCTTTAATGCCAATAAATTAATATCATTCAGGAGAACATCCTACTTTTCTCATAGCTCTGTGCTATGTAATGCAAAATACTAATTTAAAAAAAACCTCAGCCAAGACTAGTGTAGAATAACATGATAAAAAGTATTTTTAAAAGAAATACAAGAAACACATTAGTTTACTTTAGTATGGAAAATATATCTTATTTATTTGTTTATTTATTTTGAGATGGAGTTTAGCTCTTGTTGTCCAGGTTGGAGTGCAATAGCATGATCTTGGCTCACTGCAACCTCTGCCTCCCAGGTTCAAGCAATTCTCCTGCCTCAGCCTCCTGAGTAGATGGGATTACAGGCGCCAGCTATCATGCTTGGCTAATTTTTGTATTTTGAGTAGAGATGGGGTTTCACCATGTTGGGCCAGGCTGGTCTCGAACTCCGGACCTCAGGCAATCCACCTGCCTCGGCCTCCCAAAGTGCTGGGATTGCAGGCATGAGCCACCGCACCGGCTGATCTTATTGTTTATAAGATCTATTTATTGTTTCTTCTTTCACATAAATTTTATTGAGTATAATTTCCATACAATAAATTACACCCATTTAAAATATACGTATCAATGAGTTCTGACAAATCCCTACACCCAGAAAAATAACTGCTATCACAGTCCAGATCTAGAATATTTGAATCACCCCCAAGCAGTTTCCTCATGACTTTTCGCAGCAACACTTTCCCACCTTTAGCCCCAGACAGCCACTGAGTTCATCAGCTTTCACTTTGTCATGATAGTGTAAGTTTTGTCTGTTCTAGAATTTCATATAAATAGAATTATCATCTGATGCGTGTGTACACACACACACACAACATCTAGCTTCTTTGGTTTTGAGATTCATTCATCCACTTGAGTATACAAGTAGTTTGTTCCTTTTTATTGCTGAGTAATGCCATTGTATTAATATGCCACATATTGATGGACATTTGCATTGCTTCTAATTTTTGGCTATTACCACCAAAGCTGCTATGAACATTTGTGTGAATAAAAAAAAGAAAACAAAAGTGGGAAGAGTGGGTATCCTTATACCACATCCTAGTGGAAAATCTATCGGTTTTTCCTCATTGATTATGATGTTAGATGTGGGCTTTTCATATATTGGCTATATTATGTTAAGTTCCTTCTATACTTTTTTGTTGAGAGGTTTTTTTTTTTTTATCATGAGTGAATATTACATTTTGTCAAATGGTTCTTACAATGTAGAGATAGTTTCTCCAAATTGCCCTATGGAATATGCCATCCAAAAGCTTTAGTGTCCCTGACCTAGATGGCCATAAGCCTGAAACCCTTTTATTATGAAGAAGTGTCTGGGATTAAATTTGGTTTAATTCCAGGTTACCAGCTAAAACACTGGGCACGTTACTTAAGTTTTTTAAGCCTCAATATACTTAAGTATTTTGAGAAATAGGATCCGAACAGAGCCTTCTTCATGGAGTTTTTGTGAAGTTAAATAGGGATAATGTGTTTAAGGTATGCAGGCTTGCCTCTCAGTTTTGCTTAGGTTTACCAAAAACTCTCTTCTGCAAGTGGGCGGGGTAAAGTGGTGGGTAGGGAAGTAGGGGAGTAGGGAACTGGAGCACGGACAAAAGGTCAGGGAATGGAGGCTCCTCATTGTGGGATATTGGGAGGCAGAGGGTTCCCTGTGCTCTCCTGTCCACTCTCTCCAGAGCTGGTGGAAGGAAGGGTTACCACCGACCCAGAGACCCTGGAATCCCTGCTGTAGTACTGGAATTCCTAGCAGGCCAGAGCATCCAGAATGTTCCTATTGATGTTTTAGCTGGACAGTTAAACTACTACCAGATGGAATGTCTTTGGATGGACATTCATGTTTTAGCTGGACAGTTAAACTACCACCAGATGGAATGCTTTTCAGGTTCCTGGCTGGCCAACTACAGAGGCTCATGTGGGTCATTTCATTGACCTCACAATAATTTGCTCCTGCAGTTTTTGGGGCATCACTTACCATATTATGACAGAATTCTATATACTAGAAATGCCAGAGATGGGGGCAGGAGGACAGAGAGGGGAGGAAAATGACCTTGAGGGGAGGAGAGCGGCTTATGGGGACAAAATGAAGCTGCAGCTGCTGTTAATCTCTCTTTAGGAAGACTTTCTCAAAGGAGAGGACAGACTACAGGATTTCTATTTATTTATTTATATTATCATTTTAAAATTGTTTTAGTGACAGAGGTCTCATTATGTTGCCCAGGCTGGTCTTGAACTCCTGGGCTCAAGTGATCGTCCCATCTTGGCCTCCCAAACTGCTGGGATTATAGGTGTGAGCCACTATGCCCAGTGGGATTTTTTTAAGGACACAAATATTTAAAATTGATTTTGAAGTTGTTTTTCACCTTCTGCCATAATTATACCGTTGTAACCCTAAATATACAAAAATGTCCTGTTAACAATGCTTCAGGACAGTAGCTCTCAACTGGCTGCATATTAGAATCACCTAGGGAAATTTGGATAATCTCGAGGGCCAGTTCACACAGCAGGCCCATTAAATATAAAGCTCTAGAAGTGGCATCAGTATTGTTAAAAATCTCCCAGGTGATTTTTTAATGTGCAGCCAAGGTTGGCAACTGCTGCTTTAGGAAAATGAAAGAAGGAGAGTAGTGTCGAACAAAGTGTTCGTGCAACCAGGGAGAAGCCGGTTGCTGAAAATGAGGTTTGCTTTCATGCTGATCCTGAGTACAGCAAAGCAGGGCCTTTGGCCCTTTCCTTCTTTCCCCAGGAAGCTTATATTAAAAGCAGCAGATTCTGTCCAGCAATTAAAGAGAATGGGTAGGAGATAAACTCTGGTCCTCACTGATTTTCACTGTTATTTCCTCTGAGTTGACCTCCCTGTTATTTTTCTGTGGAGTTGGAGCTTGACTCCTTTCCAAAGACAATGAAATCTGGTCACCGACTCAGTCAGCTGGGACACTGCCCTCTTGCCCATCTCTAGGCATTTCTAGACATCTTCCCAGGGAAGGATGATTCATAGCTGTGAAGGAAACACAGGGGTGAAGCTGGCTGTGTGCAACTGAGCGCTTGCTGGAGAGAAAGGCCATTAGAATGAGAGCTTGGTTAACTAGTAAAATGGCTAAAGAAAGAGTCATATGGGATTAGTCCAATGCCTAATGATTTTGCAGCTGCCTGGGTTCTGCAAAATCCAGCCTAGAAGCCTTACCTCCTTTCTTGTCTCCTCCAGCCCAGTAACTTCTCTCTGTTTTGTGTTCTTGTCTCCCTTATGTTCCAGATAATTCTCTTGGTCATTGATATGGTTTGGCTGTGTCCCCACCCAAATCTCATCTTGAATTGTACCTCCCACAATTCCCACATGTCATGGGAGGGACCCGGTGGGAGCTAATTGAATCATGGGGCGGGTCTTTCCCAGGCTGTTCTTGTGATAGTGAGTAAGTCTCATGAGATCTGATGGATTTACAAAGAGGAGCTCCCCTGCACAAATTCTCTCTTCCCTGACACCCTGTAGGATATAACTTGCTACCCCTTGCCTTCCACCATGATTGTGAGGTCTCTCTAGCCATGTGGAACTGTGAGTCAATTAAACATCTTTCCTTTGTAATTATCCAGTCTCAGGTATGTCTTCATTAGCAGTGTGAGAACAGACTAATACAGTCAATTAGCTGGAAACAGGGATGTGTGACTTGGCTAATCAACCACTTCGAGTGTGTATGCTTTGTTTTATCACTAGACTGAAAAATTAATTTTCTGAGGACTTGGGGTTTGTAAGACCTCCAAAGTCGATGAAATCTATTTACTGATAAGTATTTTGTACTCTTTTCATTTCTTCTCTTTCTTCTTCCCTTCCTTGCCAAAAACATAGCTGTTACCTCCAAATGTTTTCTCCTGCCCGCTTTATTTTATGACAAGAACACCTAACATAAATTCTACCCTCTTAGAAAATTTTTGTTAACCATAGGCATCATGTTGCATAATATATCACTAGGACTTATTGCTTACATAATTTTAATTGTCACCTGCTACATTGGTGACCTTCAGACTCTTTGGCTCTGATCCGCTCTCCTTTTCTAGAGTCCCATATTCTGTAATAATAACAATATCAACAACAATGGCATCTGTAGCAAAGATCATTGTATGCCTACTGTAATGCTCATTCTCTCCTTTTTAAGTGAGAGAATCTCAATATTTTATATAGGGCAGCAATGCACCCTGTCTTTGAAACCTCCGCTTCCTTTGAGGTATGATTATGGAACTAAATTCTACCTGGTTAGCTGTCATCAGAAGTGCTGTGCAGGGTTTTTGAAATTGGAGGCAGAGGGGCGCTTTAATGCCCTTTCTGCTTCTTGCATGTGGGTGTGTTGACTGAAGCTCCAGAACTATGCTGGATCATGAGGCAATGAGCTAAGGATGGTGGAGCCGAGAGAGAAATATCTGGATATCTGATGTCCCCAGCACTGCTCTGGACTGATTGCCTCTGGTATTTTATTGCACAAGAGAAAAAGAAACATTTATGTGTTTAAGCCATTGAATCATTTTGGCTTTTTAGTTATTCTAGCTGAATCAAATCCTATAACTGGTGACATTACTTACTAGATTCTATGTGTCAGGCACCATGACTCTTTATATATATTTTCTATATGTATATAGAAAAGCTCTTTATATATATTTTCTAATTTAATCCACTAATCTTTGAAGAGATATTCTATTATTAGTCCCATTTTATAGATTTTAAACATTAGGCTTAAAGACGTTAAGTCACTTGTTCAAGATCCCTCAGCTGATACATTCTGGGGCAGTATTTGAATGTACGCAGGCAGAGTTCAGGAATCTGACCCTCATTTCTGGTATCTTGAAGATACCACTCTTTAAGTTGTTCCCTTGATATCAAGAGCTAAGAAGATATATTTTCTTCCTAAATTAACCACACCTCTGTTTTCTATTTCTCTGTTATTATTGATAGGGCACAGACATGCCTGCCAAAAGATTTTAAAGTCTCCCCTCCTCAACCTTCCTTTCTCAGGAGATGAAGGCTGGGAAGAGAACTAAGGAAATGATCCAAGGTGATGCTCCTAGACTTTTGAATTAAAGGACTAGGTTTTTAATTTAATTTAATTTAATTTATTTTCAGGTGACTCTATTGATGTAGAGTTTACAGCCTTATTTTTCAAAGTAGGGAAATTAATAAAGTGCAACCTGCCATGAACATAATTTTACAAAAAAGTAAATTTTCACGAGAGAGAGAGAAAAATGATATAATTATTACAAAGAGCAGTTCTTCAAGCCATAAATTGTAAGGTTAGCATTTTAAATACCCTGCATTATCTTTGTATTTCTTCTTCTCTCATTTTTGCAGGGACTAGTGTGAATGCCATCAGGATTTGAGAAACCTTTATTTAAGATTGCAAAGGAGGGGAAAGTGCTAGAACAGTTGCCTCAAATTGCAAACCAGGCCAAACAATGATGAACAAGTGCGGCAAGATTGCTATTTGACACCAATATCTTTTCTCCTTTTCTTCCTTAGTATAAGGACCGTGGCTTTTATTTGGGGCAATACGCCCAGTTAAAAGAATATGTATACTTTCCTGCAGGTAGGTCTGGCCAAGTGACTAAATTCCGGTCAATGAGATATAAGCAACATATTAAGTAGGACTTCTAGGACAGCACTTAATTGAGCTCAGCTGCAAAGGGGACCTGCTTGTCTTCCCAGGCTTGCTTTTTCTGCTAATCTAGGAGAACACTGTGGCTGGCATGGTAGATTGCATCTATCATGGCCTGAGGATGGCATTGCTGAAAGGTGGCCTCCCATGTCCCCGATGAAACTTTGGAGCCCCCCAAAATAGCCTGCCTTTGGACTTCTTTTGCATGAGAAGGAATTTCATCTTGTTTAAGATACTATTCCCCTCCTCCTCCTCCTTCTTCTTCTTCTGCTCCTTCTTCTTTTCTCTTCTTCCTCTTCTCCTCCTCATCTCCTTCTCCTCCTCCTCCCCATCTCCCTCCTTCTTTTCCTTCTTCTTCTTTTTTTTTTTTTCTTTTAGAGACAGGATCTCCCTTTGTTGTCCAGACTGGTCTTGAACTCCTGGACTCAAGTGATCCTTCTGTCTCCGCCTCCCAAAGTGCTGGGATTACAGGCGTGAACGACTGTGCCTGTTACATGTTTCTACTTGTTACATGTTTCTACTGATAACCCACATAAAAGGGTAAATGAAAATCCATTTTGGACACAGCAATCATGGTAGTGTTAGAAAGAATTCAGGAGATCATCTGTTTCATTTATTGGGAAGAAAATCAGAGGCAGAGCCACAAAGTGACTTGCTCAAAGTCACATCATTCAACATTCCTGCTACAAATATTTGTTGAGCATATCCTATGTGTGAGGCTCTGTCCCACAAGCTGGGGTCACAAAGATGAAGCAGGGCATGAATCTGGCTACCCAGACTCCCTAAATGGGGCTGGACGGGCTGACTGCCTTTCTCCCTGCATTATGCACCCAGCACAGTCTCTGTGGTGGGCTTTATGGTGGGTTCTGTCCAGTGACCCCAAACCAGGGCCTAGGGCCTCACTCTGGGGGAAGATGGGTGTGGGTCAAAGAAGGAAGGTCAAGGAGCCGATCACCTGGGGCTGTCTTGTAAGTTGGAGAAAAGCAAAAGGAGCAAGAGAAGAAATTATAGCATTTACTTTTGTTGTATTCAAGACTAAAGAAAATGCTTACAGAAAACCACACAGACTTCCATTTCTCCTGAAGTAACATGCACATATGGGTGTCAAAGCACCTCCAATCACAAATGCACACTCATAAATGCACATATTCCCAGGAAACCTTTGCAAGATTACATTTCTTTTGCTCCTTTAAAAACATCTCGTGTGTTTGGGTGCATGTTTATGCGGTTTATGTGGAAAGGGGGTGGGGTGGAGGCAATAAAACAATACCGTTACTGGGGGCCCCTGGGGAGAATTTCTGAATTCCCTGGGATAGGAAGTTCCCTAAGAAAGCAGGAGCCACTTAAATTCCCACCAAACAACAAAGCTCAGGCAGCCAAGATAAAAGGAGAGTGGGGGAGGAGAGAAAACACACACACACACACACACACACACACACAAAACACCTCACTCTGGTTTAGGGAAGCAGGTGCACCCAATACAAACAATATTATTTCTTCTATTATTTGTGGAGTTTAGGAACAAAACAAAACAAAACGAAACAATACTCAACTCCTCCCCTCCAGGGTGGGGGGAACCTCCAAAAATGCTCAACGCAACAAGATAAAAAAGGTCGTTTCTCACCATATGTAACAGCAAAGAAACTAAATTTAAAACTAACAAACACAAAGAAAAGCCCCAGACTACCAGACAATTAAGAACATTGGGCTAAATCAAGTTTAAAGGACACATTTTACCTTTGTGTGTTTGTGGTCAGCCTCCCATACTGTCATCAGGGTTAATGAAGCTTAAGTGGTGCATTTCCCCGCTAGTTACAGGCTATCTGCAGCTTTAAAACAATCAGCTGAAGTTCTGAGTCATGTCTGTTTGTATTTACACTGTGCTTGCTGCAAGTATGTAATGCATCGGGGAATGTGGCCATCAGGAACACAGGTAAAATCAGAAGCAGGTGTACAGTGGGGCTCCAGGGCCCCCCACTTGCACAGACCCCTTCTGAAGCCTGGGAGGGCCCTGGCAATGTGCCCACTGGTCATATGTTTTTGTACAATTTGTAAAAATAAATTATTTCTTCTTGGCAGTTTGGGGGAGAAAAGCATCAGGATAAGCAGCTAAAGTATATGGGGCTTAATACATAGGTGATGGGTTGATAGGTGCAGCAAACACACCACCATGGCACATGTTTACCTATGTAACAAACCTGCACATCCTGCACATGTATCCCGGAACTTAAAATAAAATGGTGGCTCACGTCTATAGTCCCAGAACTTTGGGAGGCTGAGGCAGGTGCATCACGAGGTCAGGAGATTGACACCATCCTGGCTAACATCGTGAAACCCTGTTTCTACTAAAATACAAAAAATTAGCCGGGCGTGGTGGTGTGTGCCTGTAGTCCCAGCTACTTGGCAGGGTGAGGCAGAGGAATCACTTGAACCCGGGAGAAGGATATTGCAGTGAGCTGAGGTCGAGCCACTGCACTCCAGCGTGGCAACAGAGCGAGGCTTAAAAAAAAAAAAAAAAAAATCAAGAAAAAAATCATTTTTCTGCATTTTATATGGACACCCAAATTTCAAGGCCTAGAAAACCTGGATCTATCCTGAGTGGGCTTTGTTCAAACTTCCACAAAAAGCTTTTTTTTTTTACTGAAAAATCCCTTCCATTCTTAGGGTATAGGAATTATAATGACATATACACAGTATGTAGTCAAGGCTGGAAGTCCCATCTGACAAGGTACCCCGGGACAAAAAGTTGGGGAATGAGAAGTTTGAAGAACTGTTACGCAGGGAACTCGGGTGAATTTGGGGGAGAGGTCCCCTTGGATAAAGGTAGTAATGGATAGAGGCTTGGATCTTTCACCTGCTAAAACCCTCTAAATCTTGTGCAGGGATCTAGGCTAGCTTTTTGGCATTTTATCACATAGTATTTTAATAATACGTTAACCCAAAATTTCCGGCTTGAGGAATTTCTCTTCATTTCTGCTGCAGGGTCGGGTGGGGACAAGAGACCTCAGTCAGATAACCCCAGCTGGCTCTGCCCAAGCATGCAGGCAGGGGAAGTAGCCGATTTATGGAAAGGACTCAGGCACCTTCCGGAAAGCACTCAAGAGGAGAGGGAACTGAGAAAAACAAGGACAAGCAGCCTTGGAAAACGAGGCGTTGTTTAGAATACAACCAGTGCCTGTTGTTTGGATTCTCTTCCAGCTCAGTCCCCAGGGATGCATGCCAGGGCCTCCAACAAAGAAGGCCCAGAAAATTTAAAAGGCATTCTACTAGGACCGTATGGCGCTGCAAACCCCAGGCTGAACCACAACCTAATGTGATCTGAGAGGAAAGGTATTTTCTCCACAGGTCACTCTCAGAGCTGGGTGGAGAATGGAATAGCCTAGATCCCGAGAATGGAGTCTTCTAAGCACAGAGGATCTGGAAAGGATTCAGGGAGGACAAGACACCCCTGTGGTCTCTGGAGCTTTGAGGTGACACAAGCAGCTCGGTAGCAGCTGCTAAGCAGGAGAGAAGAAAAACATCATCTTGAGGCTAGAGGAACATGTGAGCCATCCCTGGGCCACTAAAAGAAACTGACCCAGAAAAATCAGGCTTGAGAGTAACGACCACAACTGGCACAACAACATCGTGATGATGATAGTTTAATAATCTATACCATATCATAATGTAATCGTTCATAACAGTATATGATTGCCACGGGGCAGGCATTAGGTTAGCTCGCTGTATCCCTCATCTCCTTTAACCTTCCCTGAACAATCAGGTAGGTTCTGTTACTGTAGCTGGTCTACAAATGAGGAAACCAGAGAAAGCAAGTAAGTTGCCTAGAACTAGCACACACCTAGTAAGTACTGGAGCTGGAATTCTAACCTGTATGTCTCGATCTTGAGCCCACCTTCTTAACTGCTATTTACATGGTAGTGGGAGCAAATGAAGCCAAAGAAATAGTGTTTTGTTCCTCTTATTGCAAATTTATTTTCACCACCAGACTGCTGGTATGACCTGGAAAACATATAATATTACTATAAAAACTAATGTGATCATACATCCATTCATTCAAAAACGTTTACTGAATGCCTATAACTGAGCTGTGGCCTATGCTGACTGGTGGAAGCTCTGGGCTATCCTTCCACTTTAAGGAGTTCTCATGTTAAAATTCTAAAAAATCCATGTGATAGCTGAGCTCTTAGATGTTTCCTATTATGAATTTGTTACATTTTCTCCCTTCTAGGCATTTTTATTTTGCATAATCATAGCTTTTGCCCAATTCATTCCGAAGTAGAAACCACCTTCTTCATTGGGTATGTTTAAGCAATCGGACCAAGGGTAACCTTAGTTTATGTCCAGAAAAGCAGGCCAAATTGTAAAGGTTGAATTGTGCCTCTCTGACTGAAAGGAGGAAATTGAAAAAATGTTCTGCCAAAACGTGCTTACTGATTAACTGCCGTTGTATATATAAGAGTCAAGGTTTATTGTCCGCTTGGAGAACTCAGTCATATATAACTGAAAATCATCCGCCTGTACAGGTAACTTATACTGATTAGTGAATATTGCATCACCGTTCTAGCAAAGAGGAACTTATTTTAACTTCATGAAAGCTGAGAATTCTTTTCTATGTACCATCCCTGCTGATAAGATAGAATCCATTGAAAATGTAATGATTGCTCCAGAATTTCCACAATTCAAAACGTGATAGCTAGTAACGGTTTGCCTGCTGAGTGAGAACATAGTTTGGCATTTAAGTTGTCCTATTGTTTATGACTTATTTCATGGAAACTTTGACTTTGGAAAGGCACAAGCTGTGATTCTGACTATTGGGGGTGGGGGAATCAAAAGTTTAGGGGGAACCTATTCTGTTCTGGATAAAAATAGTCCTACTCACTCTATTGCTTTGCAAGGAAAACATCAATTAGATTGAACAATGTTCCCTGCAGAACGTAGATGCCGCGTTGTCTCTGGATAACTCCTTTGAATTTGCTTTGGACTGCGTTGTGTCTTCTGTTGGGAGGAAATTATCAACAACAAGAGGAAATCCTGTACTAGTATTGAATAGTCCTTATTTTAAAGGTACTTCCCTTCTTGTGGGAATTGTATGTAATCAGAACAACACTATAAAATGTCTGAATTATTGTACAAGGTTTGACTTTCAGCCCTATTTTTTTTTTTTAAAGATCAACTTATTGTGCTTGAGATATAGTCAATTGTTGGGTTAGAGAGCATTCTTCCCGAGCAGCATGAACCTCACCAAGGTGGGGTGGAGGTTAAAGCAGCGGCTGCAGGAAGCAGGAGGTCCTTAGAGACACTCGTGTATTCTAGAGCACACAATGACTAATAAATGCTAAAATTACTCTGGAAAGAGCTCTTTGAGTCACAAACATTTGCCCCTTTCTGAGCAGAGTTGACATAGCTTCAAACTGGGGGGAACCGGGTAAGGCTGCCTATGATTCTCTGCCTTTTGGTTTGGCCCAGCCAAAGAACGGGGGGATTTGAGACAAATGGGTCTTGAAGACCTGGGGTAGAAAAAAAATTTCACTTACTTTTCTCCTTCTGAGAGTAGCTAAGTATTACCTGTGGGCAAGAAGTTGCTTAGAAACAGAAAGAGCCCAACCAGCAATTCCACTCCTGGATATTTATCCAAAGGAAATGAAATCCCTATGTTGAGGTATTCTGTACTCCCACGTTTGTTGCTGTACTGTTCACAATAGCCAAGATTAGGAAACAACCTAAGTGTCCATCAACAGATGAATGGATAAAGAAAATGTGGTACATATACACAATGGAGCACTATTCAGTCATGAAAAAGAATGAGATCCTGTCATTTGTAACGACATGGATGGAACTGGAGGACATTATGTTAAGTGAAATAACAGGCACAGAAAGACAAACTTTGCATATTCTCACTCATTTGTGGGACCTAAACATGAAAACAATTGAACTCATTGAGACTAGAGTTAGAAGGATGTTACCAGAGTCAGGGAAGGGTGGAAAGGGGTGGGGATGGTGGAAATGGCTAATGGATATAAAAATATAGTTGGACAGAATGAATAAGATCTAGTATTTGATAGCACCATAGGGTGACTACAGTCAACAATAACTTACTGTACATTTAAAAATAACTAAAAGTATAACTGGAATGTTTATAACACAAATAAATAATAAATATTTGAGGTGATGGATACCTCATATTTACCCTGATGTGATCATTATGCATTGTATGCCTGTATCAGAATATCTCACATGCTCCATAAATATATACACCTAAAATGTACCCATACAAATAAAAACCAAAAAATAAAATTATATAAAAAAGAAGGAACCCACAAGAATAGTCTTTAGCTCGAAATCTTACTTCTCTGGTTCATGAAAGTGATAAGCAGGCTACAAGGGAGATGCCTGCTACCATGGTCTGGGTGCTAACCCATAAACGTAATGCTTCTTGAACTTCCTGCTGAGGCACTCCCAGCAAGAGGAGGATAAACTGGTACACTGTGAGGTACACTTGGCTCAAAGCAGCCAGGTATAAGCACAAAGTTCTTTGAGTTTTGTCTCTTCTCTTAAAATTCATGAGGCTCTGGTATTCCACTCTATCATATATCAATGTTGACTTGAATACAAATTCAATAAAGCTTCCTGCAATGATGGAAATGTTCCATATTTGCACTGTCTGATATGTAGCCACTAGCTACATGTGACTATGGAGCACTTGAAATGTTGCTGGAGTAACTGAGGAACTGAGTTTTGATTTTAATTATTTTAAATTTGAATAGCCACACGTGGCTAGTGGCTCCTCTAGTGGACAGCACAGCACAAATGGATACATTGTCTTTAGTCTCGGATTTCTTAGTTCAACAGTTATCTCCCAGGATAAGTACTGGCCTAACAGCTCAGTCATAGTCTGCCCATGGGTAGATCTAGAAATGCACAAGCCAGTTGCAATGCTGACTACCTTGCCTTTTCCCCTTATGGCTCTTGGACTTCAGACAGAGGTGAACACCCACCTTTTTGCAGCTTCTCTCTGTGTTGGTCAGCTCAACTCTTTCTTCTGAATCCCCTCCCAAGTAGCAACCATGTGATTTCAGGAAACCCAAAGGAACTCTTAAGAAGGACAACGTGAGTGATCCCTGCACAGGGTGCTGACCTGAAACCTGAAACCCCTGTGGTCCTGTCTTTTGTTTCTCAGGGTGAGGGTGCCTTGCATTTCCACCAAGAATAGTTCCTGCTGCCATTGACCTCTGCAGAGAGCATCCTGCAGCTCCCACAGCAGGACTCCCGCTGCACTTAGGGCTTACCAACATTCTTCTGACTTCCAACCTTTCTTCAGCAGCAGGTGTGCTGGTTTCCCTTCATATTCTTCGCTCATGGAAAGACCTAACCTGACTTATCTGTAGACTGGGCCATTCTCAGGTACTCTTGAGCAGTCTGCCAGATTTCTTTTCTTTTTTTTTTGAGACAGGGTCCCACTCTGTCGCTCAGGCTGGAGTGCAGTGGTGTGATTTCGGCTCATTGCAACTTCTGCCTCATGGGCTCAAGCGATCTTCCCACCTCAGCTTCCCGAGTAGCTGGGACTACAGGTGCGCGCCACCAGGCCCAGCTAATTTTTTTTCTTTCTTTTTTTTTTTTTTTTTGTATATTTAGTGGAAATGGAGTTTTGCCACATTACCCAGGCTGGTCTGGAACTTCTGGGCTCATTGATCTGCCCGCCTCCACCTCCCTCCCTGCTGGAATTATAGGTGTGAGCCATCGCTCCCAGCCTTGCAGGATTTCTTTCTCTTCTTACCAGTCTCATGAATTCTGTTCTGTAACTCCCAGCCCCCACATTGAAAGGGTAAGCTCTGAGCGTGGAAGCCTAGAGGCGTTTTATACCCCCCACTTTCTGAACAATTCTGATGACTATATAGTTAACTCAAAAGCATCAGGGAATAGCGCATCCTGATTAAGACAATTTTAGCATACTGAAACTAACTATACCTGCCAAATGTAGGTTAGCCAATTTCCAGAGAATTCAGCACAATAAAACAATCTTAGCAAGGAAGCTATGCTACATGGAATGCAATCTTTCTTTGGTGGCTTAGAAGGCATTTCGGGGTCTTGCAATGCCTTAGAGTCCTCATTATGAACAGTAATTACCCTTCAATTGTGCAGCATGGAATAATTATGTTTATCTTAGTTTTCCAGTAGGTTGGATTCAAGATAAACAGATGTTTGCTGCAAATAAAACGATTTCTAATATTATTTCTAATACTAATTACGTTTTAACTGTTTGGGCTCTGTGCGAGTTAAATTTATTATGTTACATTACTAACATTAAGATTGTTCATAGGAACATTTTAAAATTTACTTATATGTTCTAGGAATTAAACTAAAAATGTGAAAACACTCCTTTTAAATAAAGGTGTTTTTCTGGCCAACATGGTGAAACCAGGTCTCTACCAAAAAAAAAAAAAAAAATTACAAAAAATTAGCCAGGCATGGTGGCAGTCTCCTGTAATCCCAGCTACTCGGGAGACTGAGGCAGGAGAATCGCTTGAACCTGGGAAGCGGAGGCTACAGTGAGCCCAGATCACACCACTGCACTCCAGCCTGGGTGACACAGCGAGACTCCGTCTCAAGACAAATAAATAAGCTAAACTAAACTAAACTAAACTAAAATAAATAAAGGTGTTTTTGATGCAACAGGTGCAATCTAGAAAGCTGAGTAGAAATCAGGCTTTTGAAGAATGAATCATGTATAAGAAAATGTATTTTTTAAGATGATGAAAATAATGTGCTCATAATAAATATGAAAAGCATTGAAGTAATTTTTTAAAAGATCTGTAATCTCATCACAATAAATAACACTGAGTAACAACTGTGTGTTTATTTCTCCCAGTGCTTTTACTATGCATGTATTGTAAACAGGTTTTTATATTTTTATAAAGCAGATTTATATGAAA
Organism: Mandrillus leucophaeus; assembly: GCF_000951045.1. NCBI lineage: Eukaryota > Metazoa > Chordata > Mammalia > Primates > Cercopithecidae > Mandrillus > Mandrillus leucophaeus. The sequence goes on along the minus strand of NW_012103654.1, from coordinate 1,149,687 downwards.
TATACTTTTCTTTTTTGAGATGGAGTCTCATTTTGTCACACAGGCTGGAGTGCAGTGGTATGATCTCAGCTCACTGCAGCCTCTGCCTCCTGGGCTCAAGCGATTTTCATGCCTCAGCCTTCTGAGTAGCTGGTACTACAGGGTGCGTGCCACCACACCCAGCTAATTTTTGTATTTTCAGTAGAGATGGCGTTTCATGTCAAGTTGCCCAGGCTAGTCTCAAACTCCTGACCTCAAGTGATCCACCCATCTTGGCCTCCTAAAGTGCTGGAATTATAGGCATGAGTCACTGCCCCCAGCCATATGAAATATACTTTCATATCGTACTTATTTTACGTAAGATTTTGCCATGTCATTGAAAACCATTTTAAATAGAAACAGTGTAATTTATTTAACCATTTTCCTTCTTTGACTTGATTTTTCACTTTTCTAACTAGAATATATAATGATGCTGTGAACATCCTGTTCATACATTTTGGAGTACATCTCAGGTTATTTTCTCAGCATATATTCTTAGAGATATTATTTGCAAATAATGTGAACATTTTTAAAACCCTTGACATGTCTTGCACAATTGCTTTTTAAAAAGATTGTACTAGTTTACTCTTCCAGCCACTGCATGTGATAATGTCTCCTAGCACCATCTGCAGGACAGGAGACAGTATACCTAATGGTCACAGCTGAAGCAATGGAACCTGAGACGTATGGGTGGGCTGGCCTCTACCGTTTCATAGCTGTAGAACCTGAAGCAAGTTATTTAATTGTGAACCTCAGTCTCTCAGCTGTACACGAGTTGACAGGACTAAATGAGGCAATGATAAACCACTTAGCACATTATTCGCTATATAGTAAGACTTTATATTAGGTATATTGGTAGTAGGCTGGGTGCGGTGGCTCACACATGTAATCCCAGCACTTTGGGAGGCCAAGGCGGGTGGATCATGAGGTCAAGGAATCAAGACCATCCTGGCCAACACAGTGAAACCCTGTCTCTACTAAAAATACAAAAATTAGCTGGGTGTGGTGGCATGTGCCTGTAGTCCCAGCTACTCTGGAGGCTGAGGCAGGAGAATTGCCTGAACCCAGGAGGCGGAGGTTGCGATGAGCCGAGATCAGGCCACTACAGTCCAGCCTGGCAACAGAGCGAGACTCTGACTCAAGAAAAAGAAGAAGAATTATTGGTAGTAAAAAGATCTATTCTGCCATTCTAATGGACAAAATGATATATCATTTTATTTTGTATTTTAAAACCTTAAAATTAATAATAGTATTTACTTTTATATTATTACAAAAGCAGTCCTAGAAAAATTAGGAAATACAAATCAGCACAAGAGAGGGAAATTCATAATCTTGAAAATCTCAACTTTTTGCTATATTTGCATTGCACTTGCTTTTTAGAGGATGGCATTATTTTATGGACAGCTTTCTTAATTTATTCCACAGTTATCGCTCCATTCTTTTTATGTTGTTACTTTTCCTGTGTTAATATCAGTAATTAAATTTTCCTGGACAAACACTAATTTTATAGAGACTTCAAAATTATCTCATATAGAGGTGTACATAGCATTCTGTTTAAAAGATATCTCATAATGGCAGTGCTATTTTCTCATAACTTGCATTTATGACCTGATGTTAGAGAGCAGGAGGGATTGAAATCATCCTACCTTCTTTCAGATGGGCAGGTTTATTCTGTTTTAAGTGGTTTTGCATTTGTGGGCCAGGAAACATGTTTCTACATCCAGTTCCACTGGTCTTGAAGAACTTGAAAATGCCTCCCTATTCTGGCGGTCACTTGCATGTGGCCCCCATCTTCAATATGCTATGCTTTCCTTTCTTCCCTACCCTCCACTGGCTTCTTCACCTCCACCCCCATGACTCACTTCCTGCTACTTTTCTGGGAAGTTAGGAGAAGCTGTCTCTAACTGTTAACCTGATTCTGTGCTTTACCAAAACCCAGAATATATCTTGAAAAGATATTTTAAAAATGAAAGAAAAATAGTATTTCTCTATTCTCTTAATTTATCTAGGTTAAATGCATTTTACTATGATTAATACACAGGGAAATTAAAAAAATTAGTCTTATTAAGAATTTTACAGTTTACTGAAAAAAGAAGACACATATACACATAACTGTAATTCAATGAAGAAAGTGTGATATGCTATAAGAGAAGATGCTGGTGATATAGTTTGGATATTTGTCCTTGCCCAAATCTCATGTTGATTTTGTTTTTTTTTTTTGAGACAAGGTTTCACTCTGTCTCCCAGGCTAGAGTGCAGTGATTGTGATCTTGGCTTACTGCAACATCCATCTCCCAGGCTCAAGCCATCCTCCTGCTTCAGCCTCCTGAGTAACTGGAACTATAGGCACATGTCATGGTGCCTGGCTAATTTTTGTATTTTTTTTTTTTTTTGTAGAGATGGGGTTTTGCCATGTTGCCCTGGCTTGTCTTGAACTCCTGAGTTCAGGTGGTCCGTGCACCTTGGCCTCCCAAAGTGCTGGGATTACAGGCATGAGCCACTGTGCCCAGCTCCATATCTCATGTTGAATTGTAATCCCCAATGCTAGAGATGGGGCTTGGTGAGAGGTATTTGGGTCATGGGATCCCTCATGGCTTGGTGCTATCTGCATGATAGTGAGTTCTCATGAGATCTGGTTGTTTAAAAGTGTGTGGTACCTCCCCCCCCCCCACTCTCTCTCTTGCTCTTGCTCTACCATGTGAGATCCTGGCTCCCTCTTTGACTTCTGTCATGAATGTAAGCTTCCTGAAGCCTCTTCAGAAGTAGATGCCAGTACCATGCTTCCTGTGCAGCTTGCAGAACTATAAGCCAATTAAGCCTCTTTTCTTATAAATTACCTATTTTCAGACACTTCTTTATAGCAGTGCAAGAATGGCCTAACACAGAAAATTGGTACCAAAGAGCGAGGCATTGCCATAAAGATATCTGAAAATGTGGAAGCAGCTTTGGAACTGAGTAATGGGCAGAGACTGGAAAAGTTTGGAGGGCTCAGAGGAAGACATGAAGATAAGGAACTTACCTAAACTTCTCTAAAAAGTTTGGAACTTCTTAGAGACTGGTTAAATGATTGTGACCAAAATGCTGATAGTGATATGGACAGTGAAGTCCAGGCTGCCAAGGTCTCTGATGGAAATGAGGAACTTATTGGGAGCCGGAGCAAAGGTAAGACGTAAGATGTGGCCACATCTTATGCCTTAGCAAAGAGTGTGGCTGCATTGTGTCCATGCCCTAAGGATCTATGGAAGTTCGAACTAAAGGGTGATGATTTAGGGTATCTGGCAGAAGAAAGTTCTAAGCATCAAAGCATTCAAGATGTGACCTGGCTGCTTCTAACAGCCTATATTCAAATGTGGGAGCAAAGAAATGACTTAAAGTTGGAATTTATACTCACAAGAGATGCAGAACATAAAAGTTTGAAAAATTTGCAGAACGGGCATGTGACAGAGAAAAACAAAGCTTCTTCAGGAAAGGAATTTAAGCAGGCTAAGGAGCAACCACTTGCTAGAAATGTGCATAACTAAAAGGGAGCCAAATGTTAATATCCAAGACAATGTCCCAAAAGGCCTCGAAGGTGTTTCAGAGATCTTCTCAGCAGTCCCTCCCACTGTAGGCCCAGAGGCCTGGGATGGAAGAATAGTTTCATGGGCCAGGCCCAGTGATCCACTGCCCTGTGCAGCCTTGGGACACTGACTCCCACATCCCAGCCACTCCAGCCCCAGCTGGGGCTCAATGGGGGCCAAGTACAGCTTGAGCTGCTACTTTGGAGAACATAAGCCATACAGTTTGGCAGCTTCCACATGGTGTTAAACTTGTTGGTGCATAGAGCACAAGAGTGAAGGGTTGTCAGCTTCCACCAAGATTTCAGAGGATGTGTGAGAAAGCCTGGATGTTGAGGCAGAAGCCTGCTGCAGGGGCAGAGCCCTTACAGAGAAACTCTACTAGGGCAGTGCTGAGGGGATATGTAGGGTTGGAGCCCACACACAGGGTCTCCACTGGGGTATTGCCTAGTGGAGCTGTGGGAAGGGGGCCACTGTCTTCCAGACCCCAGAATGGTAGATCTACTGGCAGCTTGCTGGCTGTGCCTGGAAAAGCCACAGGCACTCAACTCCAACACACGAGAGCAGCTGTGGGGGCTGCACCCTGCAAAGCCAAATGGGTGGTATGGCCCAAGGCCCTGGGAACTCAGCCTTGCACCAGTGTGCACTGGATGCAGGATATGGAGTCAGAGGAGATTATTTTGGAGTTTTAAGATGTAATGACTACTTTGCCGGGTTTTGAAATTTCATGGGGCCTGTAACCCCTATCTTCTGGCTGATTTCTCCCTTTTGAAACAGGAATATTTACCCAATGCCTGTACCTCCATTGTATGTTGGAAATAACTAACTTGTTTTTGATTTTACAGGGTTGCAGGTAGAAGAAACTTGTCTCAGATGAGAGTTTGGATTTTTGAGTTAATGTTATAATGAGTTAAGACTTTGGGCAACTGTTGGGAAGGCATGATTGTATTTTGCAATGTGAGAAGGATATAAGATTTGCTAAGTGCCAGGGGCAGAATGATATAGTTTGGATATTTGTCCCTGTCCAAATCTCATATTGAATTGTAATCCCCAATGCTGGAGGTGGGGCCTGGTGGGAGATGTTTTGGTCATGGGGGTGGATCCCTCATGGCTTAGTGAAGTCTTCATGATAGTGAGTTCTCATGAGATCTGGCTCCCACTGTCCCATACGAGATGCTGCCCCCTGCTTCACCATCTGCCATGATTGTAAGCTTCCTGAGGCCTCCCCAGAAGCAGATGCCAGCACCATGTTTCCTGTACAGTCTGCAGAACTGTGAGCTAATTAAACCTCTTTTCTTATAAATTACCCAGTCTCATAGCAATGCAAGAATGACCTAATACATTAGGGGAATTTCAAGGGAGAGCTTATTTTCAACTATAGAGATTAAGTTTTCATAAGAATTGTCATTTGTGCTAAACCTCAAATGATGGATTGGATATGACAAAGCTGTGCATGGGGCAGGAAGGGCATGCCAAGAAATAATAGCAGATACTGGGTCCAGAGGTAGCAGTGTGTGCTGTAGGTGTGGGAGATATTTGATTGTTCCTCTGGGGGAGTGTTTGGTGGCTCTTTGGGTAGGTGTTTGGTGGTTTCTCTGGAGAGGTTTGGTGGTTCCTCTGGGGAGGTGTTTGGTGGTTTTTCTGGAGAGGTGTTTGGTGGTTCCTCTTGAAAGGTGTTTGGTGGCTCCTCTGGAAAGGTGTTTGGTGGTTCCTCTGGGAGATGTTTGGTGGTTCCTCTGGGGAGGTTTTTTGTGGTTTCTTGGGGAGGTTTAGTGGGTCCTCTTGGAAGTCTTGGGTGATTCTTCTGGGGGACTGTTTGGTGGTTCCTTGTAGAGGTTTGGTGGGTCCTCTGGAGAGGTGTCCGGTGGTTCCTCTGGAGAGGTATTTAGTGTTTCCTCTGGAGACGTGTCTGGTGATTCCCCTGGAGAGGTTTTGGTGGTTCCTCTGAAGAAGTGTCTGGTGGTTCCTCTGGAGAGGTATTTGGTGGTTCCCTGGGGAGGTTTAGTGGATCCTCTTGGAGGTGTTTGGTGGTTTCCCTGAGGAAGTGTTTGGTGGTTCCTTGGGGGAGGCTTGGTGGTTCCTCAGGGGGGCAGTGTTTGGTGGTCCCTTTGAGGGGTAGGTCCTCTTCAAAGTGTTTGGTGGTTCCTTTGGGGAGGTTTGGTGGTTCCTCTGGGGATGTGTTTGGTGGTTCCTCTGGGGAGATGTTTGGTTGTTCCTTGGGGGAAGTTTGGTGGTTCCTTGGGGGATGTTTGGTGGTTCCTTGGGGAGGTTTGGTGGTTCCTCTAGGCCAGTGTTTGGTGGTTCCTTGGTTCCTTGGGGGATGTGTGGTGGTTCCTCTGGGGAGGTGTTTGATGGTTCCTCTGGGTAAGTGTTTGGTGGTTCCTCTGGGAGGTGGTTTTTTGGGGAGGTTAGGTGGTTCCTCTAGGGAGGTGTTTTGTGGGGGAGGTTTGGTGGTTCATCTGGGGAGGTGTTTGGTAGTTTATTTGGTAAGAACGTAGGAAGTATAAAGTAAATACTGATTATAAAGTACCTTGATGCTAAGGAGGCTGGCCGCTTTAAAGGTTTTGAGGGAAGTAAGTGGAGCTTCGCTCTAGAAAAGTTAACCTGAAAGGCATTCCCATATTAGATCAGGGATGGGAGAGCCTGGAGCTGTACCCTATCATATAGGCTTGTCTGGAGCTTTCAGACAGGCAGTGACTGACTGAAGCTAGCTGGTGGTTTGCTTATTAAACATGTCTGAGTGAATTTTCTTTATTCTACAAAGAAATATTCTCTCTCTGTCTCAGTTTTCTTAAAACACATGGCCCTCTCAATCCATCCCCTCACCCTGTTTTGAATAAAGACATGGATTTTAGAAGTTAACAATAATTGTACCCTTACTTTGTGCCAGACATTATTCTAAGTGCTTCTAAATCTTTTTTCCTCACAACCATTCCACAAGCTTGGTATTGTCCTTTAACAATGAGGTTTTGAGGCACAGGGAGATGAGTGAAGCTGGCTGAGGCCAAACCTGTGATCAGAATGGTGGCCGAGGGTTTGAATCCAGGCAGTGCCTGGCTCCAGAGCCCTTTGTTCTTCACCATTGCATGATGCAATTGAGGGTAGAAAAAGTGCCTAGATTACAAGCTAATCAACTGAGCAAGCACAAGTTTAAAAGGCCACTGACATTTGCCCTCAGTGTCCAGAATCTCAGTGGAGGGCTCATGGGAGGCTGGAGAAGTTATGCCCTAGCTGAGAGGCAACCTTGCCTCAGCTCTAGCTGATGGCTGCCATGTAGGAAAACAGGCCACTGTCACCAAAAATTTCAAATTTTAAAAGAAGCTGGAAACCTAGATTTTCATGTGAAATCTCTTGATTGTTAAATGGTGGTTTAAATGAGTTTAAACATAATGATGTTATATAAGGTACCATTCGTGGGAAGTAATTAAGTGTTGTCATGAGTTGTGATTGATTCCTATGCCTCCCTCCAATTCATTGCCAATTCTCCTTTTCTTTCTTTAATTTGGCTTTAGCTGCCTTTTGTGCATTAGGATTTCAGTTAGACAAAGTGATAAGAACCGTAACATTACATTGCTTATAAGGAATGACTGATGCTTGATTTCTTTGAACAGCTAAAGATGAATATTAGGAGTAGTTTTATATTAGCACACTGTATAATTATAATTTTAAGGTACCATTATTATACTATACAGTGTGAGGGAGTGGTGTGATTCAGAAAATTCTCTTAAAATTTTTATCTCAAATTAGAAACTATAACCCCCTTAGACATAGCCTTCAGCATTTTTCCAGTTTGGGACTGTATTGGTCCATTCTCTCACTGCTATGAAGAAATACCTGAAACTGGGTAATTTATAAAGAAAAGAGGTTTAACTGACTCATGGCTGTGCAGGCTGCACAGGCTTCTGCTTCTCAGGAGGCCTCAGGAAACTTACAATCATGGTGGAAGGCAAAGCTTTCTGGAAGCAGCCATGTTTTACATGGCCAGAGCAGGAGGAAGAGAGTGAGGTGGGAGGTGCCACGTGCTTTTTAAACAATCAGATCTTGTGAGAATTCTATCACAAGAAGAGTACCAAAAAGGGAAATCTGTTCCCATGATTCAATCACCTCCCACCAGGCCCCACCTCCAACATTGTATTACGATTCGACATGAGATTTGGTGGGGACGGGGACACAGATCCAAACCATATCAGGGACTATGGTAATACCCTGCTCTTCATTCAGGTAACCCCCTCACCCCTGCTTCTCTCCTCTAGCTTTCCCTTCCTTCTGATCCAGTGCAGAAGACATCTGGTGTTGGACATCTGGTTTTGGACATCTGGTCTCACTATCTCTTTCCATAGCAGAGAAGCAAAGGATTCTTTTTCTTCTTTGATTTTTTGGGTGGTGTTGTCCAACCCCAACCAACGTACCTTAAACTTTTTATGTTTGTTCTACAGGAGATTACAGAGTCCAGGTTACGGGAACTTTTTGTTGGAACACATAACATTTCCATCAATAAAGTTAGCTTCCTATAAAACAAACAAACAACCCATACTAAGATGGCCAAATAAGAGACATTTGTGGACTGGACTTGGCCTGCAGACCATCAATGACTGTCCCTATGTGAAGGTCAGGGAGGCCAGTTCAGAGGCCACCATAGTGGCCCAGGCAGGGGGTAAGGAGGGCCTGGGCCTATGTCCTGGGTGTGAGAGGTTAGGAGAGCTCTGCTGTATGTCAGGAACCTCCCTCTTTTTCTTAGCATAAAAGGAAAGCCAGGCATAATTATATTGGTTCCTTGTGAGATAAGGCTTTTCTGACACCCTGGTATAACTGAGAAAATCTTTTTTCCCCTGTCAGATGTCATGTCAACCCAATTGTTCACAGCCCGGTTCAGGCTCACTGGAAGATGGACATGGAAAGAATGGAGACTTTGCACATTTGTATTTAGCATCACGTTCAGAAGCACCAGTGAATGGGAGTTTGTATCAGTGATTGTACCTACGGGATTTAAATTTATAATAGAGGTGATTGAGTGATGATACTCATCAGAGGCTAACACTGAAAGATTTTCATTACTTACATTTCCTAAAGAAGGGGTTCAAGGAAGGGGCACACCATACCACGCAGAGCCACATGATGCTATGGGCTGAACGTTTGTGTCTTCCCCAATATTCATATGGTGAAACTCTGATCTCCAAGGTGAAGGTATTTGGAAAGGTATTTGGCCTTTGGGAGATAATTTGGTCCTGAGAGTAGAGCCCTCATGGTGGGTTTAGTGCCCTTATAACAAGAGACAAGAGAGAGCTTGTTTCTTTTCTCTTTTTTTTTTTCCCTCTCTCTGTACTGTGTGAAGATACAGCAGGAAGATGTCCATCTGCAAACTAGGGAGTGGGTCCTCCCCAGACAGTGGATCTGCATCTTGACCTTGAATTTCCCAGCCTCCAGAACTGTCAGAAATGCGTGTTTGTTGTTTATGCCACCCAACCTATGGTATTTGTGTCACATAGTCCAGGTGGACTCAGACACAGGAGTGTTGGTCAGGAGACAGAAAGGAGTGAGGGTGAAGCACAAGCCAGAGCCTCTATTGTGTTTTCTGCAGGAAAGGTAGGGCAGCTGGGAGAAACAGTTTAGGACTGGCTACTTCTGATACTCTAGTGGGTTTTAGGAATGGGGCTATCCTTAGTTGTCTGGTACCTGGCTTTGGGTGGATTTTGGGCAGAGGAAATATTGACTTGACATGTGAGGTCAAGGAGGTGGTTGTTGGGTAAATAAAGGAGGTGGCTGTGGGGTATGGACTCAGGACACTGTTTGCATATGAAGGGTGTAGAGTAAGGCCAGTTTATTATCTTGGAAATAAGTTGGTCATGGGAGGGCAGTCTCTCCCTGACCAACTGGACCCTCCAAAATGTGAAAATATTATAAAATACAGAAAATAAAAAATATAGGCCAGGCACAGTGGCTCACACCTGTAATCCTAGCACTTTGGGAGGCCGAGGTGGGCAGGTCGCTTGAGGCCAGGAGTTCGAGACCAGCCTGGCCAACATGGCAAAACCCCGTCTCTACTAAAAATACAAAAACTACCTGGGCCTGGTGGTACATGCCTGTAACCTCAGCTACTTGAGAGGCTGAGGCAGGAGAATTGCTTGAACCTAGGAGGTGGAGGTTGCAGTTAGCCAAGATTGAATCACTGCATTCCAGCCTGGGCCACAGAGCAAGACTCTGTCTCAAAAAAAAATATGATTAATATAGAGTTCCATCAGGGATTTTGCACTTCCAATAGAAGTAGGAATTAAAGGGCTAACTTCTTTCTTTAAATAATTGTTTTCTTTTAAAAATGAACATTTAACAACCAGCAGTGAAAAGGGCTAACTTCGCAAAGAGACCTAAGCATGTTGTCTATCTTGTAGGTCTTGCTTCATTTAGATGAGATAATGAGAATAGATGGGAGCTTGTGCAATTTGTAGTCAGCTTCATTTCCTGGTTCTCACACACCAGCCTGACATTGTTGTGTTTGGATTCACAACATGGCCAGGGGATGTTTACATCCCCACCCAGACAGCTGTGCTCATTGAAATAGAAGGAATGATGATGATGTTTATTTCCGGAATGGTAAAACACTGAAACCCTTGGTCTCTAAAAATAGGTCACTGTTTTACTTAGAGGTGAACTGGCATTGTTTACCTAAATGCAGAAGTGTCTGACAATGGTTGTCCAAAGTTAGTTTAAGTTGAAAAAGATCTTACATTATTTCGAAAGTGTCAGAAACGGTAAGTCTTTGAAATTCTGCAGATTTTTATTCCTGGCATAATCAGAAAATTTGGAATCACGATTACAAGACTGTTTGCATGTATTTACTCTAAATTGGCCAAGTTTGGGAAATCATGAATGTAGTTGATTCTTATCTCATCAGTTCTCTAAATCAGAACGGCTTTGTTGATGCCTGAATGCTGACCCTGAAAAGTTTCTAAGGCCGCCTCAACCCTAGACTTGACTGGCCCATTTAGGAATAAAACAACGTGTGCAGAAGAGTCTGCTTTACCAGTGACAGTCTTTTTCTTGTGGTTCTAGGGAAGCCAGATAACTCCGCGGGATGGCCTTTAAAAACATTACAGAAATCTCCATTCTGCAAATCTAAAGATAAAACTTCGTTCTCTGGACAAGCTGAGCTCTCACACAAGAGTGCAAGGTTGGTGATTATTTGTGTAACAGCAACACTCTTCTACTGTTTAATGCTCCCTGGACCTAGCATCAATGTCCCCAACCCCTATAGCTGTATTTCTCACACTGAATATATTGCCCTCACTATTCCAAGAACTTATGTTGGAAGCATAATAAGAGAAGAATTTGACAGGCCTCAGGAAATTTAATATAAATGCAATAGTCCTTTTTGTCACTCACCTGCATTGATTATTAGTGGTTCTCCCCCTTCTATTCCCTCTCCTGTCTGAGCAGCCCATAAACTATTACCAGGTCAGTGTTCTGAGACCCATTTCTGCTTCATGAACTTGCAACAGGCTGGCATTTCAGACACTGCAAGATCTGCTCAGTCCTTTAATCTCCAGTATCGTGTTCCAGCACATCAAAACCTGAACTGTCTCTGTGAAGTCGTCTTACCTTCTTTCTGGGTCTCCCTGTTCCATCCCTATCTGGAGTGTGCTGAATCAGTTGTCCACCCATGTAGACCTACAAGGCCCACTCAAGCCATCGCTTCCATCAACCCTTTCTCAGCTGCTCCTGCTGTCCTCCCCATGAACCTTGCAATTTAGCAGTTATTTATTGTTTTATATTATTCTCTGAAGTATGGAAGTTTTTTCCCCCAATTCAAAAAGCTGGTTTCATTTGTGTTAGTCTATGTCAGAAAGAGTAGGAGCAGGTTTCACCAAAGAGCCATGGCAGGGTGGTTCAGAGCTCAGGAAGGATCTGTAGGATATCTCTCCAGCTGCTTACAGAAAGGCATTGCCTAGAGGGACTTTCCATGGCTCAGAGTCAAACCCTCAATCTTGCGGGCTCAGAGGCTTAATTTTATTCATTTGTTCTCTCAGCAGGTTTAGTCTCTGAAGGGCAGACTTACAGTAACTGAGCTCATTTGTAAACTGAGCAACCAAGCCCATTTTTAAGATCCAGAACCACTGAGGAAACTCAAGCAGTGCTCTTGGCTCTTGGCTGGTGCACGCTCCCTCTGGGGGCCTACAGGAGGTCCCAATTAGCATTAGCGGTTGCTTGGTAAGTTAAATAATCTACATGTTTTATGCCCTTGAACTACAATCAGCTGGATGCACCTATTGCCTCATAGGTCTGCATGCTGTTGGAACCACAGGAGCCAAGTGCTCAGTGCAGTCACCCTTTCCCCTTCATGTGCTGGAAGGTCATTACCATAGTCTTGTGGCTGGTTGACCGGCTGTGCTACGTCCCCACTCAACACTGCAAATGATTGACATACTCATGGAGGTATTCTGACTCTTAAGGTGACTTGACCTATTTTTCCAGGCACTGATTTTACATTTTGTCTTTCCAAGCTCAATCTCGTTTCTTTTATTTTAAGATAAGGGTGGCTTCCTGGAGCCTCTGAGTACTGACAACAGTGTGCTCTGCTGCCGAGGCATCCTGCCTCCCTATGGAGAACATGGAGTAGTCACTTAATACCTGCCACCCAAGGGACTGGATGCAAGAAGGGCAGGCTTCAGAGGATTTACACTCTGAAGACAGTTATGTTTGATCTGAAAATGAAAAAGTGGTGAATATTTCTTAGGTTGTCAGTCAATCTTAAACTATTTGAGTTGAAAAGGGAACCTATAATAATGTTCCCTCCCGGGCTATTTTATTGTGCTGGGAATCTCCTCTCTATGCTGTAAGCCAAATATTCTAGATCACGGGTCAAGGATGAAAGAGCACCAGCCACCACCTCTTGGACTATTGCATCCGTGCTCAGCTCTCAGGGGAAGGCTTTGCAGAAATGTCTGCAGTAGAAGAAACACATGCTTTCAGCAGTTGGCGTGGAAGTGGTTAGCAGTTTCTTTAAAGGAGTGAGAAAGAGAGACTTGTGGGTTCAAGCCTCAGTCCCTGGGCTATGAAGATGGAACTAATGTAATCTCTTTGGCTAGAGATCATGGCAGCAAGGTCTCCGCTGGAGAGGTAGCACTCTGCTCTCTTTTCTTGTTGTTGTTTCAAACAGGACATGACCTCCAGTAATTTAAAGGCTGTTTTGATTTCATCTTCCTTGAGACAGCTCATCCTGCCTCTAGCTGGTTGCCTGTGAGGAGGAAGAGAGAGGAAGGAAAATAACGAAAGAGGGAAGGAAGTTCCTTCCCCACATTGAGTGACCCGGCTCCCGCCCCAGGACATTCAGGGATTTATTTCAGCATGTTCTCCCCACCCCCACCTTCCTTTCCATTTCCCCTTACTCAGACTCTCCAGCTCATCACAGCTGGCCATGCAATCTCCCACCTGCAGAATGGGCCCTGCCTCTTTCCCAGACCAATCTGGGCTTGAGGCAGGAAGCAATTAAGCAGACCTATCAAGTCCCTCCTTACTTCCAGACATCCTCATGGATCTGCTTGCTAACCAAGGATGCACGTCCCTCTGCTAATGCTTGAGCTGCTGCATCACACCGGGAGTGGCAACAAGCCCTCCTTGTCCCCCTGCCTCCTGTCTGCTGGGACAGAGCACCTGCAGCTGAGTTCTCCAGCCAGAGCCTGCCCCCACAGGCTCTGAATCCACCATTCTGCTTGGGGATGACCTCAGAGAATTCTGAATCCAGGAAACTTCTTGGTCCTGCAGGCTTTAGCTCTCCTCTCAACTCTCCATGGTACACCTATTTTTTTGATATAGATAATCAACATTTTCTCAGTCTTGTGTAGAGTATTATGCAAATACAGCTTCTCTAGTTCTTTTCCAACCAAAATGCTCCCTGTAAGTTCTTCCTATATTGAAATTCTGCAGCCTCTACTGCCATTGCCCTTGTGACTGGGGCTTGTCTCACTGTGTCCTTGTGGATGTCCTTAAACTTGAGCCCTGATTGCCTTCCCAGATGCTACTGGCCTGCTTGCCAGGGCTTCTCCAGAAGTGGACCCTGCTTTCCTATTGCTGTGCCCTGCCCACTGCTGTGATTGCTCCTGTTGATCAGCCCTCATGGTTTGCCTGAGCTATCCCTATAGTGCTCTATTTCCTGAGACTCAGTAACAGTTGCCTGCAGGGAGTGGGGGCCAGGAGAAGGATAGAGATTTGGCATCTCTAAAGCCGAACATCTTTTTTTTTTTTTTAAGACAAGGTCTTGTTCTACGTCGCCCAGTCTGAACATCAGTGGTGTCATCTCGGGTTACTGCAACTTCTGCCCCCCTGGATCCAGTGATCCTCCCACCTCAGTCTCTTGAGTAGCTGGGACCACAGGCATGTGCCACCATGTCTGGCTAATTTTTGTATTTTCTGTATAGATGGTGCTTTGCCATGTTGCCCAGGCTGCTCTCAAACCCCTGATCTTAAGCATTCCACCTGCCTCGGCCTCTCAAAGTGCTGGGATTACAGGCATGAGCCACTGTGCCCAGACAACAATTTCTTTCTTTCTTTCTGTTTTTTTTTTCTTTTTTTTGCAGATGGGGTCTTGCTATGTTGCCCAGGCTGTACTTGAACTCCTGCACTTAAGCCATCCTCTTGCCTCAGCCTCTGGAGTAGCTAGGACTATGGGTACTTGCCACTATGCCCGGCTATGCTGACAACTTTTAAATTCTGTTTAAATTATTTAAGTGGGGGTAATGACAGAATGAGGGAGAGTGTTTTCTAATTTTTACTTCAGAACTTCATCTTCTTTTGTGGAAAAGGGACCAGATCACATTTTGACCACTCTGTAATGAGCTCTGTGTAGTGATTTGAGTTAAAGTGGGCCGTGCTCTCAGATATGGTTCAGTAAGATTTTAGCACTCCCTGTAGCTCCAGACAGCTAAATGGGGCTCTGGGCCTCTCCAAGAATCCCTGGCACCTGGGCATGCCTCTCCCATCATGGAGCTCTCTGCAATATGTTGTGCCAGCCTCTGTCCGTGACTCCAGGTATTTCGGTTTTCTTATTAAAACAATAGTTGTGAGATACAACAAGCTCTTTGCAAAAGAACGGTAGCTGTTAGAGATGCGGACACATTCAGACATTTAGTCTGTCCCTTGGGGATCAGTAGAGTTTTTGGTACTGATTTCTCCAGGGCTTTCTCCAGTCCAGATTAAAATAATCCTTCAAATGAGCCTTCCATCGCACCCCTTGGGATATGTTTCTATTCTCATAAATTTTACCATAAAGACAATTTGGGGAAAAAAGTCATTTTTGTTTCTTTTCAAGAAAATTGATTTTGACATTTCTGTCCTTACAGGAAGCTTTTGATGGAAGAATTGCTTTGCAGCTGAAGGACTCTGTGATGTGGAGTGGACTCAAAGGCCCTCAAGAAAATAAAAGAAGTGGCTGAAGTCCTTTGAGAGAGGATCTGTTTTATGATAGTCTTTGAAAAGAGCATAGATTCAGATATGACTGGTTTCAGTGGGTCCAACAGGGTGGTCGAAGGTGGCCAGTCGTGTTTGGAATCTTTTCACACTGAATGCAAGGTGGGGAGCCAGACTGATTATCAGAACCTTTGGTGCTCAAGGACTCCTTCAGTAGGACATGATGCTGAAAACGGGGCGGCAGGTGGGGGGGCGGGCCTGGGCTCATACAACCAGCATCCGCGTCTGACTCCACTTGGAAAATGTCCCTTGTTCTGTGCTCCCAAAGCAGTCTGTTCAACCTCCGTTAGAACAGGTATTGCATTATGTTATAATTAGACATTTGTCCTTTTCTTCTTCTTTAGACTATGTGCTGTTTGAGAGAACTAACTATTTCTTATACAACTGTCTAGATCACAACAGGCACTTGTAAATATTTGTTGGCCAACCCTGGTCTCTGCACATTAATAAGTTAAATTATTTAAACTCCCAGCAGTTTTATGGAAGAGATATGATTAGCTCCACTTTACAGAAGAAGAGACTGAGGTTTAAGTTACTGAGTTATTTACCCCAAGTCCTGCAGCTAGTAGGTGGGAGAGCCAGGTTAACAACCCTCAGTAAGAACCCAGAACATGATCCCCAAATCAACTTGACACCAAAACTCAAGGTCTTAAGCCTGATGCTGTTTTCCCTGTCTAATCACAAGTCATGCTTGGCAGGTATTCAAATCTTGCTGTTGACTGATGTGATGTGCTTTTTTGTCAAGTTTGCCTAACTGGGTTTTCCCTACTGTTTTCTAACTTCTCTGATAATAAAAACATATTCCTTCCATGCTGCTGTTATCTGAGCTCCAGAGATTCCCTCCCCCACCAAATCTGTCTCTTTCCCAAGCAGTACTAATTTTCCTAGTAAAGGGCATTTAGTCGTTTTCTACTTCTACTTTTCTGATCATACATTTAAAGGTTTCTTTTTTGGAGTATTTCGTATCAGTTTTGGATAAAAATAATACGTTTCCTGAGAAACACAGAAACATTGGCCCCTAAGGGAAAGTGTGATTTGGCCTCTAATTGGTGTATTTTATGGCCTCCGAGGAGTGCTAATGTGGGAGGCTGCACGGGCTATGGCCCCACTGCAGGTCAAATCAGGCTCAAGTGGGAATAAGCATGACCTTATTGTTTCCAGACCTTTAGGGACAGCTAGCGTGCCCTTATTAATGGGATCTAGTTGTGTTGTGAGTTTAGGGGACAGCAGAGTGTGGGGAGCCAGAGTTGTGGACACTGGAGAGCAGGGTTAGCAGACCCCAGTTGCACATCTATTTTAATGAGCTCAAAAGATTCAAACTCTCTGGCTTTGTGTGCTGACACACCCTGGGGTGAGGTGTGGAAAAATCATCATGGCTCAGCAATTGAGGATTTCAGAGGTAGAATGAGAGGCATGGGCCTGCTGACTGAGATCCCAGTAAATCCAGCTGAAAGATGTGGCTGGGCCAAAGGGGCCTGGTGTACATGAAGTCTGGGAGATCGAGTAGAGAAATCCGCCACCTGGTTAGTGAGTCCAGCACTTCTCGCTGGTTGACTCATTAAAATTATGTTAGTCATGTCCAATGGACCCACTTGCCTTTTCTGCTACAGAAAGCTCACAGCCTCCATTGATGGATGGGAAGGTGGGAGAGAGGAGTGCAGAGCCAGGAAGCCCAGTTTACTTATAAAGAAGAAAAAATAGAAAAAGGAAGGCTGGGCGTTGTGGCTCAGGCCGTGGCTCACACCTGTAATCCCAGCACTTTGGGAGGCTGATGTGGGCGGATCACTTGAGGTCAGGAGTTCAAGACCAGCCTGGCCCACATGATGAAACCCCATCTCTACTAAAAATACAAAAATTAGCCAGGCATGGTGGAGGGCGCCTGTAATCCCAGCTACTGGGGAGGCTGACGCAGGAGAATTGTGTGAGCCTGGGAGGCTGAGGGCAGTGAGCCAAGATCATGCCACTGCACTCCAGCCTGAGTGACAGAGAGATATTCTGTCTCAAAAAAAAAAAAAAAACAACAAGATAAATAAATAAAATGTGTATGGAAATGC
>NW_012103654.1:1126524-1132551 GCF_000951045.1 Mandrillus leucophaeus | reverse complement strand
CTGGGGAGGCTGACGCAGGAGAATTGTGTGAGCCTGGGAGGCTGAGGGCAGTGAGCCAAGATCATGCCACTGCACTCCAGCCTGAGTGACAGAGAGATATTTTCTGTCTCAAAAAAAAAAAAAAAAAAAAAAAGGAAAAGAAAACAGAAAAAGGAAGGTCAGTGTTTTGAAGCTACCTGGGCAAATCTGTGAAGAGATAATTTAGTCAAGGGACTACTAAATTAAAAACAATAGTATAACACATACACGTGGACACACACGTGCATGCACACAACCAAGCCCATATGCTGTATGTTGAAGCCTGAAATCACTGCCGAATTTCTGTCTATGTGTACATTATTTTATTGTTTACAGTAATTGATTCAAACCTCCAGTGTTGCTAAAGTGTGTAGGATTTTTTCCTCTCCTTACTTGAGTCTCATTGGATTGTTGCTGGTACTAGTCGGTTAGCTATTTGCTAGCTGGTCCCCAGCAACTGGTTTTATTTTTTATTCTATTGATAGTGTGAACTGTTTAACTGATGACTCGTATTAAATATTTGCTGAATGTAAGGTGTTCTGCTGGAGACTTGACTTGTGTAGTTCACAGCTCTGAGAGTCGGGTATTATCATTCCCATTATATAGAAGAGGAAATTGAAGCTTAGAATGTTCAATGACTTGCACTCAAGGCTGCATAGCTGGTTAGAACTGGGATTCAAATATAGGCTTTTCCGACTGCAAGTTCCTCCATGGGATTGATACATTTTCCCTGATTGGGGTTTTTCTTCCGTATTGGCTGCCAGGCTTCTGAAGCTAAAGTCATAGCCTATTTCTAGCAAGTGTGAAGCACTTGATGAGATGTATTAAATATATTGAATTAAATTCTGGTTTTATTTTCATTACCCTTATTTCCCCTTTCCAAGATTTATTTACTTATCTGTCTTATTAATATCTATCTATCTACACATTTATTTATTAAATAGACTGTCTCAAATTTTTTGGACAAGCTATTTGGTGGTGTAGTAGTAAACAGGAAGAAAATACCTATGTAAAGAAATAACTTTCTAGACCTAATAATTTCTAATAAATTTTCCATAGAGTCATGAAACCTAGCATATATCCTATTTCCTATTTCTTTACTACTTTGCTTATCTCTCTGTTTTTCTTTCTTTCTTTTTGAGTTTTAAAAGCCTAAAGCCACAGTCAAACTTTTGGCTATATGCAAATTATTTTCTTATTTGATTGACTCAAACCCAAATATTGCTAAATAAATGTTTGGGAGCTTTTTCCATTCCTTATTCTGGTGTCATTAAAGTTCAGCTGGCTTTGGTTATAAGAGTTCTAACAGTTTTATAACAGGTCATTTGCCTATTTTCATTGCACAGTGGCAAATAAAATGCATTACATGAAGCTTGTGAATGATATCATTTTACCTCTTTGTTGAGAGAGAAAAAAATGACATTCTTGGTCACTTTGGGGAATTCCTGTAACCAGACACATTCTCTAGCTTGGAGACAGACTCAAGTCCTTCAGGGTGAAGAGAGAGCCTAACTCCTTCCTAAATAATCATATAGTTATATCCACCAGTTTTTGGAAGATCAAAGGCTTAGGCCACCAGCAGGTTCAGTCAGGATGGTGGTTTCTGATAGGTTCAGCAGTGAGAACACAAAATGAGTTTAATTGGCACAGTGTGAGAACTTTTGTTTTTTTAAGTTTGAGTATTTTGGTGTATTAGATGTATAAGCACATCAAATGTGTTATTTTAAGGATACAATTCCTTAGCGTAAATCTAAAATTTTATAAATGTGTTATTTTTGAGACCATATGAAGTAAATTAGCAGCACATAGTGAAAAATTTATTAAAGTCATAGGTTAAAAACTGAAGTGTTGGAAACTTTAAATAAGGGCAGTCTTTCCTGGAGAAACATGAGATGAAGGATGCCAACTGCTGGATACCTGGAAATTCTGTAGCGACTGGGGCTACCATTCATTGGAAGGTCCTGATGCCTTTTTGCCCTTCTTCACCTCTTGAACTTTATTAAATGTGACCTTCTTGTGCTGAATAAAGGTCACCTTGATTTGTGTTGTTGGTGTACTATTGGTAGATGTCCTGCTTATCAGTTTCTCTTTATTGTAGCAAATTCCCTTTACGTCCTTGGATCATAGTTTTTCAATTTGAGCATCAGTCTTCAACATTTTATTTGTATCCCCATTAACTGAATTTGAAACATCAAACAATTCTAGCATTTAAATAGTTACTAGCCTTTTATACATATTGACAATTAGCAGAAACTGATGCATCCCTCATTTTAATGAACCCAAGTGGCATATAATCCAATGGAACCATGACCCATTTAAAAATGCATAAATAGGTTCTTCTATATCAGTCAAATATTTTACATCATTCCTTTCTCTCCTAGAACTTGTATCTCTCTTCTTTTCTCTAATAACTTTATCTTAACGTCATACACTTTTACACTTGAAAGTTTTCTGTTGATCACCCTGTTGTATTTCTTAGCAACACATGTGTATTTTGTTCCTATGAATAAAAGGCTCTAAGTGTTTTTTTAAAAAAAGACCTTTCATATTGGATTATCATTATAGGCATTATTGCAGTTAAAACAATACAAATAATAACTTTAAAAATTTAATAAAATAAAAGCAAATATTCTTTAGAAACACAACTTTTAATGAGTTGACTCTGTTCTATACTTATGGCACCCTGGTTAAAATAAGTGTCTATCTCTTTAACAGTTTTGGGTTATACAGCATGATTAGATGCTGGACAGGTAAGAGGTAAGACTGTTTTGAAATGAGCCAAAAAATGTTCATGAAAGGGAAGTTCGGAAAGGATGACTTCTACCATGGGGGCCTTCCCTGACAAATCAGTTTTAGAAAAGTGGACGTTGAGATATGGAAGTTGAATCCCTTAGAACTACCCATGGCCTATAGCTCTTAAAAAAGTAGTGGTCTGAAGGTAGTGGGGAACATAAGAAAAGTCATGAAGAAGGTCAGCTTCACAGGTGTACGAGCTGTGCTGTTGCACAGGTCCCAGGCTCACAGGGGTCCCGAATTTGTTTTAATGCTCTGCTGTCACCATCTTAAAATTCTTAGTGATTTTTGAACAAGGGACTCATATTTTAAATTTTATTTTAATGAGGGCCAGCAAATTATGTGGCCATTATTGGTCATGAATGTTTGATAGGGGAAAAACCTTGGCAGAGAAAGTAAGATGGTAGTTCCAGAGCCATCTGGAGCTAGCTTGCACCATCCTGTTACAGCTGATTTATTAAATATTTGGGAATTATGAGAGCCAGTCATTAAACCTACCACTTCAGGAATATTTACACTGCAGATAATCTTCAAATGTTACAAATCAGGCTTTTTCCTCAATGTTACACCACTGTTTATTAGTCACTTAAAGGTGAAATAATGTAACAACTAAAAGTTGATTGGTCATATTTTGTGATTGACAACTAAAACAGTGAGATTAAAGGAAATAATCATAATAGCTAAAATTAGTTATCATAATCATCAGGTACAATGCTAGATGCATTACAAAGATTATTTAAACCTCAAAAACCCCTATGAGGTGTGCTATGGTGTGAATGTTTGTGTCCCCCCTAAATTCACATGTAGAAATCCTAACCCCAAGGTGATAGTATTAGGAGGTGGGGCCTTTTGGGAGGCAATTAGGTCCTAAGGCAGAGCCCTCATGAATAAGATTAGTGCCCTTATAAAACAGACCTGAGAGAGCTTGTTTGTCTTTTCCAGGTGGGGACCCAGCACAAAAGCACTGTGTATAAATCAGGAAACGAGCCCTCACCACATACCAAGACTACTGGCACCTTGATCTTGGACTTACCATACTCCAGAACTGTGAGAAATAAATTTCTGTTGTTTGTAAGTCACCCACTCCATGGTATTTTATTAGGCAGCCTGAATAGACTAAGAGAAGAGAAGATTGTTCCCATTCTGCACATAGAAAAACTGATGAGCAGAGAAGATAATTAACTTGCCTAATGGATACCTAGCTAGTAAGAGAGAATCAGTGAGCTGGGACTTAAATTCAGAGGCTGTATTTCTGACACCCCACATTAAAAGCTATTTCCCATGTCTCCACTCCTGACCCCAGTAAAGCTATTTCCACCCGTATCTTTTCCACCAATCTCATAAGCCTCCTGACTATTAGTTTTCCACCACAAAATCTTCAGGTCTATTTGAAAAGTGACAACATGCTAGCAGCCCTTGCTCTCGGCACCTCCTCAGCCCCACCTCAGCCTCAGCGTCCACTCTGGCGGGGCTTGAAGAGCCCTTCAGCCCGCCATGGCACTGTGGGAGCCCCTCTCTGGGCTGGCCGAGGTGGGAGCTGGCTCCCTCTGCTTGCGGGAAGGTGTGGAGGGAGAGGCGGGGGCGGAAACCCGGGCTGCGCATGGCACTCATGGGCCAATGAGCTCCGGGTGGGCATGGGCTCCGTGGGCCCCACACTCCGAGTGGCTGGCAGGCACTGCCGGCCCCAGGCAGTGAGGGGCTTAGCACCTTGGCCAGCAGCTGCAAAAGGTGCCCTGGGTCCTCCACCAGTGCTGGCCCACTGGCGATGTGCTCGATTTCTCAGGGGGCCTGAGCTGCCTCCCCGCAGGGCAGGTCTCAGAACATGCAGCCCACCATACCCGAGTCTCCCCAATGAGCGCCCTCCCCTGCTCTGCTGCACCTGTCCCATCAACTGCCCAAGGGCTGAGGAGTGCAGGAGCACCGCGAGGGACTAGCTGGGAGCTCCGCCTGCACCGCAGCTGCGACATCCACTAGATGAAGCTAGCTGGGCTCCTGAGTCTAGTGGGGACTTGGAGAACCTTTATGTCTAGCTAAGGGATTGTAAATACACCAATCAGCGCTCTGTGTCTAGCTCAAGGTTTGTAAATACACCAATCAGCACTCTGTGTGTAGCTGACCTGGTGGAGACTTGGAGAACTTTTCTGTCTGGCACTCTGTATCTAGCTCAGGGATTGTAAATGCACCAATCAGCTCTCTGTAAAATGGACCAATCAGCTCTATGTAAAATGGACCAGTGAGCTCTATGTAAAATGGACCAATCAGCAGGATGTGGGTGGGGGGGGGGTCAGATAAGGGAATAAAAGCAAGGTGCCGGAGCTTGCAGTGGCAGCCCTCTCCGGTGTTCCTGTGAATTGCGGAAGCGTTTTTCGTTTACTCGTGACAATAAGTGTAGCTGGTACATGCCGCCTTTTTGAACTGTAAGGTTCACTGCGAAGGCTTGCAACTTGATTCCGGAAGTCAGCGAGACGAGGAACCCACCTGAAGAAAGAAACTGCGGACACATCTGAACAGCTGAAGGAACAGACTCCGGACACCCCATTTTTAAGAACTCTTAACACTCACGGCGAGGGTGCACGGCTTCATTCTTGAAGTCAGTGAGACCAAGAACCCACCGATTCCGGACACATTCAGTGTCGCTTGGGTTTCCCTGGGGCTTTGGCACTAACCCAGTGTGTCCATAATCATTGCAAATCCTAGCTGAAACATTTTTATCTACATTCAATTTTGGCGTCTGGGTTATTTAACCAGCACTTGTTCTGATCCAGCCTATTTCATGTAGGCTAAGCAATATATATTTACTTTGATCTTCTCGCTGACAGATAACCCAAACAATACCAAATAATAGTTCATATTGTACATTGAGTAGTGTTATGACTGTAAAAATCCTAGAAAATGTACATTTCACATTCGTACAGACGTAAGTTCAAATTGTAGTCCAGTCACATATTAGCTGTGCAATTTTGGATGGTACCACTGTCTCTTATGTGTAAAATGAGTATTTAATAGTCACCACCTCGTAGGATTGTTGTGAGGATTAATTGAGATAATGTAAAAACACACAGCTTCATAAACAGTAGGTATTTTTGTCTCTGCTAAAAATTAACAAAATTAAAATAATTTGTGAACACATGAACTTGAGATATTAAGATTTTAACATTTATTTGTAAAACTTGAATCATATTTGCAGTTTTGTATCCTTTCATGTAATAATAAATA
>NW_012103654.1:1042294-1126474 GCF_000951045.1 Mandrillus leucophaeus | reverse complement strand
AGCTCAAGGTTTGTAAATACACCAATCAGCACTCTGTGTGTAGCTGACCTGGTGGAGACTTGGAGAACTTTTCTGTCTGGCACTCTGTATCTAGCTCAGGGATTGTAAATGCACCAATCAGCTCTCTGTAAAATGGACCAATCAGCTCTATGTAAAATGGACCAGTGAGCTCTATGTAAAATGGACCAATCAGCAGGATGTGGGTGGGGGGGGGGTCAGATAAGGGAATAAAAGCAAGGTGCCGGAGCTTGCAGTGGCAGCCCTCTCCGGTGTTCCTGTGAATTGCGGAAGCGTTTTTCGTTTACTCGTGACAATAAGTGTAGCTGGTACATGCCGCCTTTTTGAACTGTAAGGTTCACTGCGAAGGCTTGCAACTTGATTCCGGAAGTCAGCGAGACGAGGAACCCACCTGAAGAAAGAAACTGCGGACACATCTGAACAGCTGAAGGAACAGACTCCGGACACCCCATTTTTAAGAACTCTTAACACTCACGGCGAGGGTGCACGGCTTCATTCTTGAAGTCAGTGAGACCAAGAACCCACCGATTCCGGACACATTCAGTGTCGCTTGGGTTTCCCTGGGGCTTTGGCACTAACCCAGTGTGTCCATAATCATTGCAAATCCTAGCTGAAACATTTTTATCTACATTCAATTTTGGCGTCTGGGTTATTTAACCAGCACTTGTTCTGATCCAGCCTATTTCATGTAGGCTAAGCAATATATATTTACTTTGATCTTCTCGCTGACAGATAACCCAAACAATACCAAATAATAGTTCATATTGTACATTGAGTAGTGTTATGACTGTAAAAATCCTAGAAAATGTACATTTCACATTCGTACAGACGTAAGTTCAAATTGTAGTCCAGTCACATATTAGCTGTGCAATTTTGGATGGTACCACTGTCTCTTATGTGTAAAATGAGTATTTAATAGTCACCACCTCGTAGGATTGTTGTGAGGATTAATTGAGATAATGTAAAAACACACAGCTTCATAAACAGTAGGTATTTTTGTCTCTGCTAAAAATTAACAAAATTAAAATAATTTGTGAACACATGAACTTGAGATATTAAGATTTTAACATTTATTTGTAAAACTTGAATCATATTTGCAGTTTTGTATCCTTTCATGTAATAATAAATATTTTTTTCTGTTTTTGAAAAGATTTTAATTGTGGCCAAAAGGCATACAAGATAAAATTACAATCTTAACCATTTTTAAGTGTACTGTTCAATAGCATTAGGTACATTCACATTTTTCTACAACCAGTCTCCAGAAATGTTTCATCTTGCAAAACTGACTGTACCCATTAAACAACTCCGCATTCTCCTCTCCTTGCAACCCAGATGTGTTTTTTTTTCTTTTTAAATTATACTTTAAGTTTGGGGATACAGGTGCAGAATGTGCAGGTTTGTTACATAGTTATACAAGTGCCATGGTGGTTTGCTGCACCCATCAGCCAGTCATCTACGTTAGGTATTTGTCCTAATGCTATCCCTCCCCTAGCCCCACATCCCCTGACAGGACCCAGTGTGTGATGTTCCCTCCCTGTGTCCATGTGTTCTCATTGTTCAACTCCCACTGTGAGTGATAACATGCAGTGTTTGGTTTTCTGTTTTCTGTTCCTGTGTTAGTTTGCTGAGGATGATGGTTTCTGGCTTCATCCATGTCCCTGCAAAGGGCATGAACTCATCCTTTTTTATGGCTGCATAGTATTCTGTGTGTATGTGTGCCACATTTTCTTTATCCAGTCTGTCACTGATGAGCATTTGGGTTGGTTCCAAGTATTTGTTATTGTGAATAGTACTGCAATAAACATATGAGTGCATATGTCTTTATAGTAGAATGTTTTATAATCCTTTGGGTATATACCCAAGAATGGGATTGCTGGGTCAGATGGTATTTCTGGTTCTAGATCCTTGAGAAATTGCCACACTGTCTTCCACAGTGATCAAACTAATTTACACTCCCACCAACAGTGTAAAAGCATTCCTATTTCTCCATGTCCTCTCCAGCATCTGTTGTTTCCTGACTTTTTAATGATTGCCATTCTAACTGGCATGAGATGTTATCTGATTGCAGTTTTGATATGCATTTTTCTAATGACCAGTGATGATGAGCTTTTTTTCATTTGTTTGTTGGCCACATAAATGTCTTCTTTTGAGAAGTGACTGTTCATATCTTTTGCCCACTTTTTGATGGGGTTGTTTTTTTCTTGTAAATTTGTTTAAGTTCCTTGTAGTTTCTGGATATTAGCCCTTTGTCAGATGTACAGATTGCAAAAATTTTCTCCCATTCTGTAGGTTGCCTGTTCACTCTGATGATAGTTTCTTTTGCTGTGCAGAAGTTTTTTAGTTTAATTAGATCCCATTTGTCTATTTTGACTTTGTTGCCATTGCTTTTGGTGTTTTAGTCATTAAGTCTTTGCCCATGCCTATGTCCTGAATGGTATTGTCTAGGTTTTTATGGTTTTAGGTCTTATGTTTAAGTCTTTAATCCATCTTGAGTGAATTTTTGTATAAGGTGTAAGGAAGGGGTTTGGTTTCAGTTTTCTGCATATGGTTAGCCAGTTTCCCCAACACCATTTATTAAATAGGGAATCCTTTCCTCGTTGTTTGTTTTTATCAGATTTGTCAAAGACCGGTTGGTTGTAGATGTGTGGCATTATTTCTGAGGCATCTGTTCTATTCCATTGATCTATATATCTGTTTTGGCACCAGTACCATGCTGTTTTGGTTATTGTAGCTTTGTAGTGTAGTTTGAAGTCAGGTAGCATGATGCCTCCAGGTTTGTTCTTTTTGCTTAGGGTTGTCTTGGCTATAGGGGCTCTTTTTTGGTTTCATATGAAATTCAAAGTGTTTTTTTCTAATTCTGTGAAGAAAGTCAATGGTAACTTGATGGGGATAGCATTGAATCTATACATTACTTTGAGCAGTATGGCCATTTTCAGGATGTTGATTCTTCTTTTCCACGAACATGGAATGTTCTTCCATTTGTTTCTGTCCTTTCTTATTTCCTTGAGCAGTGGTTTGTGTTTCTTCTTGAAGCGGTCCTTCACATCCCTTGTAAGTTGTATTCCTAGGTATTTTATTCTCTTTGTAGCAATTATGAATGGGAGTTCACTCATGATTTTGTTCTCTGTTTGTCTGTTATTGGTGTATAGGAATGCTTATGATTTTTGCACATTGATTTTGTATCCTGAGACTTTGCTGACGTTGTTTATCAGCTTAAGGAGATTTTGGGCTGAGATGATGGGGTTTTCTAAATATACAATCATGTCATCTGCAAACAGAGACAATTTGACTTCCTCTCTTCCTATTTGAATACCCTTTATTTCTTTCTCTTGCCTGATTGCCCTGGCCAGAACTTCTAATAGTATGTGGAATAGGAGTGGTGAGAGAGGGCATCCTTGTCTTGTGCTGGTTTTCAAAGGGAATGCTTCCAACTTTTGCCCATTCAGTGTGATATTGGCTGTGGGTTTGTCATAAATAGCTTTTATTATTTTGAGATACATTCCATCAATACCTAGTTTATTGAGAGTTTTTAGCATGAAGGGGTGTTTTTTATTGAAGGCCTTTTCTGTATCTATTGAGATAATCATGTGGTTTTTGTCATTGGTTCTGTTTATGTGATGGGTTATGTTTATTGCGTTGTGCATGTTGAACCAGCCTTGCATCCCAGGGATGAAGCTGACTTGATTGTGGTGGATAAGCTTTTTAATGTGCTGCTGGATTCGATTTGCCAGTATTTTATTGAGAACTTTTGTGTCACTGTCCATCAGTGATATTGGCCTGAATTTTTGTTGTTGTTGTTGTGTCTCTACCAGGTTTTGATATTAGGATGATGCTGGCCTCATAAAATGAGTTAGGGAGGAGTCCATCTTTTTCTATTGTTTGGAATAGTTTCAGAAGGAATGGTACCAGCTCTTCTTTGTACCTCTGGTGGAATTTGGCTGTGAATCCGTCTGGTCCTGGGCTTTTTTTGGTTGGTAGGCTAATAATTACTGCCTCAATTTCAGAACTTATTATTGGTTTATTCAGGGATTCAACTTCTTCCAGGTTTAGTCTTGGGAGGGTGTATGTTTCCAGGAATTTATCCATTTCTTCCAGATTTTCTAGTTTATTTGTGTAGAGGTGTTTATAGTGTTCTCTAATGGTAGTTTGTATTTCTGCGGGATCAGTGGTGATATCCCCTTTATCATTTTTTTATGGTGTCTATTGATTCTTCTCCCTTTTCTTCTCTATTAGTCTGGCTAACAGTTTATCTATTTTGTTGATCTTTTCAAAAAGCCAGCTGCTGGATTCATTGAGTTTTTGAAGGGTGTTTTGTGTCTCAGTCTCCTTCAGTTCTGCTCTGATCTTAGTTATTTCTTGTCTTCTACCTTTTGAATTTGTTTGCTCTTGTTTCTCTAGTTCTTTCAATTGTGTGTTAGAGTGTCGAATTTAGATCTTTCTGGCTTTCTCCTGTGGGCATTTAGTGCTATAAATTTCCCTCTAGACACTGCTTTAGCTGTGTCCCAGAGGTACTGGTATGTTGTGTCTTTGTTCTCATTGGTTTCAAAAAACTTATTTATTTCTGTGTTAATTTTGTTATTTGCCCAGTAGTCATTCAGGAACAGGTTGTTCAGTTGCCATGTAGTTGTGTGGTTTTGAGTGAATTTCTTAATCCTGAGTTCTAATTTGATTGCAATGTAGTCTGAGAGACTGTTTATTATTATTTTTGTTCTTTTTCATTTGCTGAGGAGTGTTTTACTTCCAATTATGTGGTCAATTGTAGAATAAGTGTGATGTGGTGCTGAGAAGAATGTATAGTCTGTTGATTTGGGGTGGAGAGTTCTGTAGATGTCTATTAGGTCTACTTGGTCCAGAGCTGAGTTCAAGTCCTGAATATCCTTGTTAATTTTGTCTCGTTGATCTGTCTAATATTGACAGTGTTCTAATTTTATAAAATGTTACTTTAAAACATACTTTCTGGCCAGGTGCGGTGGCTCAAGCGTGTAATCCCAGCACTTTGAGAGGCCGAGGTGGGTGGATCATTTGAGGTCAGGAGTTCGAGACCAGCGTGGCCAACATGGTGAAACCTTGCCTCTGCTAAAAATACAAAAATTAGCCAAGGGTGATGGTGGGTGCCTGTAGTCCCAGCTACTCAGGAGGCTGAGGTAGGAGAATTGCTTGAACCCAGAAGGTGGGGGGTGCAGTGATCTGAGATCATGCGAATGTACTCCATCCCAGGTGACAAAGTGAGACTCTGTCTCAAAAAACAAACAACAAAACAAAACAAAAACCATACTTTCTAATGGCTGTGTAGTATTTAGTCTTTCAGTGGACCACAATTTTGGAATATTAAGGGTGTTTATATATTTTGGTGCCATAAAGAATGCGGAGATAAACATTCTTGCTCACTTCATTCTTTGAATCTCTGATTATTTTTTGAAATAGAATGCTGGAAGTATTTGATGAGTTAAGTGTTACGAACCATCCCAGAATTTTTTTATACATAGCATTGAATTGGTTTTTAAAAAAAGTTTACTATTTTACATTTATATCTGTAGAATGAGTGTTAATATTTAAACAGATCTTTACTAACCCGATATGAAGGAATAACATCTCTCTGCCCATAAGTGGACTTCCTTCCGTCTGATAGCCTCTGTCTTGTTCTGATTCTGCAGTAAACCTTCCCTGTGAAAGGCTAGATCCAATCCTTTTCTTTTTTCCTTGGCTTCACACTGTAGGCACACAGGGGATGGTTTATTAAGGGAATGTTTATGGTAGATATGCTTATGGTAAATAACTTGGTTTTTCTAGCCATTTCCAAAGTGAGGGACAAAAAGAATCTTGGTCCTAGAGAAAAGTGTTTTAGCAACTCTTTCCTGTTGCAGGTGAGATGGACAGTTTTGTGTGTCAACTTCATCAGGCTACAGTGCCCAGTTTCTCAATCAAACACTAATCTAGGTGCTGCTGTGGGTACACGTGATGAACATCAAACCTTTGGCTGTGGGAAGAGATAGTCATCTCTTTCTGCCACATTTGAGTGAGCTTGCATATAGCTGTAGATACTCGTCACAGTCTTGAGTCCTTGAAGAAAGCCAGCCTGAGATGAGGCCATTTCACAGAGCATGGCAGAACCAAGGCAATTATAGAGAAATTGAGTTTGACCCCGATAGAACTGTGCCTCAGCCTGTTCTCTCTCTGGATTTTTACATGAAGCAATGTATCTATTTTATTGTTTAACCCACTTTGAACTTTGGAATAAACTTTCTAAATAATACACTAAAAAAATCAAACACCTAATTATGACTTTTCCTGATTCGAAACTTTTTATATATCTCCTATTGTTCTCAAGATAAAGTCCAGAATACTGCCTCTCCAGCCCTATCCCACACTGCAGCCTCTATTTGCATCTTACCATGAACTACTTGGAAATACATTCATTTCCTAGGTTGTATTACACTCTCTGTCATTTTTCAGACCTTTGCACACATTGCTCTTTTTGCTTGGAATACCTGCACTTTTTTCCTGACTGATAGCTGTTTGTCTGTGGCAGTCATTGTTGATGCATAAAGTCACCATCTCCCCTTGCCATCTCCCACTCTAGAAATTAAATTATTTAATGTTTATATCCCCAAGTTTCCCTAGTGGCTAAGGAAAGCCATGTAATCTTATTATGAGCCATAGATCGTATCAATAAATTTATTGGGGAGGTGCTTCTGGGAAAGATTTTTATTAACCTGATGAAAATGGGACAGATATAGCTGATTCAGTTCTTTCCCATGCTCCCTTGGTGTGATGCCTGGAGCTGGGGCAGCCTTTCTTGACCATGTGGCAACAAATATGAAAAAAAGTCAAGAAATACACAAGATGGCCTGCAACCCATTGTCAACCTTTCACCAAATGTAGCAGCTACTTACCTCCAGAATTCTTACTATTTGTTAAAGTTGCTGTAAGTTAGAGTTTCTGTTACTTGCAGCTGAAAGCATTCCTAAATTCAGTTTATCTACTTACATGGCATTTCCTCTTCCCAGGGCCCCAAGATGGGTTTAGGACTCTTTTCTGAGCTCTTACAGCAAGTTCTGCATACGTCTACTGTACACTCATTGTTTACTTGTTCTTTTTTCTCTCAATACATCATAAAGTCCCCAGAGACAGGAGTTGTGCTTAACACACACTTATATCTTCAGCACTTACACAGTAGATGCTATATGATAGTTATTACATAAGTCAATAAATGTTGCTTATGAACATATTCCCTAGAGGAAAGGTAAAACAAAAGTTGGAGGGTATCTCTATATATCCCTTTTCTCTAGCCACACTCCCCTTTTTTATAGCTTATTTATTAAGGAAGTGCCCTTTGAAAGGGAGATCACAGCTTCCATGGGCTCTTGAGTAGAAGAGTCCACCTTTGCTCCAGCGGCCTAAACTGACCTGGAATTTTTTTCACGTAATTTAAATCTTGCTTCAAAACCTTTACTGAGTCCAAGTCTGCGATCTCATCACCAAGGTGGATCTTGCTTTTAAAGTACTCAGCTGTTCCGCATCTCAACCCCAACCCTGAATACTAAAACTCTCATTGCTACCTTTTTCGATTACTAGTGCCCCATCTGGTATAATGTGTTTGCATCTTTTATACTGTATTATATGTGTGTTGAGAAGCCTGATATTTATCTATAAACCCATCTTAACTATGAACTAAGCTAACTTAAAATGGAAAACTCAGAATGGTTTCTTGTTTAAAGCTTTATTTTGTTCCACTCTATTGCAACATGCAGAGGAGTAAGAAGAAGAAATAGAATGCTGCTGACAATTCTGTGAGCAATGAGTGACATGCTGAGTCACCAAGGAGAACAGAATTTGCAAAGTAATGTGTCACCTCTGGGGGCTCATTAGGCATTACCACTCTGCCTTGGGCATCACTGACCAGACAGCATTATTTGACCCATTTTATGATAACCCATATTTACCTTAAATAATCCATTCTGTGATCTTTCAATGGAAAACATACTGCTATAGAAGAGTCAAGACATGCATTAGTTTCAGTTGGGAGAGGGCAACAACTCAAGTATTTTTGCAGTTTCTGGTCTGGTAAATGTGTCATGCAGTTTCTTTTTCAAAAAGCGACACATAAAACACTTAATTCAATTTAACAACAAAGTTTGGCTTCTAGGCAGTTTCTCGTGTGTGACTTCAACAGGTTTTCTTCAGTTGACTACGGGCATTTCTAAGGGATATTGCATGAATTAACAATGGTTGCACAGAGAAAATTAAGTGTTACCTCGGTATTTATACTGCTATATCCCTTGGTGCAAATCCCAATGGAAGACCTGCTTCTCCATGAGCTATTCCTAGCAGAATATCTTTCCAGTTCCATGATACTAGAGACAGAACTTAAAACACATGAGGGAAAAATGCACACTTGGGCTTTTCGTTCTTTATTATCTCAGGGGAGTGGTCATGCACTCCTTTTTCCAAAGCCATAAAGCTTTTGCTGCAGTGAAAATCCTTCCTGCTAGGTTGCTCAGCAACAGCTGCACTTCAGCACGTGAGGACTATTTCATGCTGGTTACAGAGAAAATCCTGTGTAGAATGGGATGGCGCACTTAAGAATCCTCTATTTCTTGTGTTTATTCAGATTAGTAGCTTCAGCTTTGCCCTGGATTATTGGGAGGCAGAAGGCCTTGGTATAGTCTTGCCTGATCTCTAGCTCTGACTTGATGGAGGTGGGACATATGTGAGAGCTTGGTCAATGCTACCTTAGAAGCAAAATTGGGAAGTGGGCTGAATTTGTTTTCAGACCGGATCTATTTTAATTTGTGATCTTGTCTCAAAATTAATTTTTAATTATATATTAGTACCCAAATACATTCTTCTTATGAAAATGGAATGTTAGGATCAGTCTGAGGTCTCCTTGATCATTCTTCGCAGGTCTTCCCCCTCCCAGAGGTCACTGTTACCATCTGTGCATTGGGGATCCTTCTGAAAACATTTTGTGTGCATTTACGTACATGCTCGTGCGCTTTGGGACATCACTGTGTGTGTATGTACTTGTGTTTGTTTTACAAAAAGGAAGACTATACTATCTGTTTCGTTTGGCCACTTGCTTCTTTCAATCAACAATATTTCCTGGAAATACATGTATATAATATATATGTATTCATTCCTTTCTTTAAAACTATCGTGTTGTTTTTTTGGTGTGGTTTATACACAGTGGTTGACTTAGCCCTTCTGGGTTTGATGAACATGTATACTGTTTCTAGTTTTGTTTCTCTCTCCTACTTCCTGAAGTTGGTCACTACTGCTCACTAACCACTGCCATCCTGGTATCCACACATTGTCCCTGCAATGCCATAAAGGACTAAATGAGCACACTTGGGCAACCTCATGTCATGGAGATCTTCCCTTCCATCCAATGGAAGAAAAGCATCAGATTAAACTAACTTATTATGGGGTCTTTTTCCATTTCAGAACTTGGGATGGCTCTCTGCTTTCTGCAATAGTGGTTCTCAATCTTTATTAAACATAAAAGTTGTCTGAGATGCTTATTAAAATGCAGATTGCCAGGCTTTACCTCCAGGAGGTCTGGAGTGAGCCCCAGGAATCTGCATTTTAACACACGCTTCAGGTGATTCTGTTGCAGGTGGCACCTACATTTTGAGAGCTAATGTCTAAATTACAATTTCTTTTCGCTTCCTACCCTCTCCCAACAGGCCTACCCTTTCCCTCTTCTCTGCTCACGAATTAAACTCCTCTCTCCAGTCTGTAGATGAGCGTATGCTTCTGAACTTAGCTTATTTTGTTTCCTCTGCTTGGATTTCCCTTTTCATTCCCCCATTCTCAATTCCACCCGGTAAATTTCTACTCATCCCTCAAGGCCCAATTTAAATGTCACTTTCTCCACAAAGTCTCCTTCGTTCTTTCCCAGTGCCCCCCTTTCCCTTGGTTCTTTATTCTGTTGCTAATAAAACGCGTGCTTGTGTGCATGCATGCATTTTTAATGTACAGTTATACAAGGTCCACGTATGTGACTGTTAAAGCTGTGCACTGCACAAGCCTGGGGGGCGTCATTCATACAAATAATTATTGTATATTTATTTTGAAAATTTCTGGCAGATGGCAGTAAAGTGTCTTAGTCAATAATAATTGTACATTTTAAAATAACCCAAAGAGTGTAATTGGATTGTTGTAACACAAAGGATAAATGTTTGAGAGGACGGATACCCTATTCTCCATGATGTGATTATTATGCATTACATACCTGTATCAAAACATCTCATGTATCCCATAAATATACACACCTATTATGTACTCACAAATATTAAACATTTAAAAAAAATGTCTTGAGAAAGGGGCAGCTTTTTCAAATTCGCACAGTGTGCCATTTGGGGTGGCCCCAAAGCTGTTTATAGAGTCTATTGTCTTCCTAGACTGTGAGTCCTTCAGGAGAATAATTAGGCTGGCATAATGATCTGCGAAGATCTGTGAAGAATTAGGCTGGCATAGCCATTGGCACACAGAAATAAAAGTCAACATTTACTGAAAATTTACTATGAGTTAGACATGTTCTAAGGACTTTTCACTATTTAATTTATTAAAGTTATTTAATTCTCATAACAGCCATATGAGACTGCTGCAATTGTCATCCGATTTTAGAGATAGCAAAACTGAAGCACAGGGAGGTTAAGTGATTTGTCTGAGGGCACACAGCTGGGATTTAGCCTAAGAAGCCTGACTCCTTTCCCAAGCTCTTGACTATTCAAATATGTTTATTTGAATTATTGTTTCTGATTCCAAGCTAACTTATTTACTTTTATAAGGTAATACTTTTAGGCATTTCACTGTGTTGGCATCCTTAGGCATGGTGGAGGAAAAGATAAATTAATACTAATTGATATGTGTATAGCCCTGTACACAATTACAAGATACATTTACATATAGTGACTGATATGACTTGGCTTTGTGTCCCCACCCAAATCTCATCTGGAATTGTAATCCCTGTGTGTCAGGGGAGAGACCTGGTAGGGGGCAATTGGATCATGGGGGCGGATTCTCCCCTTGCTGTTCTTGTGATAGTGAGTTCTCATTAGATCCGATGGTTTAAAATTGTGGCACTTTCCCACCTTACTCTCTCTCTCCTGCCACCATGTAAGATGTGCCTTGCTTCCCCTCCATCTTCCACCATGATTGTAAGTTTCCTGAGACCTCCCCAGCCATGTGGAACCATGAGTCAATTAAACCTCTTTCCTTTATAAATTACCCAGTCTCAGGTAGTTCTTTATAGCAATGACAAAATAATGACAAAAATAATAATGCTTTCCATTTGTTAACTGCCTCCTATATGATAGATATCTCCCTACAAGATTCTTTATATGTGTTCATTATTCCATTTAAAAATCACAGTTACATACAAAAATAGATATTAGTTTCTCTGAACAGTGAAGGAAACTGAGGCTCAGTGAAGCTAAGTGATTTGCCTAAGGCTACCAAGTGCAAGTGCTGGCTATGATCCCAAGCTTCCTGACTGACCATCTTTGATTCACATTACCCATATGATAGAGGCGGAAACTGAAGCTCAGAGCAGCTGAGAGCCTTATCCGTGTCTTATGGTTCAAAACCCCATGTACTTCGCACTATAGACTGTTGACCCTTAGAGTGGCTTACTATTGAAACCAAACTGCTCTAATTGCTGTATTTTTGACTCTCAGATAGTTGGCAAAACTTAACCATGATCAAACTACATCTTACAGATGAGGCGTCTGGAGTTTCAATGACTTGCCCAAGATATATCTAACAATTGGTTAAGCAGGGACCTGAACCTAGGTAGTCTGACTTCAAATGCATCATCAACAGCTTTCAATCCAAGTTATAGATTGCAGAAAGCCCCCTTTCCTCCTGAGCCTCACTACAGAGTCACCCCAGAGCTGCTATATCCATCTATGGCCAGTAACCTGCAACAGTACCCAAAACGTCATAATCCTTTTTGTATTTCAGGTGACAAAAAAAAGAGATACATGTTGCTTTTCACCAGACTAGAATGACAACAGCATGCAGCTGGCTGAGATTCATCTGGAAAACTGGAACCTTCTGGTGGAGGCGGAGGGATCTAAGCTGCACATGGCAGGGTTGCCTAGACCCCAAGAAGGAGAAGTGAATTCACTGTTGGTTGGTGGCTGAAAGCATTTCTTAACTCTTGATATGATTGTGGTGATGAACTAAAGAATATAATCCATGGTAGGAAACTTCCCATGGGCTTTTGCTACTAAAATTACCTAAGTTACCCCTGACTCCTCTATTGGAAAATGTATTGCCAAGTCGGTGAAAATCTCATGTCATAGGCAGTTAGGCAGTTTTTTTCCCCGTTTTACCATGGGCAGAGACCAATTTGGAGATACATACATTTGAGTCACAAAGAGCACTCCCGGCCTGAATTATTTATGCTCAAATTCCTCAATGTCTAATAACAAAAATGTCTCTTCTTATTACGAATGTCAGAAACAAAGAGTTTTCCCCTGGGAGTCTAAATAAAATCACACATCTGGATTGGAAATTTTAAAAAATTGTCCAGATCTTCTACATAGTTGGAAGTTTAGCATAATACAAACATTTAGAGTGAGCTTTTCCCCTCCAGTCACAGAGTTATTCCTGTTCCTTTGTAGAGAAATGATTAAATATTATTACAAGGTAGAAGCTCCAACTGTGAAGATGAACTCTGAACTATTAAGCCTTCAAGATTTCATTATGTAAGAGTCAATTCTAGAGAGTTCTTGATGATCAGGTTGTATTTGAATCAATGTATTCAAAAACCATGAAGCAAATATTCAAAACATTCTGTGGCCTGGCTATATTCACAATATTGGGAGAGACCACTATATCAGTAATCTTATAAAAATTCATAAAGGGACTTCAGCATGAAACTGAGGCTGGGACCCACTGTAACATAAACCATCTTATATGTGTGGTGGGATATTGATCTTCTCAGCTCTTAGGGGGCTACAGCCCCTGTGCAAGAGCAGGTCACCTCTGGCCCTCAATCCTGCTTATCTGGGTTGTGAAGAAATATGATTATTTTCTATGTGAAATAGGCTGAGAGCACCTGGTGGTTTTAAAATCAACCCTTTCATTTATAGAAAGTGCTATGGTCTGAATGTGTCTCCAAACTCATGTGTTGGAAATTTAATTTCCAATGAAACAGTGTTAGGAGATGGGACCTTTTGGGAGATGTTTAAGCCAGGAGGGTTCTGCCCTCATGAATGAATTAATGCTGATATAATAAGGGCTTGCAGGAGTGGGATCACTCTCTCTCTTGCCCCTTCTGCCTTCTTCCCTGTGAGGACACAGCAGGAAGACCCTCACCAGTTGCTGGCACCTTGATTTTGGACTTCCCAGCCCCAAGAACTGTGAGAATTAAATTTCCGTTATTTCTAAATTGCCTAGTCTCAGGTCTTTTGTTATAGTGGCACAAAATCAATTAAGATGGATCATCAGCCCAAATGCCATGAAGTCAGTGTAGGCAGCCATTAAGTCAATCAGGTAAGCTGGCGGCTTCCGACAGAGGGTGCCTACTATGGATGTACTTTGTTTCTTTCTCTCTCCACCACCCCCTATCACCTCTCTTTTCTCCTGTCTGCTGGTCTGCTTACCTGTTATTCAATTACTTACTTACATTATTTTGCCAACAGTTTTCAGAGGAGAGTCTTAGGAAAACATTATTATAAATCTTTAATAAGTATAAGAGATGAGCGATTGGTTGAATGAACTTAGCACTGTTGCTTAGGCACCTCCTCCTCTGGATTTACCTATGGGAGTCCCTTAATCTGGAATTCTATCTTTCACACACTTGCTTGTATCTTGGGATTTACTTACTTGATCTGTCATTGGAATCCTCTTATCTATATTTCCCCATATATGCACCTTTCCCATATTTCATGACTCACTCACAAATGCTGTCTTCTCTGCACACCCCTGCAATCAGAAATATAATCTCTTGCATTTTTGAACTGTTGTAGCACTTTGCATACTTTTTTATTTTATTATTATTTTAAACTGACAAAATTGTATATACTAATGGTGTATAACATGATGTTCTGGCATATGTATGTATTGTGAAATGGCTAAATCAAGATAATTAACCTAAGCATTACTTCTCATACTCATATTTTTGTGGTTGCATCTTATGCCTTAAAGCACCTATCACTTTGTACAGCAAGCAGGTGGGTGTTTGTATACAGGACTTATCTACTGGCAGTGAATATTTTTGGTGGCCTATCAAGCTCCCATTTTCCTTGTGGCAGGTTTCATTTTCCAAAAGAAGTTACAACAACAATTCCAGTGTCACATATTCTTCAGAACCTTGCCACTGAGCCATAAATATATGGAATTTATGTTTCCATCCCTTGGCCCTGGGTGGGCCTTTAGACTGCTTCTACAAATATATGTAATGGAAATGAAGCTAAGTTAGAAAAAGCAAGATAGTAGCACTCCCCTGACTATCTTGGGACATGTGCCTCCAGGACCCTGAGCCATCGTGGAAGAAGTCTGGTGACTCTGAAGCCACCATGCTGGAAAGACCATGTAGAGACACCACATAGAGTGAGGAGTAAGGAGCGCCCCCACTGATTATCGAGCAACCTGTCTTTCCTAGCCAATGCCATGTAGAAAAGAGATGGTTGTCCCTGTCTAAATTGCAGACTTGTAAGCTAAATAAGTTGTTTTTAGACCACCACGTTTTGCATGGTTTGTTATGCTGATCATTACTTTTCCTGTTTTCTATCACAATGTCAGATTTGCTCAGCCATCTGACCCTCTCTCACCAGTTTATAAGCTTATTGGAAGTTCTATGAGTGGTTCTATTTGGTCAAAGGGTAATCCTGTCCACTTGCTACTGATCATTTCAGGATTCAATTCAGGTCGAAATTCAAGAGGAGAGGTTTGTTGGGGACTCCTTGGTTTGTTTTATTTTTTCTGGGAAAACTTCTGGAAGCAACGTTTACCCTCTTCTTTTACATCTTGTCATGTGCAGATGTAGTGGGTCTAGAACCACTTCACCTATGTCATTACCAGTCTGAGATGAGTCTTGCTCATGGAGGAGAGCAGAGGCCAAGAGTATTTCAGAGGAATGGAGCTAGAGTCACTGGAGCAGACCATTCCCAAGGCCCACCCTAATGCAGGACTTCCCATCATGTGAGTATGTCATTAGGACCAGGCTTCACTGTGAGTCATGTGGACCTAAAATAACAATGACTTAAGTGGGATGGATGCTTCTTTTTCATGTAAAAGTCTGGAGGAACTCAGGACAGGGCTAGTGTGGCAGCTCCACTTGGTAAAGTCCTCATAGACTCCGAATTCTTCCATATCATCACTCCATTATCCCTAGGATATGACCTTTATCCTAAGGTCCAAGATAACAACCTCTGTTTTCCAGGCAGCTAGAAGGAGGAAGACATAAGAAAGAAGGTGAAGTGTATGTGCACTCTGTCTCTTGAGGAAGATACTTAGAAGCTGCCAAATCGACTTCTTTTTATATCTTTTTGGCTAAAGCTTAGTGTGAAGGAGGCTTGGAAAAGTAGTTTTTATTCTAAGTGGCCACATGCCCAGGTAATAATTAGGAGTTATATGATTATGAGATATTGGGGAACAGCTCAGACTCCGAAACAGTGAAGCAATAAATTTCTCTCTCATTTAAAATGAGTTTACATTGGACTTTCTATTAACTTGTAGCCAAAGAGGTCTTGACTAATACACCCGCTTTCTAGCACATAATCTAGAATACTTTTCTTCCTCCAGTTTGTTGGTCCAGTTCAAGTCCTGGATCCTGGAAATTATAGACAGAGTAGTTGTGTGCTTTCCTTCTCTTGTCTTATATCTTTTAATAGACAAATTATAATAGCACAAGATAGTCTAAGTCAGGAATGGGAAAAGCTTTTGTATTGAATGCCAGCCTCATTTCATGAGCCCTCCAGGAGGGCAGGGACCAAATTCTGTATTGTCTACTGCTACAGCACAGCACCTATGACAATGCCTGGCACATTGTAAGTGAGCAATAAATATTTGCTGAGAAAATGAATGACTAGATAAACTCTGATTGATTCATGTAGGTTTCCTAAGGAGTTGTGTTGAGGAGGGTTCCAGGGCTTTGTCTGGGCTGAGCCATGATGCATTCTTGATATCTGCTGTGAGCTCAGTGTAGGGAATGTCAGGTATTTGCTGGTGCTTGATGAAGAAATACCTCTGGTGATTCTTTATAGTAGGTCTGTTCTATGCATCTTACACATTGTATATAGACATATATTTCAATTAACAACCATCTTTTCCCGTAAAATTACATTTTTTCCACATAGGAAACTTGCCATAATAACTTGCACATGGTAGAATCAATAAATATTGAGTCTCAATTGTGTTTCTCAAAAACAGTGCTCTGTGTGTTCACCGAGCTATCAATGAATTGCCCAGATGTGTTTTAATTAAATATTCCTACAGATGCCTTCATGCGTATTTACTCCAATTAGTGCCTTTTAATCCTCAGGAAAGAAATATAATTAGTACATCACAACTTGTTGGTAATGCTAAACTGAAGGAGAAGCAAATACTAGTGAAGGACTTGAACCAATCAAAACCTGTGTAAAGAGAGTTTTTGTTTGTTTTCAAGGAAAGTAATTCAAAGCATATATTAAGCATCTAGGAGCAATGACAACAACAGAAATGTCAAAATAGTCATGGTGAACGAAATGCTAACAAGACCCATGTGTGTAATGTGACTTCCTGGTGGGAAAGGGCAGGGCTATTTTGGCTGGAATGTCTCATGGAGGAGGGAAGTTCAGTCCTTCTCTTGAGTCTTTTAGGTGCCATTGCATTGAGAGTGCTAGGTCCAGTTTTTAGACTCATTTGTCCCTCTCCTCAAAAGATGCTTATGTGGGTGGAATAAAGATAAATGCACATAGATAATGATAGTTAATAATAGTCGATATTGGTAGAGGTCTTTTTATGTGCTGGCTGCCACCCTACATACTTTCTATTTATGCTTAATTTGGTCCTCACTACAAGCCCTTGAGGTAGCTGCTAATACTTTAAGGAATTAGGAATTGGTTTATGATGAGAAATATAGGGAGAGAATCATGCATAGCTCATCTGGGAAGGAACAAGAAAGATGTCAGCAATAAGACCAAGCCAGGAGTCCCTTGTATTTGATTTAGAACATGAAGAGAAGAGCTGTACTTCAGAAAATGAACTCAGGCTGCATGCTGACACAACACTTTAATGGTAATAGGATAGCTGAGATTGGGCCTCAGGGTTGTCCCCTTTTGAGATGCTGAACTGTATTGGCATGGAAGGGATGGCCAGCTCAGTGGGTGTTGCCTTCTTCAGTAGCAGTCACATGCAGGACATGGATTCTTGGGCAGGAAAATGGCAGAGGAATGTAAGTACAAGTGTAGCGTTCTTTGAGGAGATACTTTTCTGTTTTTTTGAGACAGGATCTCGCTCTCTCACCCAGGCTGGAAAGCATTGGTGCTATCTCTGCTCACTGCAACCTCCGCCTCCAGGGTTCAAGCGATTCTCATGTCTCAGCCTCCCAAGCAGCTGGGATAACAAGTGTGTGCCACCATGCCCAGCTAATTTTTTTGTATTTTTAGTAGAGATGGAGTTTCACTATGTTGGCCAGACTGGTCTTGAACTCCTGGACTCAAGCAAACCACCTGCCTTGGCCTCCCAAAGTGTTAGGATCACAGGTGTGAGACATTGTGCCCAGCCGAGGAGATATTCTTTATGCTCTTTCTAACACTTAGAGGTTATAAATTTGTAGATTAGGAAATCTCCAACGCTGGATATTTTTAAAAGATGTCTCCATCTCTTCTTTTTCTCCTTCTCTGCTATAGTTTCTTCCTTAGAAAGAATTAGATTACAAGGACAGATGTGGTGGCTCATGCTTATAATCCCAGCACTTTGGGAGGCTGAGGCAGGAGGACTGCTTGGGCCCAGCCTAGGCAACATAGTGAGGCACCATCTCTACAAAAAAAGAAAAAAAAAAAAAAAAAGCCAAATTGACCAGGCACTTGTAGTCCAAGCTACATGGGAGGCTGAGGTGGGAGGATCGTTTGAGCCCAGGAGGTCAAGGCTGCGGTGAGCCGACATCACACCATTGCATGAGACTCTGTCTCAAAAAAATAAAGAAACAAAGACAGAAAGGAAAAAAAGAAAAAGAAAAGAAAGAAGAAAGAAAGAAAGACAAAGAAAGAAAAAAAAAGAATTAGGGCCGGGTGAGGTGGCTCATGCCTGTAATCCTAGCACTTTGGGATGCTGAGGTGGGCAGATCACTTGTGGTCAGGAATTCAAGACCAGCCTGGCCAACATGGTGAAACCCTGTGTCTGCTAAAAATGTAAAAATTGGCTGGGCGTGGTGGCAGGTGCCTGTAATCCCAGTTACATGGGAGGCTGGGGCAGGAGAATTGCTGGAACCCAGGAGGTGGAGGTTGCAATAAGCCAAGATTGTGCCACTGCAATCCAGCCTGGGTGACAGAATGAGACTCTGTTTCAATAAAGAAAAGAAAAGAAAAATTACATTACAGTGCTGTGAACAGCAATGGGAGAAAACAGCATGTCAGACAGATGCACTATGGCTATTTTATAATTTTTTGTGGCCTATGAGTTACTGGGAAGGGCCAGAATGTTGCAGGAGAGTTCACCAGAACTTTGTCTTAGTCATCGTGACAAAGTGGGGAGAGTAGTTAGTGGAAAGAGTCTCATAAATCCCCTTATCACTAGTAGCTCTTTCATCACCTCCAGACCCCATATGCCTCATTATCTTGTCATCTTTCTGCCTGGAAACTTCATGGGGAACTCAGAATATATTATGAGCAAAGCTATAATACCAGACTCTGTGCTGGAGTACTTCTGCCCAACAGCCTTGGAAAACTCCTAACATGATTGCAAGGGTTGGGCAATAGTTACAGGGTTTGTGTCATGGGGGTTGAGGTGTGATTAAAGGTGGGGTAGAGGTGCTGCTCGAAGCCCAGTTGCCTTTCCTAGGGAGGTTCTGGGTCATTCCAGGCCAAGGTCTGAAAGTCATTTAAGAATACCTAATTCAGTGCTGCCCACAGGATGTTAGATTGTGGAGGAAAC
This sequence comes from Mandrillus leucophaeus, assembly GCF_000951045.1. Taxonomy (NCBI): domain Eukaryota; kingdom Metazoa; phylum Chordata; class Mammalia; order Primates; family Cercopithecidae; genus Mandrillus; species Mandrillus leucophaeus. The sequence continues at coordinate 1,107,367 of NW_012103654.1, read as the reverse complement.
TCTGGAGAGCAATTTCAATGGTGGAAGAAAACAAGGCATATATAATAAGGAGTAGAGGAATCATAATACTGAGGAAGTAGAACATGGGTTAAGAAGTTAAACTGATTGGATACAATGGCTCACTCCTATAATCCTAGCACTTTGGGAAGCCAAGGCAGGAGGATTGCCTGAGCCCAGGAGCTTGAGACCAGCCTGGATAACATAGGGAGACACTATCTCTACCAAACAAACAAAAAAAGATTAGCCGGGAGTTGTGCCACACCCCCATAGTCCCAGCTACTTGGGAGGCTGAGACAGGAGGATTGCTTGAACCCGGGAGTTTGAGGCTGCAGTGAGCTATGATTGCACCACTGTACTCCAGCCTGGGCAACAGAGCAAGATCTTGTCTTTAAAAAAAAAAAAAAAAAAAAGAAGAAGGTAAATTCTGCTTCATTTCTCTTCAGTGTCAAGCACCTGCTAAACTAACTGAGCAAATAAGGATGTGGGTCCCTCTCATGATAAGAACTGATGGTTTTCACTTGCATATATAACATAATGTGGTATTTGCTCCATACTCTCATAGGTATTTGAACTAAAATTTCTGTAAAATGAGAGTAGCTGATCAATAATGCTTTACGAGATTCCTAAATAATTAAAGGGTTAGATGTGATGCTAACAGGCGTTAGTAACACAGAGGGGATGGAAGTTGGAGCCGAGAGCTGCAACAGTGCCTCCTGCCACATGGTGTGAGCTCAGGAACCCTATGAGAAAACAACTGAGTGCTTACTTGATTTGCCAGCCACCAAACACACATTGGGATCTCTTCCCCCTCTGCCTGTAGGACCCCTGATCATTCAAGATCAGTATTTCCAAAGAAAACAAAATCATTCATTGACATTTAGGACTCTGTGGCTCTGTGCCCACTAGTGGTATTGTCACCAGGGACTAACAATGATCTTTGGAGAATTGTCAAGACTTTGATGAGCTCCTGTGCTTCAGGTGCCAATCTGCAAACCTGAATGCTCTGAGGGCGAAAATTCAGGAGGAGTTAAAATGGCCAAGGAATTCAATTTTGGCAATGAACATGCTTCCATCTCCTGGAGTTTTTACTCTGGACTTCTTGTATATGTCAGAAGAACTTTTTTGTGACTTGGACATTGGGAATGAAATCAGATCTTGAGATTGGCAGTGTTTTGCCCAGTGATCTCAGTCCTATGCCTGAGTCCTTCTGCCTCTTCATTCTTTCTCTTGCCCCTCCTGTATCTTCAGTGTCAGTGTAACACAGGCATTTTAATTTTAGGAATACTCAGCCTGCCTAAACTGGACTGATGTGTGAAGTGTCAGGTGCCCAGGAGGAGAACTAAGTGTTGATTGACGGTCTGCTTACAGCCTGAGCTGCAGCCTGGCCCTGCAGCAGCCTTCATTAACAGAAGCTTCTTTGAAGAGCCTGATGTTCTCACTTCCAGATTGTCCCGTAGGCCTAGCTATGGTTCTTCAAAGTCTAAATGTTAGGGCTTGTTCTGCCTCTAGCCACATGCTAGAGATGTTTTCTGTTTTCCTCAGTCTGTTTTGTCTCTGGTGCTATGGAAATCCTCAACTCGTTCAACCAAGAATTTAGTTTCTCATCCTCTTTTTAAGTCGTATGGTTGGTAGATTTCAAACAGGATTAATACAGCCTCTGAGTTTATCCAGGTTTCCAAGTTGAAATCTGACACTGATTCCATCACACAGGTACAGAAGCAAGGGATGGGAGGCCACTTCTGTGGACAAACTCAGGGACGGAGAGAAGTAATAATGAGTTTGGAGCCTAGGACTCCTCTAATGGGAGGAAGGAGCTTGTAACTTTGGCAACAAAACTACTGTGGCTCTAAAATAAGCAGAAACGTGGTCCAGTGACTTCTTTTCTTCTAAGAATCAATATAATTTTTTAAAAAAAGAAAGAATTGATCCAGTTTTCAAAACAACAGAAAGATTTTTTTCTTTTTTTCTTTCTTTTTTCTTCCTTGTTCTCTTCCCTCCTCTGCTGCCTCTCTTTCTTCTTTTTTTATTTTAACTCTCTTGTGTCCTAATGTGAAAGATCCAAGGAAAGTTATTTCTTCATTGAAAAATAGATCTGTGCAAATTATTCATTACACTTTATGATGCCCTGAGTGCTCTATTTATACTGCATTGCTCTTTTATGATGCTTATCAAGGATTATGGACCTAGGGATTAGGAAAAATGGTGTTTGGCTTTATTCATTTTATAGCTGTGCCATCCACTACCTTGGGTGGCGCATTTGATAGGCAAGAAATAAAACTTGGAAAGGTGTGGTGTACCAAGTATTTAAAACTAAATGTAACCATCCATGGAGACCCTAAAGCAGAGGCTTTACCTAATACGTTTTCATGCCCTAGAGTCTCATATAGTGTCTTATATAAAGTGGATACTCATTCAACTTTAACAGTGGACATATAAGATATTAGTTTCAACTGCTGGTCTCCTTCAACCTTCTGTGACCTCCTGGAAGAAAGGAGCAAACAATCCTGAAACGAACAAGCAACCTCTCCAAAACTTTCGGTTCCACATACTAGGTACTGTATAGCAAAATAACCCATAGTATGTGTCTTGAGCTCGATAAGTAATGAGAAGGTTGATTTTTTATGTGTATAAACATCTCTGGGTTGCTTTTGAGTGTGTATATAAGTAGAGAGGCATAGAATGTCAGGTAATCTATTTATTCTACTAAATTTTTTTTTAACAACAAAAGGACCCCTACTGTGCTTAAGCTATAACCATCTAAACATGTGCTACTAGTTTGGGTAATATTTTAGTTATAATCCCATATGTTAGAATTCAATGTCTGTCACTTGTCAGCTTTTTTTTCTGTAGAATGCCCAAAAAATCTTTAAGCTGTGAACACGTAGCATCAGAACGTCAGTGTTGAATGAGCCTCTGTGTGCAAAGCCCTGCCTCAGACACCGTGTGTGAGAGGTGGGCAGGGCAGGAGGAAGAGCAGACACCAAATAGACCATCTCAAGAAAGGTCTTTTTGCTTCAGGAGTTTACTGTATTGCTGGGTGAATAGGAAATGCACACAAACCCATCATCTCTCAACACCTATGATATATATTGTTGCTTACTCATTCTTAGCTTTTCAGTAACCCCAAAGAAGGTGTTTTGAGGCTGTTACTACTTGTTTTCCTGAATCAAGGAAAGATAAATGAAGTTTCGTTAGTGGAACTGGAATCTATCTGCATGACTATATTTTACACACACACACACACACACACACACACGGTTTTCTTTGGTTAAGGTGAGTCCCCTTTGGCCTTGGCCTTGGTTTGTCACATTCTTTCACACAAATGGTGACTACTAAAGATATCAGGTTTTTCTGACAGCTCCTGGCACCCAGCAGCTTTCAGCAGGCGTGGTTTCAATTTATATTTAGTCTCTTAGACGCCCTTAGCAGGCTTATTCACACCATGAGGTGAATGAGGGTGGAATGACCAGGCCATAAATCATCTTCCTGAACATGTTCTCAAAGAGTCACTTCTAAAGGAGCAGGATCAGGCGACCTGTGTAGTACTCTCTACTAACAAGTTCAAAGCCCTTGTAGACAAAGGCCAATTGATCTCAGCACCCTTTCTCTTTGGAGGAAGACAGGGTATCCCATTTAGAGAGAGGTGAAGTTACTTTCCTGAGGTCATGGGGAGCTCATGGCAGAAAGGAATAGAAGCCTCCATCTGGCTGCCTTCTCTGTTACCACCCCCTGCCTCAGGTTGGGTACGGTGAACCTATTTTTGATTCAGATAGGGTTCGCCTTATCTACTCTTTATTCAACAATGAGAATGAGTTCTCCATATTCCAACCTGCTTCTCTTGGAGGCCAGAAGGAACTTTTGCACTTGGGGCTTCTGCTAAATGAAATACAGAGGCTTAATCCGGGAGCGCTGATTGTTGGGCCATCGTGGCCTCTCAGCAGCTGTGTGTCTCGGGAAAGTCACTTTATTGTCTGTGATTTGGTTTTTCTATGTGTAGAATGGGAAGGCAATCCTGATGACAGGGCTGGGTTCCTGTGAGGGCCAAGTGGGATAATGCACCAGAAAGTCTTTTAAAGCTTTTAGCAAGTTATTGTGTGCATGTTTTTCTTTTCTTTTTATTTATTGGTGTGAAATCTCCCACAGTGTGTGTTTATTTTCATAAAATGGGAAACTTTATGCAAACAGAAATATATATACTAAGTATTCAACCCCCATGGGAATATTAACTTTCTGTAAGAATCTATCTACTACTCACTTCTTTTGAAACCAGGATTCTTCCTCCTGTCTGTTTCATCTACTGAACCCTGCTCTCCTAAGGAGCTTCCTAAAGAGCTTTGTCTCCTTATTGCTATGGCCAGTGGCTTTGTCTTTGTGTTGAAGTTGCTTTTACAAGGATTATGACAGTGAGAGAAGTCTAGCATGGCTAACTCCATCTTGCTTCTAGCCTCACAGGCTGGCTGACCTTGCTCATTCCTGGGCCTAGGCCAAGCTAACCATGGGAGGAATTTACTTGATAGTTTAACTTGAAAACACGGATAATAGTCGCTCTCTAAAATGAACCCCCTTCTTTCTCAGGGACCAAAACTGCCTTTGTAAAACTAATGAAAGGCCATGAGATTATGGGAGGTGCCTGAATTTTACTAAAATGTGGGTGTAGTTTCCCTAATCCCTTACTGCTCAGGAGTCATGCGGCCACGGGTCACAAGATTTGTGACTTCCCCAATTGCTTCTATAGATAACATCAGTATTGTAGAACCTAAGATTGGTCTTTTGAGATGTTTTTCAGACCAATTCCATCTGGACTCATGACTCAACTGGTCCTGTGGTCAGTCCCCTACCCAGAGACGGACTCAGTTTTCCACATCCCTGTGATTGCATCCCCAACCCATCAGCTGCACCATTTCCTGGTCCCTTGCCCACTAAATTGTCCTAACCTCTGAGCCTTCAGGGAGACTGATTTGAATAATAACTCCATCTTCTACATGGCTGACCTCGAATTAATAAAACTCTTTCTCTGCTGCACAGTGAATTGGTATTTTCTGTGCAGTGCACAGGAAGAACCCGTCTGGTCATTACAGTGTGCATCCTTCTAGAAGAATGTGGCTTCTGATACTTTTTACAACTTCTTGATTACAGTTACTTATCTGGATTTTACCAAAAAACCCACGAAATATATGTACATAGTGACAGATCAAACTATATCCAGAAGTGTATAAAGAAAATGTTAATCAATTTCCCTTCCCCTCCAATCCTGTCCCACTTCAGTCATCAAAGTTATTAGTTTGGTGGCATACTCCCACTCTTTTCTCTGTGCATATGCAAATGCAGTTAACTGTGCACGCATAAATATGGGTTTCTCCCCCTTATTTTTTACAGAAAGGAAATCATATTATAAATATTACTTTGCAACTTACATTTTGCTTTAAAATATAGCACATCCCTTCAGGTTAAAACATATATTATTTTTAATGGATACACAATATTTCTTAGTATGAATATACCATAAATTATGCAATTATTTTATTACCTGGATTCAATGTTTCAAGTTATTCCCTCCACTCACCACTGACAAAAAAAAAAAAAAAAAAAAAAAATGCTACAACCAACATTCAAATACAAATATCTTTAAATATACTGGTGCTTTTATTTCCATGTGACAGTTTTTCAAAGTTGAGGCGCATCATTGGGTCAATGCATTTCGGAATGTATTAGGTGCCACAAGATAACTGTTAAAAAGATTGCAGGCATTTCCACTCCCACCTGCAATATATTAAAGAGCCGAACTCCCCACACCCTGGCTACCACAGATGCTGTCAATACTTCTGATAGGTTTTAATTTACATTTCCTTGATCACCGAAGATTATGAGTATTTTTTCAGATGTGAACTACTGTTCATATTCTTTGGTCTTTTTCTATGGCAGATTTTTTCATATTAATATTAACTCATTTGCTATATGTACTTTAGATGTGTTATGGTCTGAATATCGGTGTCCATCCCCACCAAATTCGTATGTTGAAACCTAATCCTCAGTGCAATAGTATTGTACTGCAAGAGGTTGGGACTTTAGAAGGTGATTAAGCCATGAGAGCTCTGCCCCCATGAGTGAGATTAATTTTCTTCTAAAAGAGGCCCAAAGGAGCTTGTTTACCCTTCCACCATGGGAGGACACATAGAAGGCACAAGGAACAGGCCCTCACCAGACACTGAAGCTGTTGGTGCCTTGATCTTGGACTTCCAGCCTCCAGAACTGTAAGCAATAAAGTTCTGTTATTTATACATTATCCAGTCTAAGCTGTTTTGTTATAGCAGGTCAAAAGGACTAATTCAAGATGTTTTCTCCTAGTCTATTGTTTATCTTCTATTATTTGTGGCATCCCTTGCCACATGAGAATTTTTAAGTCACATGCTCTCTCTTTTCAGAAATCTTTTTATTATCTGTGCAGCTTCAATATTTCTGTTTTCCCCTCTCTCCTGCAGTCTTCCTTTTTCATTTGTCTCCTAGTTTCCTCTTCTTTTTTTATCATGGTATCCGGTAGCTATGAATTCTGCCCTCTTGATATTTTTTTTTCTTCTCTCAAAATTTGGAACAATTCTTTGTCATTTCTCACCTTTATGCTGACGACATCCTTATCTGTAACTCTAGCACCAACCTCTAGTCCTAGGTGTTCAGTTCCCCATGAGGCATCTACACTTGGATCTTTCTCCCTCACCTCACAGACAGCTTGCGTAAGAGCAAATTCTTTGTTTAACCCCCTGCCAAAAGCACTTCTTCCCACCAACTCCTCTTCTATATTATTTCTCAGTATAATTAGTTCTCTGTCACCTGGACTTGCGATTTTGGGGTCTTCAACTCTTATCCAACTCACATAAGGGTTTTCAACCCAGTCCTTTCCTCTCTCCGCCCAATGCCTCCTCCCTGGTCTAACATCTGGCACTTTGTGAGGAAATACTTCCATTTTTAAGGTGTGTGATTCCTCCTACATGGACACGATGTTTAGTGCAGTGTATTAGGAAATGCTCTGGTACTTGGAAGAGTTAAAAACATGGTTCAGGGTGAGAGTTGTGGGCATGGGGATCCTGGACAGGAAACCTCACTGGAAGAATGAAGTCATGTGTGATGCCAACCACCTGGGGAGCAGGTGAGTCCTAGGGATGTCCAGGGAAATGAGAAAGAACTTCCACTAAGAAGGATCTTCTCTAAGTTTGATATCCAGTTCGATACTTGCTCCCATTTTGCATGTTTTAAAGATGGTTTTACCACATGAAAAAGGCTGGAAGGTGAGGATATCAGGCAAGAAGTATTTAGGGATATCAGCTCTTGGAATGAGTATCGTGTTCTGAGGAGATCATGAGGAACAGGGTAAGCGAGCTAGAAAAGGATTGGAGATTTATGTTTCATAAGTCGAATTGGTTTTCTTAGTATTCTTCCTGTGTTTCCACTTTATTCTCATTTATGAGTTTTTTTTTTTTTTTTTTAAAAAAAAACTAAAAAACAAGTTTTGGCTTTTGTCAGCACTGCTAGGGGGACAGGGCAGCAGACCGCTACTGGGATCAGCATAGTAGTGTTAACAAAGATGCTGATGGATGAGCTCAAGGAGAAAGGAAAGGTACTGAGTGAGAGCAGCTAAGTACTTGAGAGGCAATGCAGTGAAGCAATGGAGGATGCAGGCTGCACAGCTAGACTCTGGCTCCACCACTTGCCAGCTGTGTAACTGATATGGTTTGGTTGTGTCTCCACCCAAATCTCATCTTGAATTGTAGCATCTATAATTCCCACATGTTGTAGGAGGGACCCGGTGGGAGGTAATTGAATCATGGGGGTGTTTTCTCCCATTCCCACACTGTTCTCATAGAAGTGAACACATCTCACGAGATCTGATATTTTTATAAGGGGTTTCTGCTTTTGCTTGGCTCTCATTCTCTCTTGCCCGCTGCCATTGAAGATATGCCTTCCACCATGATTGTGAGGCCTCCCCAGTCACGTGGAACTGTGAGTCTATTAAACCTTTTTTTTTTTTTTTAAATAAATTACCTAGTCTTGGGTATGTCTTTATCAGCAGTGTGAAAATGGACTAATACAGTAATCTTCAGCAGGTCTCTGAACACTTCTGTGCCTCAGTTATCTTATTCATAGATGATAATACTAATAATAATATCTACTTCATGGTTCCTGGGAACATTAAATGAATTAATATGTCAAGTCCTTAAAACACAGTGACTAGCATATAGTAAATATTAGCAAGTATTATTATATCACCTCTCCTTTGTAACAGGAGACTATGCTTTGGGTACTACATTTTGGAGACTCTGCAGTTTACTTTGATAAGGAAGATGACATTCTTTTACATCCTTCATGCCCTGAATAATATACTAACCTCCCATTTGTCACCCTCGCTAGATTTTCTAGGCTCTAAACCAAGCTTGTCCAACCTAACTTATTTTGTTGCTGTTGTTCTGTTTTTTTGTTTGTTTGTTTTAGGCTTTTAGCAGCCTGAAGCCATGGCTTATAGTTTCTGTCTCTAGTGATAAGCAGAAAAGAGGGATGAGGAAGGGGCTTTACTGGCCCAACTGGAAACAGAAACTAAGAACCCATGACTGTATTCTCTCCCTTGGACACCCTGCAACCATAGATTGCATCTTATCACCAGAATATCCTTCCTCAGAGTGTACTTGACCCTGGATTCATTCTGTCTGTGAACATCATCTTTTCCTCACAATTTGTTTTTTGAGGTTGGTCTCATATGCTATCCTTGTTGCTACCTCTTTGACTTCCTTACGAATATAAGAATATTCCTTTACCTGGAATGTTCTCCATTGCCAACCACCCTCCACCTCCACCTCTGCACCTCCCTCTACAAATGCTACCTATTCTTCTGGGCCTAGTGTGATCCAAACTTTTCCAGAAAGTATTATATGGCTACCTTAGTTTTCAACTAGTGGGTCATCTCTACCAGCTGTTTTGCTGGCACCTTGAGTGCAACGTATTTAAATCTGAGGACTTTAACTTTCACTTTTCCCATTCATTTTCCTACAGTTTTTCTCCTATTGATGCCAACCGGGGTATGAGTCGACGACACCCAATCAAGATCTGGTAGAAATTAAGAACACCCAATAGAGATACATTGTCCTTGACACTTTTCATCCCATATTCTCCACACTAATTGGCTACCATGTCATTTTGGTTCTACCTCCTAAGTAATTATTCCATCCCTCTCATTGACTTTTGTCTGGACTATGGAAATACATTCCTAATTATCTCCTTACCTCTAATCATGTTCCACTGCAAACAGTCCTCCTTGCAGGAATTAAAATGATTTTTTGAAGATGAAAATGTGATTGTCTGAGTCTTCTCTTTTGATATGCAAAGGCTTCCTATTGTATAAAGCTGAAATCTCCCTCCTTTTTGCTATCTGGTCTCTACCCACTACTGGGATTATGTCCCATGATTACTGAACTTTGACTGTGGTTCAGCGATGACTGAAGCATGGTGCCATTTCCTCACTCTGTATTTTGCACACTTAGTTCCTTCTACCTGGAAGACCCTTCACTCATTAGTCTACTCGGAAAACACCTTCAAGACTCTCCTCAAATGTCACCTTTTTGTGATAGTTCTCCTAGTTCTCATGCCCACCTTAATGACTATCATCCATCCATCTATTTATCTATCTATCTACCTACCTGCCTACCTATCTACCTATCTATAAACTAATAGTCCAATCTTCACTGTTGTAAAATTAAATGTGTGTGTGTATATATATATAAATTATTTTTTCTCCTTCTCTATCTCGCTGTAAGAATATATGTATATATAACTACACACACACGCACACACACACACTGCATTGAAAGTAAATGATTTGGGCTGGACGCGATGGCTCATGCCTGTAATTCCATCACTTTGGAAGGCCAAGGTGGAAGGATCACCTGAGGTCAGGAGTTTGAGATCAGCCTGGCCAACATGGTGAAACCCCATCCCTACTAAAAATACAAAAAATTAGCTAGGCATGGTGGTGTGCACCTGTAATCTCAGCTACTTGGGAGACTGAGGCAGGAGAATTGCTTAAACCCGGGAGGCAGAGGTTGTGGTGAGCCAAGATCGAGATTGTGCCACTGCACTCCAGCCTGGGTGACACAGCAAGACTCTGTCTCAAAAAAAAAAAAAAAAAAAAAAAAAAAAAAAAAAAAAAAAAAAAAAAAAAAAAAAAAAAAGAAAGAGAAGAAAGAAAGTAAATGGTATGTTTATAGGCCTGCCAGCCCCCAACCAGACCATGAGTTTCTTGCAGGAAATTGTGGGTTATTAATATTCTTCTTATCTAGCATGTACTTTACATGTTGTGGGTGGTCCATTAATATTCACTGAATAAGTTAATAAACAGAACAAACATACTCTTTACAACTGGAGTACAAAGTCTGCAAGGGCAACCACAGTGCCTTTTCCATACTCTTTCATCTCACTCATGCTCTGCGCTTAGTAGGTGATCAATAAATATTTATTGACAATCTCTGTGAAATTCTGCCTCTCAGAAAGTGTTTTACAGTATTATTTGAAAATGTTTTAATACGTATATACTATGCTCTCATAATTAGATTTCCATTCTTTCAGGATAGGTGCAATTTATATATATGAGTGAGATGGAGTCTTGCTCTGTTGCCCAGGCTGGAGTGCAGTGGCATGATCTTGGCTCACCGCAACCTCCACCTCCCGGGTTCAAGCAATTCTGCCTCAGCCTCCCACTTAGCTGGGATTACAGGCATGTGCCACCAGGCTCGGCTAATTTTTATATTTTTAGTAGGGATGGGGTTTCACCATATTGGCCAGGCTGGTCTCAAACTCCTGGTCTCAAGTGAATCGCCTGCCTCTTCCTCCCAGAGTGCTGGGATTACAGGCTTGAGCCACTGCGCCCGGCCAAGAGCGATCTTTTATACATTGCTATCCCCACAGTTACTCATGCAGTGCTGTTGAATGAATGACCACTGATTGAATAACCAGGTAGCAAAGTCTGGATTATTTCCTTCCAACTTTTATGGCATTTTACTTGCTGGAACAGTATCTCGTCTCTCCTATTAATGGTTTCTGGTGAAAATGTTGCCAAGGCCTCTGGGAACACTCCTCTTTGGGCCCAGCACAGGCTCTAAGTTCTTTATACAGGTCCCGATGTGCTCTGACAGGAATAACATCTCTAGGTGTCTCAGATATCACTCTGAAAGCACCCGGTCATTGACTTTCTCCAAGAAATGGCAATGCTCCAGGACTTGCTCATTTTGGCTGGTGGTGAATGAAAGGGACTCCCGGGCAGCCTGTCAAACTTGGGTGGCCATGTTCAATTCTGCCTTAACCAGCAGAGAGCTCTTTGGTGTTTCCTTATCTGCCAAACAAAAATGATAATTGCCTCTCATCTATCTCAATGAGTTATGAGGAAGCTAAACAAGGCTATTCAATATGAAGGAAGCACAGGTTGGAAGTGCTTGAACAGAATGAGTACTGAATAAAAACCAGAAAATTCCTTCTCATCCAGTATTAATACCTGCTGTGACCTATAGCTGAGTGATGGAAATTATAAATGATTAGGAAGTGGAGATTTGTTCCATCAGATAAGGACACTTAGAGAACCATGAATATGAAATGCCTTTTTTTCTTCCATTTTAATTCATTTAAATCCAAATACAGTATTTGTCATCTTTGAGGATTTTGTATTTGTTAGTAATGTAAAAGAAATGAATAACATTTTAGGTCTGAGTCCTGTATTTCTTAACACAGGAGTGCCTCCTTACAAAATGATGGCCTGAGTCAAAAGTGTGGTTGTCACCTGTGATCAGACATTGCCCCCTGGTGGTCAAAAGTGATCTCACATTTTTCCCAAGAAAGGGAATCGATCCAAAGGAAACAGACCAATCTGTCTCACTCTTTTTCTCCCTCTCTCCCCTTTCTCTGCCCCACCACCACTTCTTTTCCTACTTACTGTCCTTCCCATATCCACCACGTTCTTTTACACCTCACATCTGCCATGTACACTTTTATCATTCATTCCTGTATAGACTTACTTGTTCAGTTTATAGTCAAGGAGACATTTATCGAGTACCTACTACGTGCCAGGCATCTGTCACCACCTCAGACAGGAATTTTTGGGCCACTTCATCTTAGTTGATCTCTCCCTTTTCTCTGTAATAGAGCATGGTTCTCATAATTTTCATGGCCATTTCCCCAAGTTGTGTGAATGATTATACTTATTTCCTGTCCACCTCCCCTCATCATTTGACGTCTATGAAAGCAAGGAGCATGTCCATTTTGATCACTATGATGTCCTAAGCATCTCGACAAATATTTGGCACTTAACAGTTCCTCAATAAAGTTTGTGGAGTGAATGGGTAAAACCTAAATCATTTCAATTGCAATGTGATAATTGTTGATAGAGGCAAACGCAGAGGGTTACAGAAGGAGAGCGGAGAGCCAGCCAACTCGGGGAAGTCGGGGGGCATGGAGATGTGTTCAAGACAGGTTCCTGAAGGAGGCCATTGGATGTCTGAGAAGCAGCAGGAGGCAGGCAAACAAGGAGGAGGAGCAAAATCATCCCAAGCAGAGAGGAGAGCATGAGCAAAGGCACGGGCCTGAGGAAGAGCATAGAGTATATGGGAGCTGTGAGTAATGTTTGGTAACGTGGGAGGGTGAAGTTTGAGGGAGGTGTGGTAGGAGGTAAAGCTGGCTAGGAGGACAGAGATCAGGTTGTGGAAATTCCCGTATGCCATGCTTAAGACTTTCCAGTGGGCAACTGGAAACCTTTGTAAGAGCATGAGATAGCTACATTTGTTTTTTAGCTTTGCTTTTTTTTTTTTTTTTTTTTTGGCAGATCACCATCTGCATGGCCTCAAAGCTGAGGATCAGGTTCTATTCATTTACGTGCAGGGCCTGGTATGCAGGGAGCACTATATACATGTTGAATGCAAACATTAATTAGAAAGAAAAAGAGTGTTTTTTTAGTAGAGATGGGGTTTCACCATGTTGGCCAGGCTGGTCTCGAACTCCTGACCTCAAGATCTGCCTGCCTCAGCCTCCCAAAGTGCTGGCATTACAGGTAGGAGCCACCGGTGTGATGGTGGGTACCTGTAATCCCAGCTACTCAGGAGGCTGAGGCAGGAGAATCATTTGAACCTGGGAGGCGGAGGTTGCAGTGAGCCGAGATCGCACCATTGCACTCCAAAAAAAAAAAAAAAAAAAAAAAAAAAAAAAAAAAAATTGAAAGAGAAGGAGTGAAATAAGGGCAGTTATGGGGATGGTATATTGCAAGTAGAAGATAAGACAATGAGCAGAATGAGCACATGTTTGTATGTAGAAGAAAGAGCAAAGGATAGAAGATGAAAGTGCAAGTTTTCTCCCAATGAGTAAACTCCATGGTAGATCCTCAATAAATGCTTGTTGAATGAATCAGTGAACCTTAGAGCTAGTTACTAGAGAAATATGGAGCTGAAGTTGTTGCAATGAAATTCTACAGATTCTACAAAGTTTGCTGCACGCCAGGCTCAGAGCCAGTTGCATTAAATAAGTTCTACTTTTGTTCTGGGCTTGTTGTATTGCTCATTCTGTAGTGTCTTATTGTATATGCCATTCAAAGACCTAGACCATTGATTTGCTTAGGTTTAACTTACACTTCATAGGGTTTTAACTATGAAATAAGTAAGGAAACTCTTCTGAAATCTGGGTATCTCTTTCAGAAATTGGCCCCTACCTAAAAATTTATAGGTTTTGTTCTTGGTGTGCTGTCATAAAAATTAAATTTTGGCTCATTCATGGGGTAGAATTTTATCTTAAATTTATAGACAGAGTCAAACCCATTTTGGGGTAGTTTTTACATGTTTTTCTCTTTGTAGAGACATTGAAATTCATGGGTTTTAAAATAAATATATTACATAAGAGTAAGTTTCACTGTGTGGCAAAAACCTTTCTAGATTTCTCTGCAGTTGCTGGAGGACATGAAAACTTAAGAATCCAGCACAAAAATTTACAAATACTATGGATTTTGTAAAACTCTTAAGGAATGATCTGTTTTTAGTGAGGATTCTTATATTTTTAAGTGTATAGAATTCTTTAGTGATAACAGAATGGGAGAAGCCTGGTGTGGGGCTGGAAAAGAAGTCTGATTTGAATTTAGACTCCAGAGAGTTTCTCTTTATGAAAATAATTTTTGGGTGGCATTTAAAAAAATTCCAAATAGTTATGACTTTTAAAAAGACAATTAGCATGGCCAGGTGTGGTGGTTCATGCCTGTAATCCCAGCAATTTGGGAGGCCAAGGTGGGTGAATCTCTTGAGCTCAGGAGTTTGAGACCAGCCTGGGCAACATGGAGAAACCCCATTTCTACTAAAAGACACAAAATTAGCTGGGTGGGATGGCAGGCGCCTGTAGTCCCAGCTACTTGGGAGGCTGAGGTGGAAGGATTGCTTGAGCCCAGGAGGCAGAGGTTGATGGAGTGAGACCCTGTCTCAAAAAGAAAAAAAAAAAAAAAAAACAAACAAACAAGTAGCAATCACAATAATGTCAGAAACTACTCTAATTATGTCAAACAGAAAGAGATTAGAAGAAATTAGGTGCTTTACTAGAACTTTGGAAGTGCTGAAAGAGTGAAAGTCAGAAGGCAACTACTTTAACTGTGATCCAGAAAATCAGGAAGTTCCTGCTGCCACCCAGGAACCAGGAGATGGTAGGAAAGGCCACCACCATGGCACAGTTGTCCTAAAGTGACAGGTAGTCAGGGAAACATAACTACCTAAAACCAGCTTGTCTAACTTGTGGCCCATGGGCTGCATGCAGCCCAGGACAGCTTTAAATGCAGCCTAACACAAATTCATAAACTTTCGTAAAACATCATGAGTTTTTTGTGTGATTTTTTTAAAGCTCATCAGCTATCCTTAGTGTTAGTGTATTTTATGTATGGCTCAAGACAATTCTTCTTTCAGTGTAACTCACGGAAGTCAAAAGATTGAACATCGCTGACTTAAAAGACCATGTTTGCTGAAATCCGCACATTCACTGCCAATTACGAGAAAGGCCTCTGGTCCCCTTCCATCTTCCAAATCAGATGCAGGTACATGGCATTGCAAGAATCTATAGAGTATCAGAAACGCCAGTAGCAAAGAAGACAAGGAAATGCAGTTCACAGACTTCTAGTCTCTGGGAAGGCTATGGAGGAAATGGGAATGATGCTGAATGACATTAGATAATATCTGGCATATTCATCAATAATAATTAAAATAGTTATAATCTTACAGATTTTTTATATCAACACAGTATACCTTGACTAATTTTTCAGAAATTGAAAAGTAACTTTTATGAGTTCTTGTATGTCTAAAACTGCCTTTATTTTGAACTCACATATGATTGATTATTTGGATGGATACAGAATCTTAGGTTCAAAATTATTTTCTCAAGACTTTAAAGATACTACCCCATTATCTTTTAGCATTCAGAGTTGCCAAAAAAAGTTCAGAGGCAATTTGATTTTTGTTACTTCATAAGTAAGTTATTTTTACCTCTGTTGAAATTTAAAGGATTTGAAGTTTCAAACGTGAGCATTTGTATGGGGATAGTCTTTTTTTGTTCACTCTGTTTGGCACTTGGTGGGTTCTTTCTGACTCACGTTGCATTAGTACTAGAACATTTTCTTCTGTTACTTCTTTATTTTGTACATGAACTTGTACACGAACTTCCCCTCTCCAATCTAAGTGATCTAGAAGAGCTTTTAGATGAATGTTGGAACCCTCCACCCATCCTTCCTTCTTTTTTAACTTTTCTTTTAATGGGAGTGATTTGCTTTGTTCTTCATTTAAGGATATTAGCTATTCTTATTTCAAAGCCCTCTGTTTTCTTCATTAAGCCAATCTCAGATTTTCTGTTCATTTGTTTTTGTTTCTGTTTGTTTTATTTTAGTGTCTCTATTTTATGGCATTTGTTTTTCTCAAATATTGTGATTCTCTGTGGCATGCTCTTCTTTATTTCTGAGCTTTTGTTTGCTGGCAGTTGAATGCCATTTCTATTTAGCATAAACTTCATGTGGTGAATATAGACACGGGCAGGGTGTGCTGTATAGAGAGAGGGTTTGTTTGTGGATATGTGTACTCTTATGCTTCTTTGGTGTGAGTAGCTATGTGAGGCACTACTCTGCATCTGTGTCCTTAGGGCTTATACTCTTAGGATTGCTTTAGTGTGAGTCCAAAGAGTGATCACTGACTGATGCTCAGCAAAACCTGGAAAGGAGAAAGGAGTCAGTTGGACTGGATGCTCAAGAAACATGTTCTCAATTAAATACGCACTCTGATATCTGATTGCTTTAGCATCTGTTGCCTCTCGACTCTGGGCTTAGGGCTCCCCCAGATTGCATATACCTCTGCAATACATGGCTTCTACCAGCTGGGTTTCTCTATAGATCTGAGTCCATCTGTCTTTAGGAGGTTGCTCAAAATTTCTGGCCTGGTTATAGAACCTTTGTTTTCCATTACTGCAGTGGAATTATTTTATCTTTAAATATCTTCGATGCCATTTCACAGGTTTTGAGTAGAGGCAGTGATACATGAATATATCCAGCCCTACATCTTGATCCAACTGGTGACTTCTCAATTATGATTTTTAAAAATTTTGTTCCTTCACTTGATCTTAGCCCAAAGGCTGAGAAGCGATAAAATTTTGTTCCTTAATGGAACTGAAATGAAAGGAACTCACCATTGACTTTAAACATTTTAATTAAAAAATTAGATTTCAAAACGTGTATATTCAAAATTATCATCCTTGTTTTATAGCACCAAAATTACAAAGTTGTTATTCTGTCTGCTCTGAAGTGTTACAACATGCAGACCTGCCCAGTGACTGAAAAATCAGCTTGTTAATCTGTTGAGATTACTTTTAAATTTGAGTTTTTGATTCTTTTGTTTTTTACTACCCAGACACTTAAAAAAAGTTGTCACTGGCTATGGTTGTGGGCTACAACTATGAAAAGAGAAGATGAATATCAAAACCATTTAAAAAGTACGTGTTCTCTTTATTTTATCCATTCATTTTCATCCATTCATTCACTCCATAAATATTTATAAGATTTCTGCTATAAACTAGGCACTCTGTTAAATGTTAGGAATAGCAAATCACAGTATTTTCTAGAAACCAAAGGAAATGAGGCTGCTACATAGGTTATGAGGCTCTGGTAAGAGATGAAAGCAGTGAGATCACAAGTTTGTAAATTATGCTACAGAATTTAAATTATCTTAAGGGCAATAAGAATCTCCCAAAATATTTTAAGTGGAGAAGTGACACAATCAGATTTCAATTTTAGACACCTCTCTCCCTCCTTGGTTAGAGTGCGTGGAACAGATTGGAGGTGGGTAATTTTTTTTTTTTTCCAAAAGACTGCCTTGTTTCTAGCACTTTGTTCTTGTTCTTCTCATACATTTGGTATTAACATCATTTTACAAAAATGAAAACCTAGCCAAAAAATATAATCTAGTTTAATTAAGAAGGTTGCATTTGATTCTGTAATATATATTCTGTAACAGGAGACATTGCTCACGTTTAATAGATTTTTTCCCATCTCTTTTGTGGTAATATGTAACTATGCTTAGTTTATAGCCTTATACTAGAAATTATGTCCTTTATTCTGTAACCATTAATTTCATATTGAATGTGTGAACATTAATAGTTTCCAAGATAGGTATTACTCAAGACGTGAAACTTTGGGAGAATCCTTGAGTCATTCTGTTACTCCCACTATTTCCTTAGAGTATATAATTTACCATTAATTGTTCATCTTCCAGTAGATAATGAAAGAGCTATAGAAGCAAAATATTGCTTCCGAGTGAGTGCTTGTTAGTGAGTAAACAAATGAATTACATATAGAAAGTTGTTGACAACAGTTTGAAGTTGTAACTGATTCTTATGCTTTGTTGGGTGATGTATTCCTTCATCAGAGTAAAGGTATGTGGCTAATATGTTTGCTCTCTGTGGCTACAAAAACTGTGAGAATAAATATGTTTATTTATACCCCACTGTGTTCCAAAAATGGTCATATATATATTATATATATATATACACACACACACACATATATATATAGGTTCTCATTGCAGACAAATATGTGTTTGAAAATTAAATCTCTAATAAAACTTCTAAGAGAATGTAAGTTGTCTAGGTATAAATATAAAAATTATTTTGAATAGCTATTTGGAATGAGTTTAATATAAAGTTCATGAAAGAAAAGTTTGCATCTCAACACTATTCTTATCAAGCTACCAATGTCATTTTTCACAGAATTAGAAAAAAACTTTTCTAAAATTCATGTGGAACCAAAAAACAGACTGAATAGCCAAAGCAATCCTAATCAGAAAGAACAAAGCTGGAGGAATCACACTACTTAACCAAACTATACTATAAGGTTATGGTAACCAAAACAGCATGGTACAAACACAAAAACAAACATGTAGACCAATGCAACAGAAGAGACAACAAAGAAATAAACTGCACACCTACAGCCATCTGATCTTTGACAAAGTCAAGAAAAATAAACGATGGGGAGAGGTCTCCCTATTCATTTAATGGTGTTGGGATAGCTGGATAGCCAGATGCAGAAGAAGGAAGCTGAATCCCTACATTTAATCATATATGAAAATTAATTCAAGATGAATGGATTAAAGACTTAAATGTAAGACCTTAAACTATAAGACTCCTAAAAGAAAACCCAAGAAACACCATCGTAGACATCAGTCTTGGGAAAGAATTAATGACTAATCTTCAAAAGCAATTGCAACAAAAACAAAAATTGGCAAATGGGATCTAATTAAACTAAAGAGCTTCTTCACAGCAAAATAAACTATCAACAGATTAAACCTACAACCTACAGAATGGGAGAAAATATTCACAAACTATGGATCTGACAAAGGCCTGATATCCAGAATCTACAAGGAACTTAAACAACCAAACAAGCAAAAAACAAATAACCCCATGAAAAAATGAGCAAAAGACATGAACAGATAGTTCTCAAAAGAAGATGTACAAATGGCTAACAAACATGTGAAAAAAATGCTCAACATCACTAATCATCAGTGAAATGCAAATCAAAACCACAGTGAGAGGCCATCTCCTGCCAGTTAGAATGGCTATTTTAAAAAAGACAAAAAATAACAGATGCTGGTGAGGCTGCAGAGAAAGGGGAATACTTATGTACTGTTGGTGGGAATGTAAATAAGTTCATCCACTGTGGAAAGCAGTTTGGAAATTTCTCAAAGAACTTAATACAGAGCTACTATTTGACTCAGAAATCCCATTACTGGGTATACATCCAAAGGAAAATAAATTCTTTTACCAAAAATGCTAAGTGTGGTGGCTCATGCTTGTAATCCCAGCACTTTGGGAGGCTGAGGTGGGAGGATCACTTGAGCCCAGGGGTTAAATGGGCAACATAGTGAGACTCCATCTCTACAACATTTTTTAAAAAAAAATCAGCTGGGCACGTTGGTGCACCTCTGTAGTCCCAGCTACTCAGGAGGCTCAGGTGGGAGAATGGCTTGAGCTCAGGAGTTTGAGGTTGCAGTGAACTATGATTGTGTCACTGCATTCAGCCTGGGCGGCAGAGTAAGACTGTCTCAAAACAAAACAAAAGCAGAAAAACAAAACAAAACCAATCACCTTGTATTAGTTCATTCTCACACTGCTGTAAAG
Organism: Mandrillus leucophaeus; assembly: GCF_000951045.1. NCBI lineage: Eukaryota > Metazoa > Chordata > Mammalia > Primates > Cercopithecidae > Mandrillus > Mandrillus leucophaeus. Next base: position 1,087,675 of record NW_012103654.1, on the reverse strand, counting down.
GACTGCCTGAGAGTGGGTAATTTATAAAGAAAAAGACATTTGATAGACTCACAGTTCCCCGTGGCTGGGGAGGCCTCACAATCATGGCAGAAGGTGAGGGAGGAGCAAAGTCACATCTTATATGGTGCCAGGCAAGAGAGCTTGTGCAGGAGAACTCCCATTTATAAAACCGTCAGATCTCGTGAGACTTATTCACTACCATGAGAATCATGGGGGAAACTGCTCCCATGATTCAGTTATCTCCACCTAGGTCCACCCTTGACTTGTGGGGATTATTACAATGCAAGGTGAGATTTGGGTGGAGATACAGCCAAATCATATCACCTTCCCCAAATCCAAAAAGACACATGCACTCACATGTTCATCACAGTACTATTCACAATAGCAAAAAACATGAAATCAACCTAGGTGCCAATCAGTGGTGGACTGGATAAAGAAAATGTGGTACTCATACAACATGAAATATTATGCAATCATAAAAAATAATGAAATCATGTATTTTGCAGCAACATGAATGTAGCTGGAAGCCATAATCCTAAATAAATTAATGCAGACACAGAAAACCAAATGCCACATGTTCTTACTTGTAAGTGGGAGCTAAACCTTGGGTGCCCATGGACATAAAGATGGCAGCAGTAGACACCAAGTACTAGTTAGATAGGGGTGGGAGTGGGGGGAAGGGCTGAAATACTAAATATTGGGTAGTATGCTTAGGACTTGTGTGATGAGATCATTTGCACCTCAAACGTCAGCATCACGTGGTATACCCATGTAACAAACCGGCACATGTACCCCTGAATCTGAAATAAAGTTGAAATTATAATTAAAGAGCTTGTATCTCAGTTCCTTTTAGATAAAAACAACAAAAATAATGACTACTTTATACTTTATAACAGTATGTATGACTCACTAGGGGTCAGACATTGCTTTTAGTGCTTCAAGTTGCTAATACATTTAATTCTCACTAAACTTTATGAGGTTGGTACTATTATTATCCTCCTCCTTATATCTGAGGAAACAGAGGCCAAAGGGATTAATCTATTTGTTTATTGTCACATGATTGCTAAGTAACAAAGGTGGACTTTGAATCCAGCATTTTGTTCAAAAGTCCAAATTATTGTCTAGTACATCATGCTGCTTCCAAATAGCTATAATCCAAACAAGAGATGATGGTAGATTAGACAGAGGTGATAGGGTCTATATCTATACATATATCTCCATCTAGATAGGCAGATTTTGAGAATAGAGGCAACAGAATTTTCTTATGTTTGTCTGTGGGGCATGTAGAGAATAAGGGGAATCAAAGATACTATCAGAATTTTGGCTGAGCAATTAGAAGAATGAAAATGCAAGAGATTGGGAGAGAATGTTGGGAGCATTGTTTTGGATGTGTTTTGAGATGCCACTTATATATACAAATGACGATGTTTAGGTAGTCAGTTCATCACATGAGACTGGAGTTCAGGTGACAAATCTGGAAAAATGAGTTTAGGAACTAGCAGCATATGTATGATGTCTGAACTGTAAGATAGGTATAGATCATCCAATGAAGTAAGAGTAAGCATGGATACAGAAAAGAAGGAGACCAAAGACTGATCCCTGGGGCATGCCAACATTTAGAGTTTGGGTAGAACAAGAGGCAGCAAAGGGGACAGAGAAGCAGCAATACTGAGATGAGAGGAAAGCCAGGAAGGTGTGGGGTAGGAAAAGCCAAGTGAAGAAAGATATCAAAGAGGAGGCTCATCAGTTATGTCAAATAATAGGTAGAGTAAGATGAGGGCTGAGAACTTACCGTTGGATCTAGCATCATGGAGATCATTGGTAACCTGACAAGAATAGTGTAGCTGCAGTGGAATGAAGGCAAAAGCCTTATGGGAGAGGGTTTATGAGAGAAGGAGAGGGAATAAATGAAAGACAGAGAATGGAGAGAATGCTTTCGGAGTTTTACTGTAAAGTAAACTGGAGAAGTATGTCAACAGCTGCTGGGAAAAATGGAATCCAAAAATTTTTTAAGGTGCAAAAAATAATAGCATGTTTTATACTGAATTTGTAGAAAGAAAAATGATGAAATGGGAGGGAGAGAAGAGAGTTTCTGGAGCAATACACCTGAGATGGTGAGAGGAGATGGGATCTAATGTACAAGAGGAAGTACTGGCTTTAGAGAGCTCATCTGCAGTAGTAGTTGGAAGGCAGAGCATAAGGGTGGTAGGTGGGTTGATGTGTTGGAGGGAGTCTATGGAAACTATCTTCTAATTGCTTCATTTTCCCAGTGAAGTAGGAAGAAAAGTCATTAGCTGAGGATAGGAGAGGAGGTGTTGGATGTTTGAGGAGGTTTAAGAGAGTATAAGACTAGGGACATATAGTGTGATTGCCAGGAAAAATTAAGGGCTCACTTGAGGTTCATGTTCATGAATTTAAAGAGATACCAGTCAGCATAGCTATTTTATTTCTACAATTATGTTCATTTATATGGGTACAGGCATGGATTAGGTGGAGAGTTAATTTAGTTAGCATTATGGGTTTGACCTTCTGAAAACAACACATTAAGAAAGGGAGTTATTGGGTTATATGAGAGAGATTACAATAATGGAATGATTAGAATTTAATCTGGGTAAGGAGGGAAGACTAAGGATGATAAAGGACATGGAAAGCTTCTATAAATTGATGGGAGTCCCAGTGAGGTTGAAGGATAGGAGTCAAGCTACTCAAGAAATTTGGCTGGAGAGGCAGGAGATGGTGGTCAGAAACTGACATGCATGGAATGGAGATAATGGAAGCATTGTGATACTTACTAGTAAACACCAACAAATAAGCGAAGTGGTTGAATAGATTGGAGACATGAACTTCAAGAGTGGGTGTCTTAGAAAGGACTTAGAACGATCTAGAAGTCACATATGAGAGCGAGGAAGATACTCAGCATACCTCCTTGAGAAGACTGCAGATGGGGCAGTGTCTTCAGGGGAGAGAGAGGAAACACTCTGTTTGCCCCTCAGATTCTCTCTCTGCTTTTCTTCATCCTGCTCAGCCTCAGAGGCTGAGTTCTATACACAGGACAACTGGGCTCCCTTGCCCTCTAATTTCTGGTTGGATTTGGCCAGTGTGAAACCTTGGCTAGAGATTGAAGGGTGAGGGAAGAAAGATATTTAGATATTTATTCCCAAATCCTTCATTGCTAGACTGCATTTGTTGGAGGCTGAGTTCCTCTCCTAAAGGTCATAATTTCTGGTCAGGCAGTGCTTCATCATCCTCTGTTGGTTTCTCTTAATCTGCCAACACCCTGGTATAGTTTGGATGTTTGTCCCCTCCAAATCTCATGTTAAAATGTGATCCCCAGTGTTTGAGGTGGGGCCTGGTGGGAGGTGTTTGGGTCAGCAGGATGGATGCCTCATGAATGGCTTGGTGCCCTCCTCATGGTAATGAGAGAGTTCTTGCTCTATTAGTTCATGTGGGAACTGGTTGTTTAAAAGGGCCTGGGGGCTCTCTCTTGCTCTTTCTCTCACCATTTAACATGCCTGGTCCCCCTTTGCCTTCTGCCATGAATGTAAGCTTCCTGAGGCCCCATCAGAAACTGAGCAGATGCTGATACTAGGCTTGTACAGCCTGGAGAATTGTGAGCCTAATATACTTCTTTTCTTTAGAAGTTACTCAGTCTTGAGTATTCCTTTATAGCAACACAAAATGTACTAAAACACACCCTTTAATATAATTGTCATTCAATTCTCTTTATTTACTCTTTTTTTACTGTGCCTTCTGTTTCCTGCTAGGATCTAAACCAATACGGTGATCAGTAAAAACTTAATGACTCTTGGGTCCCCAGGTTTGGTGGACGGCGAACAGGCCGAGAAATCTGCTTCCAAGGAGATTCACTTTCCAAGCAGGCATATTTCTCAATGTCCTTGTAATGTGACCAAGGAGAATAAAGAAATAGGAAGATTTGCTTAGAGAACAGAGCCAACAGTCAAGAAGAATGTTGGACTGAGGAGCTCCTCTCTGGGAACATAATGGAGACAGAGTCAAGGAATGTGTCCCATCTCAAGGGTAGAGGGGCCTCGCAATGTCTGGCCAGTGGAATGCCAGAATTTATATGATCAGTAAATGTGGTGCTGCTCTCATTCTTATCCTTAAGAATGAGCATGTTTATTGTGATTATCCTGTCCCATTTTGCCATTACGTATTGAATATTCAGGGAATGAAATATTGTCTTTTTGATTTATTTGTTTCTCAGGTTGAAAGAACCCATGTCTAAATGTGTGTGTGTGTGTGTGTGTGAGAGAGAGAGAGACAGACAGAGAGAAAGAGAGAGAGAGAGAAAGAGAGAGAGAGAGAACTGTGTACCACCCAAGACATTGAACTTGATGCCATGACCAAATGATAGTTGGAGGTTTTATATCTTGGGGACAATGTGAGTGTACGTTACATGGAGGAAGGAGAGTGAACTGAGTATTTAGTGACTAGCAGTGTGACAGTCATTTTTATGACTCATCAAATAAATATTTCTGACTTTCCTCCTGAACTTACAATGAGACTGCACTTTTCAACCCATTTAGAGTTAAATGGGATCATAGCACTTGCTTTGGCCAATGAGATGTGATGTGTGCTACTTCTGGGCAGAAGCTTTAAGAGAGCTAGCGCATGATTTGACAAGCGTGCACATTCTCTCTTCTACAGTGACCAGCAACATTCCAGATAGAGGCAGCTCCATCGCCTTTGGCTCCAGAGTGAGGCACAGCATAGAGAAGAATCCACAGTGAGCAGGTTGGACATGTAACAGGAGTAGGAAATAAACCTTTGTGGTTTTAATTTCCTGAGATTTGGGGGTTTTATGACAGCCTGACTTAGCCTTTCCTGTTATACTGTAGTGAAGATAATTTCACACAGAGTACAGTGTGTGTGTGAAAGCCTGAAGTGTCATGTCATTGGCATGTCAGAGAGAATAGTTTGGGGTTCAACGAGAGTAGTGTTTGTTTTGTTTTGTTTTGAGATAGGGTCTTTCTGTGTTGCCCAGTCTGAAGTGCGGTGGTGCAATCATGTCTCACTGCAGCCTCGACAACCTGCACCCAAGTGATCGTCCTACCTCAGCCTCTTGAGTAGCTGGGACTACAGGTGCATGCCACCATGACCAGCTAATTTTTTGGTTTTTTTTTAATAGACATGGGGTTTCACCATGTTGGCCAGGTTGGTCTCGAACTCCTGAGCTCAGGTAATCCACCTGCCTCGGCCTTCTCACAATGCTGGGATTACAGGTGTGAGCCACCACCAACCAGTTAATTTTTCAATTTTTCATAGAGACAAGTTTTCGCTGTGCTGCTCAGGCTAGTCTTGAACCCCTGGGCTCAAGTGATTCTCCCGCCTTGGCCTCCCATGGTGCTGGGATTATAAGTGTTAGCCACGGTGCCTGGCCAAGAGTAGTGTTCTTGAGGAAAGAGAGATGGCTTATGAGCACTTTAGTGACATATAGAGGAGTACAGACTGCATTCTGCAGATGGAGGAGAGGGGAAGTAGAGTCCTGGAGAGACTTGATCACTATGTGTCGGGGCTGTGGATTGGAGCAAAGGAGACTTGTTTGAAGGCTGCTACAAGTGTCTACCAGGACCCAAACTAGACGGTGGTTCTGGAAGTAGAAAAGAAGCAAGGACTGCGGGACAGTGTGGAGGTCAAATTGACACTATTTGATACTCAACTGGAGGTGGGTGATGGGGGACAGTGAGGAATCCAAGACGACTCAGGTAATTTGGGGGAGCTTGGGGGCCTTATCTTTGCTCTGGGCTCTGTGCTTGCCTCAGCAGTTTCAGCAAACGGCCTGATTAGACGTCAAGGATGTCCTGTCCAGGGACTAGGAACAGAGAGATGATGGGTTATTTGGCTGCTAAAGCCACAGAAGTCATGTCTCCCCCTTTTCAACCTCTCCCTCAGGGGGAGGAGGGTAGATGGGTCACAATATGCCTGTTAGCACTTTTCCCCCCATTGTTTTCTCCTCTCAAGTGTTGTGAAGGCTAATGAAGAGCACAAAGGCCAGACTTTTGCTAGGAAAGAGAATGACCTTTGTCAACATTCAGTTGTTCCATACATTTTTGGGTGTAGAAGAGATAGGAGAGGAGGGTGAATCATCAAACCAATGGAACTTTGTGAATTTTCACAGAACACTTCAAAGACATTTATGCAATTTAAACACAGTGCTGAAGAAGCCAAGACGCTGTAAAAAAAAAAAAAAAAAAGAAAAAAAGAAAAAAAGAAAAAAAATCTGTAAATGGAACCAGGCTAACAAACTGGGTAATTCACAGAATGGCAAATCCTCGCAAAAAGCACTGTTAAAAGGTGGGGAGCATCTTCATATTTTTGAGACTTACTGAAATCATGTTGTGTGAGAGATGCCAAGACATTGGTACTCTGATTCCACCTCAGCTCTATTCCAGCCCCTGGGTGCACGATTGCTTCCATTGTTTTATTATCCTGCAAAACACAGCTGTTCTTCTTGCTTTTTTTTTTTTGGATTCCTTTGCATCCTCCCACTCCCAAACATTTTTGAATAAGAGTGAATGAGTTTCTTTTCATGCCCTGCCTCCAATGGAACATTCCCTAATTGAAACGATGCCCTCAGTGTGGCAGCCACAGAGAATCCACACACCTGGATCAGTTGCATTGTTGACAGCAGGGCTTCTCAAGTGAGGGCTGCAGACAACAGTATTAGTATTAGCATCTTCTGGGAATATGTTAGAAACACACATATTCAGGCTTCCAGAGACCTCAGGAATCCAAAGCCCTGGAGGCAGGACTGAGCAATCTGTTTTTAACAAACCCTTCATGTAACTCGTAAGCACATTGACATTTGAGGCCCCTTGATCTAGGGAAGCTTCCTAGATACAATTCTCCCTCACTGGTCTGGAAGGTTTGGAGGTGTTCTTTTTTTCCCTCCACTCTGAATTATGCTCTTTTGTTAATTTTTCTTTTTCTTTTTTTTTTTTTTGCTTTTTTATTTCCATAGGTTTTTGGGGAACAGGTGGTATTTGGTTACATGAGTAAGTACTTTAGTGGTTACTTGTGAGAGTTTGGTATACCCATCACCGAAGCAGTATACGCTGTACCCAACTTGGAGATGTACTTCTGAGGAACCTCAAATAAGGGGAGAAGTCATGAGATGTAGGCACTGTGGTCTGGAGCCAACCACTCACCTTTCCCTCCTCTGCTTTTTCACTTTCTTTGTGTTTTTTTTTTTTTTTTTTTTTTTTTTTGAGACAGGGTCTCATTCTGTCAACGGCTGGTGCACACCCAGTGGTGCGATCTCAGCTCACTGCAGCCTTGATCTCCTCAGGCTCAGGTCATTCTCCTATCTCAGCCTTTCAAGTAGCTGAGACTATGGGTGCTCCCCACCATGCCTTGCTACTTTTTGTAGAAATGATGTTTCACCTTATTTCCCAGGCTGGTCTCAAACTCCTCCCTTCAAGTGATCTATCTGCCTTGGCCTCCAAAAGCGTTGGGATTACAGGCATGAGTCACCGTGCCCAGCCTGCTTCTTCATCTTTGAGATTAGGCAGTGGGACTGGTCAGCAGTTTCAGTTCTCATACAAGGTACTGTGAGAAGTTTGTCAACTATTTCTAATATTTCAGAAACTTCTTAGAAATGATCTATTTCCCCCCAACATGCTGCAGAGGCTGACCAACATATTGTGTTTGCTGTTTTGGGGCCCAAATAAGCTACTGGACTGTGAGCTTCTTGTGGTCATTCATGTTCATGTTTCCAGGGCTTATGACAGGGTCTGACCCAATGAGTAATGTTTTCCAAACTAAGCTATATAAAACCAGTATGAAGAGACAGCTCATTTCATGCTAATTGGAAGCTCATGTGTATCACATCAAGCATGGGCATCGTTTGTAGCAGTGTTAGATTCCCACAACTATTAAAGGATATTCAAAATAGAGACCAGGTGGCCGCAACCCTAAACTTGGCTTGTTAGAGCTCCTACGGACCACAGCCCACAGTACTTATTCACAAATCTGTGTGGTTTCAATTATTTATGATTTTCTGCTAAAACTGGATGTGGTTCCTTTGGTCCTGTAAGATCCATCCGGGTCACCGATAGGACCCTGCTGCGCCCATGTGTGCCGTGTGTTTATTGGCAGTACGGCAGGGATCACATCTTAACAGACGGCCTAGGCTGGGGGATGAGTTCTGTGGGCCACAGGGGAGAACTTGAGATAATGCCAGGAACCTTCAATGTTTCAAAAAGGGCTCTCTCCCTCAGAATTATCAGTCTGAATCTTGCCGTACCTTGTTCAGTCCTGTATATTTTTAAGGGGAACAGATTGAAGACCTCTCCCACTGTGTTGGTCCATCAGAGGGCAAGAGAAAAGAGATGCAGCCTGCTGCTCCCAAAGGGAAATGACTCAGCAGGGCACTGGTTTCCTTCAAACTCTCCTTATTATCTCTTTGCTTGTGAGATTGTCTAATTCAGTGGCCACCCTTTTAAAATCTGAACGCCAGGGTCAGACACACCAAGGGGCAAGAGAACAGACCAAACCTTTATTAGTTCACAGAACTCCAATTCTTTATTAATCACAGCTTGCTCACAATGACATACAGGAAAATAGCACTAATGAAGAGTAAATATGCAGGCAGCAACCTTCAGGAGTTGGGAGTTGGGGAGAAACGACTTCAAAACTGCGATAGGTACTTATGTTGGGTATCTGGTGATTCTTAGTTGGCACAAATGCCCTGCCTAGCCCCCTTAACTGCGTCAGCTTCACAGATGGAGTGTTTTGTTGTTGGTGTTGTTAGTAGGCAGGATTGCCTTACACTGGGGAAGAAAGACCAGCTTGAGTGAAAGTCCGCAGTGTTTTTGATTTTGTTTGTATGTGTGTTTTAATGCAACAACCAGCTCACAGTTTCCAAGTGGAAAAGTATTCAGTAGCATCATGTACTTGTACTATAGGTAAGAGCTTAAAATGAACATCATCAATCATGGCATCCACAAATAAGCCACCTGACACATTAATTAATTCATTCCATCAAAAGAACTTAAACTAGAGAATTAAGCCCACTTTATGAAGAGCGATTTCACGGCCACTTGAACCATTCGAATTTGGATTTGTGTTCAGCACTTTCAAAGGTTCAACTTTTTGCTTCTACCCAGATTGGTCTCAGATCTGTCTTCTCATCCATCCCTTTCTAAAGTCAAAGCACATTTGTAGCACATAATCCAGGAGAAGCAGAAGTAAATGCTCTAACTGGTGGTATTTCTTAGCCTGGTTTTGTAGTTTTTAGGCAGTAAGTAGATTATGAGCGAACAAATGTGAAGGTTCATGTGGAGTCATAATACCTGTGATCTAGGCATGGTCTTAGTCAAGCTCAGAGATAACAAAGCCTTCTAGGTCATTAGGCAATGGTGGGTTTCTAGCACCATAGACTGTCTACTGACCTCATTTTTCTTTTGGAATGGAGTTAGACATGGGGAGCTTCAAAAAGAACAGACCTAGCAAATTCATTTGAGTGGAAAGACACAACATCAAAAGCCTGTTACAGGACATGTAAGATTATGAAATAACTTGCATAATGCAATACTTGTATTTTTTAACAAAAATGTAAGTATTTACAAAATAAGATCCAAGGTATTTTTTAAACATCAAGCAAAACATTCTGCAAAGAGACCGCATTGATTTTTTTAAATTTTTGATTCTGTTTTTTTTTTTTTTTTTATAATGAGTTCTTTTTAAACCATGTCATACATTCCCCATCCTGATATCGCATGATCCATTATAATATAGGCAGGGGGATTTACTATTGTGGGGCGTGCCAGACCCTCCCTTGCTTCAGCCAGACAGTTCAACCTGGAGTTCCTTGTTCCTGCGCACCTCCGCAGCATGCCTCTCCTAAAAAACACAAAAGGAAGAAGAAATGTCACAGGCCCTTGTTGTCTGGTCCTTTGCATGCCATGTGCTTGACTAGAAGTAACCCAGTTTGTTGTCTACTTTTAGGAGCTTTTCTCATTTCAGAAGAGAGGAAAATATAGGCCCCATAAAATGTCATGTTAGAAAAGATCTTATAAGACTTATCGTGTTTAAAAAAATATATTTAACACTGTTTTTGTTTAAAACTATGACCAAAAGTTCATGTTATTAAGATAATTTTGAAGATTAGGATCACAGTGTAAATCCAGAGAAAGGCAATAAAACATCACATTATTGTTTCTCTATCATTTCTAATGATGTCGTTCCTTTTGACTAATATTTTAAGGACTTTATAATCCTGACGGACACTCTGGGAGGGCTAGATTCAGGATGAAGACTTTCTATACTGCTTCTTAAACTCTTGACCTGTTTGTCAAGGTCCTTCATAACTGCAGTCCAAGTGACTTTTCCAGTCATAACCCCCATCTTTTCCTACACACACTTCATGATTCAGTTTAGTGGAATTGTCTTGTCATGCAATTTTCAATGCTAGTCTTTCATCTCCACTGGTCAGGATTGTAAACTTACTCTTTAAACTCTATGACCACTGTCCTTTTCTCCACAAAGATTTTTGTGAGACTGCAAAGACTAATCTGCAAACTTATCTCACTTTCCATTTGAACACCTGCATAAGTCTTTCCTTTTATTCTAGCTTCTATTATGACCCTCTCTGTTCTTGTCTCCTCTGTTATATTTGACTGTAAGCTCATTGAGGGCCTGGACTATGTTTTCTCATTTTTCTTCCATTTGCAGGGCCTAGCAGAGAGCTTTGCAGATAGCATGTGATTGGTGGATGTTTATTTACGTAAGGAACCAAGGTACTAGCCTTGAGTTGGGAACTGAACTTCCTGAGGAGGGAACTGATGGAGAAAATGTGGCCCCAGTATATTTTAGTATATGGCTATACCTCAGATGACTAAAATCACAGTGTCTTGCATATATCATAGGTGGTAAATAAATGTTCATTGAATTGAAATTTTAAGATGCTAATTATTATTGGTATTATTTATATTTCTGTTTAGAATGTTGTTTATATTGCTTCTCTCCTTCCCTCTGAAGCTCCAGAAATTACTTGAGACTCCATAGATTCTTTTAGTTCAGGGGAAATAAACTTGACCAGCTATAAAGTAAATCTTATCATTAAACTCTATTAATCGCAAGGGGTCTGTATTTATAGGCTTCTTTATATTATAATAATGAATATTTATTAGACACTTAATATGTACCCGACCTGCATCAGTACAGGTTTTACCCGTATTAGGTCCCTTAATCCTCACAATAATCCTATAGTGGACATTCTATTATTGTCCCCATTTTGCAGATGAAGAAACTGAAACACAGGAATGGTAAAGTAACTTGCCCATGTTCATGATACTAACAAGTGGGATTTAAACCCAGGGAACCTGGCTCTACAGCTCACCCTCTTAATTGCTGCTATACAATTTCGATGTTGAGTGAGGAGAACATTTTATAGTTGCATGGAAAAATGTGTCTTTTCAAGTGTAGATTCTGGGAGAAAAAAAGGCATAACCACCCTACATTTCCTTCAAAGATACAGAGTTGGAGTAAGCAGGAAGTCGACTCTAGAGAAAGAGATTAAAAACAATTTTATTTAATTGGTTTAAATGAGCTTTTGCGTATGTTCAAAAACTATGAAGAGAAGGAAAAAGGCATGTATAGAGAAATCAAATCCTGTTTGGAAATGTCACAGGGGAAATTAGCATGGATGCCGTTGATTCTTCTTTTTGTTCTGCTATTATGAGGAAAAAGATGAAGCAAATTCTTTTCTCATGCAGAAAGAAACTAATTAGTGAGAGCTGAGCTCTGGCAAAAATTGAGAAAAAGCCCAGACCATCACTATGCTAGGAAAAAGAAGCCTCAAGTCTAAAGATTCATATAAATTCAAATGATAACATAGCAGGAAACATTATAATTAGTATTATTAGACTACTTTGGAGTACACTTCTTGTTAAACTCAAAATTAGTGTTAACGAAATGGATTTTCCCATAGGAAAGAATAAATATAATTTGTGAGCTTGAAATAATGTGGAAAAAGAGAAAATAAATAATTATGAGTTTCTAATTAAAAATTATTTGTTTTCAGGCATTTTAGTCACTCTATTATTCGAACACTTTACATTCACATTACCAAATATCTACTCATGAAATGTTAATGTGACTTTTTTTCAAATGTGGGAGAACCAAAGGCAGTCATGCAGGAAGCATATAATTTCCCACACAGTCTGTTTTTCTTATCAGCTCACTGTTCTCAATTATCAGACCTTGAATCCAGAGGTTCCTAAGGCAGTTGTGATACTCAGAGAAGGTTCATCAAGAAGACTACTCTTTGATAATATTTATTTCATTATTGAGCTCCTGATATTTGCTAGCCACTGTCAGAGGCCCAAGCATATCTAAATTTACAATGTTTTCTGCAATTTACCCCCTTCCTCCCATCCATATAAAGGAAATGTAATGCAGTATGTTAGCATTGTGTGCAACTATGCCTTTATATGAAAAAAAGTATGAAAGTTGATTTTGGGAAAAATTCTGGTCCTCTAATTCTTTCCTCTAATTTCATAGAAAGGTTTCTCTCCTGGAAGGTAAGAAATATGGAGTCTTTTCTCTCTTTACTTTTTAATGTCCCTTTAATCTCACTAGGTATCAAATAGAAACAAGGACTTGAACTATATGACCTAGGATGCCAATTTCATCTATGGAATTCTGTCATATGAGCCTAATTAAATTCAAGACGAGGTCAATATAATCAAAAATCCTTCTTTTTACTGATGACTATGCACTTGCAATATAAGAGAGGGGTCAGGAGTGAGTTGTGTGAGCTAAGAAAGCACATGTTCATGCATTGAGATGACGGTGATTGGGAGTCATGGGCAGCTAGTAAAAAGGTTTAGAGTCAAAGAGACTTTCGTTCAAATCTAGTCTCTGTGGTCTACTTGTGATCTTGGCCAAATGACTTAATCTTTCTAAAGACCAGATTCCTTACATGTGAAATGGGGATAATCACAGTATTTTCTTCTAGCGTTGTTGTTTGGATGAAATGTGATAGTACATCCAAAAATGTCTGGCCTATAGCAAACAATTAATAAAGGCTAGTTTTAATCCATTTTCCTATTTCATTATTCATTCATCAGATATGTTCAATAGTAAGTGGTTGCACAAATGCTATTTGTGAATCAGAACCATAGGAAAACAAAAGATGAAAATAATACAATAGTTGTAAATTGATAATAGCTGAAATATATAACTAAAGAGTTAAATATTATCAACATCATGGAAATGCAAATTAAAACCACAATGAAATACCACCTTACTCCTGCAAGAATGGCCATAATTAAAAAGCCAAAAAAACAAAAGGTGTTGGCATGGCTGTGATGAAAAGGGAACACTTTTACACTGTTGATCGGAATGTAAATTAGTATGACCACTATGGAAAACATAAAGAACTAGAAGTAGAACTATCAGTTGATCCAGCAATCCCACTACTGGGTGTCTACCCAAAGGAAAAGAAGTAATTATATGAAAAAGACACAGGCTCATGCATGCTTATAGCAATACAACTTGAAATTGCAAAGATATGGAGCCATCCTAAGTGTCCATTGACCAACAAGTGGATAAATAAAATGTGGTATATATATACCATGGAGTACTACTCAGCCATAAAACGGAACTAAATAGTGTCTTTTGCAGCAACTTGGGTGGAGCTGGAGGCCATTATTCTAAGTAAAATAACTCAGGAATGGAGCACTAAATATCACATGCTCTCACTTATAAGTGAGAGCTAAGCTATGAGGCTGCAAAGATGTAAGAGTGATATAACGGACTTTGGAGACCTGTGGGGGAAGGTTGGGAGTGGGGGTGAGGGATAAAAGACTGCATATTGGGCACAGTGTACACTGCTTGGGTGTCGGGTGCACTAAAATCTCAGAAATCACCACTAAGGAACTTTTCCATGTAACCAAACACCACCTGTGTCCCCAAGACTACTGACATTTATAGAAGAGTTACATATTATCAAAATTACCTCTTAGGGAAAGAATCACAGAATCTTATTCCCTGAAAATATTTTTATCATTTTAAGTTACATTGTATTATGTTCTACTATTGCCACTAAAATAATGGCTATAATATTTTCATTTGACATTTTCTAGATATTAGAAGTGAAATGATGAATTATAGTGAAACAATTTCTTTTATTTCCTAAGTACTGTACTTCATGGTTGGATAGGGGAAAGCTGTTGTCAAGTTTGTCTGGGTTACTTGCTTCTCTCCTTCCTAAACAATACTGAAAGCTCCTTTGGTATTTGTTACCATGTTATGAGCTCGGAAGTCTTGGCACTGACTAAGATGATATAGTAGAATTACAAAAGAAAGAAGCTATGATACAATCTGGTTTAAGTGGGGAATTAAACAAGGTTCAGTAGAAGTCCTCTTCAGTGACTTGCCATGTTAACCCTCTCAGTTCCTTCCATCGTCCTGCTGTCTGATGGCTCCTAAAGGCTGAGTTGCTTGAGAGGAAAAGGCTCTTCCCTAGTATCACCACATACTTTCCTTCTCATTGGTTGTGTTGCCAATGGCATTTCCACACCTGTTTAGCAATTTGCATTTGAAAATTTAACTATCTAATTTAATTAAATGCTACACTGATGGAGAATTGTGAGGGTCGAGAGAAACCTTTGGAAATACGTGAGAAAGTGAACTATTTAGTAGATATTGGGTGAATAAACTATAAAAGCTATGGAAAAGTTGTAAAAAGTCTATATCCAGGTTATTTTGCAAATGGCTTTAGTCCCTGCCCTATTTTAAAGAAATTAAAACTGCAAATCATAGCTAATGTGACATGAGTGTGAATAATGGCAAGAAAAGAAACCTCCATAGAACTCCCATTAACTGATCAATTTTTTGAAAAGATATTGGGCCCAACTACATCAAAAGATTGGTCAATAAGTTTACATTTAAATAGTTGACATTAAAATTATATGTTTAGTGAGTAGATGTATTGTTGTTAAAATGATTATACCTATGTTAACTGATTTTTCAAAACTAACTGTCTCACTGCAATTCCTGACTGGGTCATTTGGAGCTCCTGCTACTCAGGGTTCCTAAAAGGGTCAGGTGGTGAATTTCCTGCAGGATGCTGCGTAGTGCATTAGGGGAGAAAGGGACACATCAGGAGAGGAAGAAAGTGTCTTGAATCATTCCTGTATGGCAAGAACAAGTGTCTTTCCTCCCTCTCTTTCCTTTCTCTCTGCTTCCTCTCTTCCCCTCTCCTCCCCTTCTCCGTTTCTCCCTCTTTCTACTTCTCATATCACTCTAAGAATAAGAACATTTTTAACTTCACCAGTGTATCAGTCATAATCCACTGACTAGTCTTTTGGGTCCTGGATGTGACATCAATAGATCAGCTAATGCAGGTCTTTGTGGCACACGCATCCCTTCTCCCACAGCCTTCTCCGCATTTGATTCTTTTCTATGTAATAGCCTAGAGTGTTAAGATGAGGTGCTATAAAAACAGGAAACTGAAATAAAAAATGAGTGTAACATTCTTCTTTGGAGGAAGAAAGAACACTTATGCAACAAAGACAAAAAATACTAACATACAATTTATGATGACATCACAAACCATATTTAAGAAACATTTAGCACAGTAGTTCTCAACCATGGCTAACTATTAGAGCCTACTAGTGAGCCTTTAAAATAATACAAGGTCCTTGGCCCAATTCCAGACAATTAAATCAGAATCCCTAAAGAGCTGTCCAGTAGATTCTGAAGTGCAGCCAGGGCTGCTTTTGCTTTAGGCTTTCAGTTTGAGCTAAAGGCTTTGAGTTAACATGGCTGGGGCTCTGAGGAGTTTATGGGAATTTGTCTGTCAGTGACATTGAAGATACCATTATGGGCATCATGGTGAAAATATGCTTGAATGCTCAATTCTCTTAATTGAAGGGAAAAGGGACTGAGTGCTGAATGGTAGGCAGATTGTGGAAAAGCTTGCACAAAGTTGTATCATGTCTCTTGCTTCATTGATAGGGCCAGTGAGGGCTATCAAAAGGGTGGGCGCATGGTGTGAATTTACCTTGATGTGAATTTGCTTTTACTGATATTAGTCAGTGTCTTTGCATTTACTGTCTATATTGGACCATACTACATGTTGTCTTATTCTCTAATTGTTGGTGCTATATTATTTATTGTTGAATTATTTATTGTCTGTGTTGGGAAAGACATGGTTGGTAAATACCTTTGATATTACAAAGGTTCCTAAGCATATAGTAGGGACTCAGGACATATTCATTGAATGATTAACTCATTAATAGGTATCATTTCAGAAGTAGTCATTTTTTTTTTCTCTTTTTGTTTTACAGACAGGGTCTTGTTCTCTTTCTCAGGTTGAAGTGCAGTGGGATGATATTAGCTCACTGCCGTCTCGAACTCTTTGGCCCAAGCGATCCTTTCACCTCAGCCTCTGGAGTAGCTAGGACTACAGGCATGTGTCACCACTGCTGGCTAATTTTTAAATTTTTGTTTGATGAGGTATTGTTATATTTCCCAGGCCGGTCTTGAACTCCTGGCCTCAAGCAATTCTCTTGCCTTGGCCTCCCAAAGTGCTGGGATTACAGGTGTGAGCCACCATGCCCAGCATAATTATCTTTTGATATGGTAGATTTCAGAACAGCTTATGGTACATTGGCAGTTTCATGCCTTTTGGCTTTACTGTTATTACTGACCCTCTTTTAAATTTCTAGTTTCATAGGAATAACTTCATTCAAACAAAATGCTAAATATTGCTTATAATATAAAACTTTGTCTTATTTTAGGAAAAAGCAAAGTAGTTTTAGTATACACAAACACATTCACAATATGTAAACAACAATTTTGTACTAAATCCACCTATGTGATATACATCAAATAAAAGTAAATTTGGTATTTCCTCTTTACTGAAGAGATAAAAGATCTTGACTGACACTGGCCAAAGATCCTATTAGATTTGAAAAACACCTCATTAGGTATGAAATACCAGAAAAAAATGTGGTCCTAGAAATTATCTTGGCTGCATTATTTGATATGGGATAGAATGCTGACAGCTGAGATTTAAATCAGAAAAGGCTACAAACCACTAGTTCGTAAATCTGGCTGCATATTGGAATCATACGGAGAGTTTTCAAAATGCATGGAAGCTGGGTCCCATCCTTGGAGATTCTGCGGGTTGATGTCAGGAATTTTAAGCACTCTTCGGGTTGATTATTTGCAGGAAAAGTGGTCTGCACGTGTGCATGTATGTATGTATGGGGTAGGGCACTAAATTTGGGTGGGAGTGGAAAGACTGAGAAAATGAGCTGAGCATGGCTGGGCTGGGTAAAGAGAAAAAACACACAGAGAAGAAAAAAATGGCCTATTAAAAGCTAGCACTTCTGGAAATACTAGATAAAATATGGAAATTTTATGAACTATTTTACAATTGAAATCAAGAAGGATTTCTGGGCACTGTGGCTCACACCTGTAATCCCAGTACTTTGGGAGGCTGAGGCGGGTGGATCACTTGAGGTCAGGAGTTTGAGACCAGCTTGGCCAACACGGCAAAACCCTGTCTCTACTAAAAATACAAAAATTAGCTGGGCGTGGTGCTATACGCCTGTAATCTCAGCTACTTGGGAGGCTGAGGCATGAGAATTACTTGAACCCAGGAGGCAAAGATTGCAGTGAGCTGAGATCGTGCCACTGCACTCCAGCCTGGGTGACAGAGCGAGACTGTCTCAAAAACAAACAAACAAAAAAAGGAGGCTATGCCCTGTGTTTGGGTATGTGCAATTTGAAAAATAAAAATGCTCTGGGACTTCCAGTGATAAAAATCTTGCATTGAGGCCTAATTGAGAATGCTGCAATGAGATCAGCAGGTACCGTTCCTAGCAACGTCACTTAATTTTTTTAGGGCCTAGGATGTGAGATGAAGGTTGAGTCACAGTGATCTCAAAGAGATCACACAGTGGCCCTCTGCTGTCCATGTTACGAGCACTGGTCAAGCAGGAACATCCTTAGTTCTCTAGAGAAGTGCAAAATGCGGGCAGATGGCAGAAGACTGACTGGTTTTATGGTCATGGGAGTAAACTTCAGCAAATGGAACTTTGTTCTCCTGTATCTGAGTAAAACATATGTTCCTATACCACCATAAATCACCTGGAGAGAGCCAAATTCTGTTGCCTCTTCCAAATCGTGACTTGACTCATTTGGGTGAAAAGCAATGACATTGTTCTGAGAGTATAAAAACACCAGCTTATAAATAAAAATTTAATCCAAACTTTCATGTTTTGGATCAGGCATCAGATAACTATTCCAGCTCTTGCCCAAGTCAGCAGTCCTCGTCCATGTACCTCTGAGAACCTCAGTGTCTTACTGCGGCATCAGAGCCCACACACCCTTCCCCAGCAATGCTTTCAAAAATTCCTCAAGAGCACAAATGAAGACTCCATGCAATTGTATCCTTAAAAGGTTTCATGCTTGATTTCCTTTGTTTCTAGCTGGGTATTTGCAGTCAGAGACTGAGAATGAAAACAGAATCATCAGAACCCTAGGATAAGGTTGTTTGAAACTTAGATGAGATGGGACATCTCTAATAGAAGACATGAAACTCTGAGAAATAGTCAGAAAACAGGAGGCTCATCTGACTAAACTCTTAGGGCTCTGATGACAGGCACACTCCTGTTTTGCTCTGCATCTCCAATGCTTATCACACAAAGGCACTCGCTACTGGCGGGAAGCATGACTGACTGCTCAGAAAAGGATTGAGGCATCTTTCTCAACCATCCTGTTTCTCAATGCTTAATCCAATTTCTGGAAATGGATACAGCTAAACTACTCATAGCTATACTGTATATTTTCAAAGGAAAGGTTTTTTGAGGGGATAGGTGAGAAACAGCATAGAGAGTACAAAAGTGAAAGAGAGCGTTTTTCAGAGTAACTCCAGCACAGCTCCTCCTGACTCATGGGAATGAGTATACCTTTAGGTTGTTGAGGAGAAGGGCACCAGGATACCAGAACTGGATGAAACATCCCCTATGAGCTAATGTTTGCTATGGTCCCATGTGATGCTGTTATACCCTAGAACGGGCATACCAGTGTTCATAAATACCCTGGCCTTTCCTGGCAAATATATTTTTCTAATTTAATATTTTAATTAAATATATCTATTTAAAGCCATATACTAAATATTAAATCAAATGTTATTTATATTTTATATCAATATAATATACTGACATTAATATTTCCAACGTCACATTTTTCTTATAGATTGCCTCGTGAGGCTTCTATAGAAGTCTTACACATTTCAAAAGCATGAATCAGCCTCCCTAAATCCACTCATCATGGGAAAAATTGAAAAAATTCCAGCCTTAATGTTGGATTCCCATTCCTCTACCATGTTGCACCCCCTGCTAAGTCATTGCTGCACTGTGAGACCCTGCCCATGGGAGTTAGTTGTCCTCACACCTGCAACAAATTTTGACTTGGTCTCTGGTGCCCAGGCATATGGAAGTTCACCCAGCTGTGTTGCATATGAATATATCCATCTGCTCAGGACTCTGCTGAGATTACCTTTTCCTGCAGACGTTCAATAATAGCAGCTAGATTAGCCTCACGGTTTTCCTTAATTTGTTCCATTTTCAGGATCAGCTTTTCCTCCGCCATCTTGCTGAAGTTGTTGTTCTCCTCCAAAGCCTTCTGAAGGACTTCTCGCTCGTGTTCCCTCTTCTCTGCCAATTGTTTCAGCACCTGGGCCTCCTGAGACTGGGGAAGAAAAACATAGCCATCTTATAATTATCCAAACACAAACCTAGCAGAATAATAGCCCACCAATTGGAGGGAGCGTTCTTTTCCGATGAATAGTATTTCCAGCCTTGAGCACTATTGTCAAGTCTCTACTCATCTGCATGGCTTAGAGTTTTCTATAGAATGTGGCTAGTTGGGAAATGTGGTTAGCTGAATTTTCAGCTGTGAATATATTTCAGACTGTCTTAGAAGAAGAAGCATTTAATCCTCATTGAGGAGTTACAAATTTTTTTTAAAAAAGAAGTTGTTGCTAAGCATTTATGCAACAGAAAATGCTATAATGAATTACTGGATGGCAATATCCCATTAAAGCCTGAGGAAAATGGTTGAGGACTGAGGCAAGTTCTAATCTTCCTGATCCATTGTTTTTTAATCAACTGTAGGCTAGGCCTTACAATGAGCTTTTCAACTTTCATCAATCAAATCATCAAATTCACTTTCTCCTTTTATTTCACACTCCCTTTCCCCCACCCCCATCCCCCATACACCAAAGTCTCTTTGGAGATCTGAGAACAGTGCAAACTTAGTGTTCATTTGGCCACAGAGAGCAGAAAGTCTTTGTTTTGACCCTCTCTTGAAACCCTGTGGTTGCTCAGTGATTTAGATCCAGATGTACACCCTGCCCCGCACTTTGAGCACTGTAATTTTCTTCCAGCGTCAGGAGGCTGTATGGCTCTGCACAGTGGATGGTAATCACTGGAGCACTTGATAACAATGCAAGTGCCTGGCATCTACCTCCAGAGATTCTGATTCCAAGGTTCTTCCGTGAGGCCCAGTGATAAGCATCACTAATGATTCAAATGCAGGTAGTCCAGTCTACCTTTTGTAAGTCCTACTGGCATGGGCTTTGATGTCAGGTCTGTGTTCAAGTCTTACCTCTGTTTGTGACCCAGGATGTGTTATGTAACTTCTTTCCATATTCTTTTTATTCTCCCCATTATGCAGCTGAGAAAAGTCCTACCCAATACTGACCTATCCAGGTTTAAGACTAAATTATTACACACTCATGGCTCCTGGATAATTTCTTAGGATCAGCTGATACCCTGAGGCGATCCTTCACAAGAGTAATTATAAATGGGAATATCTAAACAATGGTTGATCAAAAAATATTCCTAAGTGCCCTGTTAAATACTGATTACCATTGAAAGCATTAATGGGAAAACATTTTAGTTGATGGTAGTGGTTGTGGGCATTTACTGGAAAGGTCTTGCTGTATAAACAATATGGGGCCTGGAGAAAGGAGAAACTTCTCTTCAAATAAAATTCTACAGAAATGGTAAGGTCGGACAGCCTTACACTTCTTTATTGATGTGTTTATTCTGAAGTTGATCAGGAATAGGTCTGTGGCTCACTGGAGATTAGACAGAAAATCCTGGAAACCAGCCCTCCCTCTTGCTTTAACCCCATAATGGTTCCAGGACAGTTTATTATTTATTTGTTTTTGTTTTTATTTTAGATAGAGTCTTGCTCTCTCACCCCGGCAGGAGTGCAGTGGCGTGATCTCTGATCACTGTAACCTCTGTCTCCCAGGTTCAAGCGATTCTCATGTCTCAGCTTCCTGAGTAGCTGGGATTACAGGTGTGTGCTACCATGTCCTGCTAATTTTTGTATTTTTAGTAGAGACGGAGTTTCATCATGTTGGCCAGGCTAGTCTTGAACTCCTGGCTCAAGTGATCTGCCTGCCTTGACTTCCCAAAGTGCTGGGATTATAAGTGTGAGCCACTGTGCTTGGCAGATTTCAGGACATTTTTAGTGGAACCGACACTTTCTTACCTTGTATTAGTTTCAGGAAAACTAATACAAAAATAATAAGAAAAGTATAACATAAATTGAGTTCAAACTCCAATGGAGCCTTTCTGGAAGAAGTATGAATAAAATATTTTCTAGCTGGTTCACTCTCCTGCCTCTAGGTGGGACTGTCGGTAAAGCATCCTACTTAGACTTTGCTTATTTGCTGTTATCAGGACTACCGAATTGTTACAGGGAGAGAGGTGTGTATGTAAATCGCGCAGTGGCGCGGTCTCCGCTCACTGCAAGCTCCGCCTCCTGGGTTCACGCCATTCTCCTGGCTCAGCCTCTCTAGCAGCTGAGACTACAGGAGCCCGCCACTAGGCCCGGCTGATTTTTTGAATTTTTAGTAGAGACGGGGTTTCACCGTGTTAGCCCGGATGGTCTCGATCTCCTGACCTCGTGATACGCCCGCATTAGCCTCCCAAAGTGCTGGGATTAGAGGCGTGAGCCACCGCGCCGGGCGCAATGTAACATTTCCACTCAGTGGTTTAACAATTCCTTCCTGCTCCTCATAGATCAGTGTTTCCATTACTGCCCTAGATAGGATCCACCTGGATTTTTAATGGCCACTTTTTAAAAGTAGCCTTTCCACAGAAACTCCTGTGGCACAGTGACATGAGCCCTAACCTGGTATTCAGAAAGCCTGGGTTTGTATTCTGCTTTGCTGACCCTGGCGCGTTGAGATAGACTTCATGGCCAGGGGCCATGCGCCTGCTGCTCTTCAGACAGGATCAGCTTACAGAGAGTTACTGCGCATTATTATCAAGAGGCCACTGCAACTGCCAAATGTTTCATTTTCAGATGCTCCAATTAACTTTGGCACTTTGTTCAGTTGTGTTTTAACTTAATGTTTACATTTGCGTTCTTAATTTTCCTTTGTGAAAGAACCAAAGTCAAGAGGAAACAGCATGGAAATAAGATTCAGACGGGAAGGCTTTGAAATTACAAGGTAATACAGCAACACACACTTTTCCATATTTCTTGCCTTGGTGGGACACATTTGATCTGCATGAACAAACTCCTGCAGTTCCCATTATGAATAATGGAGAATTCCCATTATAACCAATGCCTACTACATTTACTGGAGTGCAACGTTTGGCTCAGTTTGAAATGCCTCAATTTAATGGGGTTAGTACTTTTGTAGCTATTGGGGCTAAATGAGATTACACAGCATAGGAGTCAAGTGCATTTCTTTAGCACAATTAATGGGGTGAAACAGAAACAGAAGGCAGTACAGAGTATGGTCACGTGAGTTTGCTGCTAACTCACAGAGACCTGCCAAACTGGGCCAAGCTGTGCTTCAGGGCTGCTCACTTCTGTGGTGCCTTTTCTTACACTCTGGAAGGGAATGTTATATCCACTATTATCTCGACTCCCACATTTGCAGGACCTAATAATTGTCTGTGTTTCAAATATTTAAAGCTTAAGTCCACACACACAAAAATACAGGATGTGAAGTCAATTATGGTGGAAAGCATTCTATCCTGAGGAAATACTTATAACTTCCTATATTAGTCTCTATTCATAAGCAATGAATTTTTTTAAAATTTAGAGACAGAGTCTTGCTTTGTTGGAGTGCAGTGGTGTGATCTTAGTTTAGTATAGCCTCAAATTCCTGGGCTCAAGAGATTCTCTTGCCTCAGCCTCCCGGGTAGCTGGGACTACAGGCATGTACCACGACACCTGTCTGGCAGCCAATTTTTGAACAAAATATTCAGTGGAGCTAATAACCATGGGGACATCTACCTCAGTTCCTAAGGTCTCTGCTACCCCATCGGGGCAGAAAGGCATAACCTCCCTTCCTTTTTCACAGTGTAGCATCCAGATAGATATTGCTGCCCATGACTCCTCTAACTCATTTCTTAGGTAAAACTTGATTCTCACATGAACATAGTTTAATCTTCTAGTCAGACCCTCAAGGAAGAAAATTGGTTCTGATTCCAATGAGCAAATAGGCAGTTTAATCAATGAGAAAATAAAAGGTTAGTCCAGAAAACTGCACTAAAACATGACATGAAATGAGTGAGGCTGTAGAATAAAAAACATGCAATATACAAAAGTGGCAGCATTTTCCTTCATTTTTGGCAAAGAAGTAAAGTTCTCACTACATGTTCAAATAGGTATTCTTACTTTATATCTTGACTGTGCAGACAGTGCAGATTAGCAGAAAGGAATTGGGATTGCATGGACTTATGACAGGGAGGGTGGTGAAGTGAGAGAATCACTAAAAGTTGTTAAAAATAAATTGTCCAAGGAAAAAGTATCTGGCCTTGGAGGAACACTTCTAAATAACCTGTACCTAACATAGAAGGTCACTAAAATATTAAAATGGAAAATTAGGGCAAGACAATGATCAGCTGATATAATGCAAATGTCAGGGCAAAATATAGAACTGAGATGTTCAACGTGACATTCTGGGAGACTAAGGAACGTTCTCGATCTTGCTATTATGGGAACTGAGGCACATTACTGGTGAGCACCTTTCCTAGGCATAAACCTCCTCACACTGAACTCAATCATTGAAATAATCACATGAGAGGTACATGAAGGGAAAAACAATGAGACAGGGAAGGAGACTTATTGTACATTTAGGAACACTTTAACATTTTGCAAAGAGGTTAATTACCAATTTTTATATTACTGAGTATAAAAGTTTAATTACTGTACAAATGGAGTGGAAGATAAATTTGAGTAACTGGTACATAAAACTCATTTTGTTTTATGTACACAGATGAGACTTAAGACTACATTTTAGATAGCACTAATTTTCCATTTATTTCTGAAGTAAACATATTTATTTTCTTGTCACTTTTCATTATTTGGGGGATACATTACTTGCTATCCAGGACCGTTGATCAGACACTAAATCTCCTAGTACCAAAAATGCCTTTACACAAGTAGGTTAGGTGGTGTGTCTGTAATTATTGACTTTACTGCTAACAATGAAAAACCATTATCGACCCATCTAAAGTCACAAATAATGTCCTGTTGAAATATGACAATTGAATATAATTATGTAAAACCAAAGAGTATAATATTCACTTTGCGTTGAAGAGCCCGAAGCATAACAGGAAATTTAAAATGATTAAAATCCAAAAACCTTTAGAATGAGCCCTTCTGCTAAAGTGTGTAATGGGTTTACTGTGGTTAGCTCCTAGGAAAAGAAACGTGGGGGTGCTCTTCTTCACCGAGAAGGTAGCACACGGGAAGACTCTGTGGCCCACGTGCCATATTCTGTAAGGAGCAGAATGTTTCCTGAATGTCAAGCTGTGAATAATCCAGTACTTTGTTTCATAATCCATTGCTATACAAACCACCCTCTCTTTCCCTGGATTCCATTTTAATTGCCATCTACAATGTGAGATACCAACAAATGGAAAAGGTAAGTCTATCATGTTTGGTGACTAATGATCCACTTCTATGCCATTTTATTAAGAATAAGCAACACATCTTCCTTTCAGAGGCTTAGTGACTTTGAAGCTGATTATGCCAGTAATGAGAGCATGCTAATGAAATCTCGCTGGACTGGTTCGAGTAGGGTGCTTTTTAATTTAATCTCTTTTAGGGTGAGATTTTATCAATGTCATTAAGATCCTTTCGTTTTCACAATATTAATTTTTTCAAGACACTTTTAATTGGCCTGATCTATTTATATATCTATTGCCTATCAAACTTTCTTTTCTTCTATGCAACTTGATAAAGAATATTTTATAATATTTAAAAATATTGTCTGGGCACTCTGGCTCATGCCTGTAATCCCAGCACTTCAGAAGTCTGAGGTGGGTGGATTACCTGAGGTCAGGAGTTCGAGACCAGTCTGGCCAATATGACAAAACCTTGTCTCTACTAAAAATATAAAAATTAGCCCGGTGTGGTGGTGGGTGCCTATAATCCCAGCTACTTGGGAGACTGAAGCAGGAGTATTGCTTGAACCTGGGAGGTGGAGGTTGCAATTAGCTAAGGTGGCACTACTGTGCTCCAGCCTGAGCAACAGAGCCAGATTCTGTCTAAAAAAAAAAAAAAAAAAAAAAAAGCAATGTATTGTATGGTAGCATTTCAGTCTCTGTTAATGAGAAACTTCTTTTCTTTATAAAGTCATGAGTTTGCTAGATAATCTCTGTGAGGTCAGAAACTGGATGCATCTTCACATAGTAATTGTTAACCCTTTTACCATGCCGGTTATATGTCTTTATGTAGAGTAACCTTCCAATTCTCACACTAACTACATGACATAAGTTCTATTACTAGTCTCATTTTACAGATTGATGAAAGAAGACATAGGGAGATTAAGTCACTTGCTTGAGGTCACACAGTTTGTAAGTGGTGGAACCAGGATTTGAACACAGATATTCTCTTAACCACAGGTTCTTAAAGACAATGTTTTAAAGATGCTCTTAAACACTGTGCCCTGCTAAGGATGCCCATGTAATTGATTGTCCAAACTGGAACACTTATGAGAATAAAAGAGAAATAATTAATAATGGTATCAAAACAACAAGAGTTAGCTGGAGTTGTCCTGGGCCAACTGGGATGTATAGTTAGGCTAGCTCTGCTGCCTCTTGCCAAATACATGTTGGTTGAATGAATGAATAAATGATAAATGGATGGTTAAAGTGTTCATGTCATTTCACCCTTGTGGGTCAGTTGCATTATGGAAACTTTGATTTCAGGAGATGAGCTTCAAGCTGCCCAGATGAGATTGATACAGACTCACAGAAGTGATTATCACCGACTACCAGCGATAATCAAAGAATGGAGAAAAAGCAGGGAAAGGGCTTATTCTTTTTATGACAAGCTTCTTCTACTAGCTAATCACTGGAGCATTAATTCTGCCTCAAAGAAGCCTGAGGGAGTATCCTCCAACCTAGTAACCAGATGGTCAGTGCTGCAGTAATGTCAACAGATGGAGTGGGGAGGTGAGGAAATTGCCAAAACATTGAACACAAAGTGAATCTGAGCCCAAGTGGAGACGCCTCTGTGGCACCCTTCCAGCTATAAATCCAGAAAGCCCCCCAGACACAGCCTAGGTCATTAGTTCCCTGAAGGGATCCCTGAAGTCCCAGGAAGAGGCCTTCAAGGCATTAAGGGTAGGGGGAGGGAGGAGAACTCATAAGGTTTTTTATGTTTAAAACGCCCTAACAGAAATCACATTTCACATCTATATCCATGTCTATCTGTATATTTACTTTGAGTTAGAATTATGTCAATTCAGTGCAAAACTTTTTATCTTTTAATCAGAAATAATTAGCAATTACAGATTCCTTTGATTATAATCATGGTAAGATAATTTATTAATACTTATTTAAAAGTAGTATGTTCGCTAGGTAGAATCTTCAGAAACCTGTAACTTACAGGAAAGGAAATAGGTCCAGGGCAATGGAATGTTGCTAACCTGTGGGCCAGGTGGAACGTGTATGTATTTTTGGAAAGTCTGTAGTGACTCCTTACTGCTTATATAATGGAATTTGTGCACTCACCTGGCATTCATAGCCCTCCCTAATCTCACTTCACTACTCTCAAACTCCCTAGCCAAATCCACTAGTCCAAACCACTGGTCTACCCACTTCTCTGAAACACACACTTTCTGCATTCTTGCCACTGTGGATCCTTAGTTCTGGAATCACTGTCTTAGTCTCGAACATTTTCGTGTTTTCTCTATTTATCTAATACTATTTATTTTTCTAGTCATCTCCCCCTTTTAAAAAACAGATACTTCTTTAAAAAGATGCTGCGACTCACATAAAGTAGTGAAATGGTTTTATTATCCTTAATAATCTCCCATTTCATGCGAAGTCAAAGTCCTTAATTGCTACCTCTGACTTCAGTTGCTACCACTCTCCCCCTGCTCTCTCAGCTTCAGCCACGCTGGCCTGTGTGCTATTTCTCAAACGCACCTTGTACATTGCTATCTCAGGGCCTTCGTACCTGCTACTCTCATTACTTTGAATGTTCAGGTCCCAGAGAAGAGCTGCCTGCCTTACTCCCTTGCTACCTTTGTGCTTCTTTTCAAATGTTCTCTTACTTAAGAGGTTTTTTCTGACTATCCAATAATTATATTATTATATATAGTAATAATTATTTATTATAGCTTCTTTCACCCCCACACCCCCATTCTCTTTGTCCTGCTAATTTTGTGTCATCTAATATGCTGCATATGTATTTATTAGCTCTTTCTCCCCCACTCGAATGTAAGGTTGATGAGTATCCCCTGTGCCTAGAACGGGGCCTACCAAATAGTAAGTGCTTGATAAATATTTGTTGACTGAGTGATTTTGCCCAGACTAGGAATTCCTTAGTACTGTTTCAGATGTCATTTGGAAACTTAGTGCCTGTAATTGTTTTAGGATGGGAGGATGGAATAAAAAATCAAAACAAACTATATATTGCCACTTTCACATTTGGCCCTGTAAGTTATTATTTATTTATTCACTTAAAAACATTTGTAGTAACTCAGGCAATGGCTAACAGGAGTTGAATAAGAAAGAAAAATATTTTTTGTAGTACTAACTATTGCCAAGCACTATTAAACAAAAGACAAGTTCTATCTTCATGGAGTTTATAATCTAGTGGGAGACATAGGGTTAAATAAATACATATGCATATAAATACTAATATGCCAATAAATACTAATTACTTACTAATTGTGCTAGGTGCTACAAAGGAAAACCTGGTTACCATGAAAGAGAGTAAGAGATGAAACCCAGGTTCAGAGAAGTCCCCTCCCCACAGTAAGGAACTGAAATAGAAATAGAGTAGGTAGCTGAACAAGAGGGCGTGAGATTTAGAAGATCCTATTACTTACAGTGCATCCTAAACTTCACACTTGCATTAGCTCTGACGATGTAAAGATTAAAGCCATAGAATGGAAATGTATTTTGAACTTTCCGAGTTCCCATATCAATGTAATTTTTAAAGAATACATATATATGTAAAAGTAAAGTTGAATCTGAATAATTATTTGGTATTGATTTTAAAAACTTAGGCCTAAAGTTTCCCCATTATTCCCTAGATGTTTTCTGTTTTAATATCTGTATCTGCTACTGGCTGCCTTTGGCTACTAGGCACTGGGAATATATCTAACATGAACTGAAAAGAGTTGTAAATGTAAAATACACACTGGGTTTCAAATACTTAGTATGATAAAAGAATGTGAAACAGCTCATTAATACTTCTATATTGATTATATGCATATTGAAATAATGTTTTGAATATATTGGGTGAAGAATATTTTATTAAAATTCATTTCACATTTATTTTAAAAATGTGGCTTGCAGGAAATTTAAAAATACACATATGGCTTACATTATATTTCTTTCTTTCCTTTTTTTTTGAGATGGAGTCTTGCTCTGTCATCCAGGCTGGAGTGCAATGGCACCATCTCTGCTCACTGCAACCTCCACCTCCTGGGTTCAAGCAATTCTTCTGCCTCAGCCTCCCCAGTAGCTGGGATTACAGGTGCCCGCCACCAAGCTCAGTGAATTTTTGCATTTTTAGTACAGGTGGGGTTTCGCCATTTTGGCCAGGTTGGTCTTGAACTCCTGACCTTAGATGATCCACCTGCCTCGGCGTCCCAAAGTGCTGGGATTATAGCCATGAGCCACCACACCCGGCCTGGCTCACATTATATTCCTTGGACAGTACTGTTTCACAGAGCTGCCTAGATTGATATTTTTCATTCCGTCTATAAGAAAATAACTGTAGCAGGGCAACAGAAGAGTGTTGCAAATTGAATAGTGTATGAACTAAATAATTATTCTACTTGTTATAGGAACACTAAACATTTATAGATAGAAAAATGTAGACATCTATAGTTTTGTTTACTTAAGATCCATTACCCCTTCCTCTTGGGAGAACACCTCGATTTTCTTCTGGGGAACTACCCTCCACAATTCTTACCCCAGAGATCTTAGTTAAACTCCTTTGCAGGTCAGTGGTGTGCATGTGATTCAGGCCAGCAAATCAAACTGTTACATCCTCTTGGCCACAATGATTGATTCTAGGTTGGACATGTGATCCAGATCAGGCCACTGAAACTCAATTTCAGGACTTTCATTAAATATTGGGAAAAAGAAGTTCTGTTTCTGCCAGAGTCACTAAGTTGCGAGAAAAATAATTTGGAACTGATTATTGAAATTTAACTTTCTTGGTAATGAAACCAATTAAATGCAGGAAGAGATGACAGGCATTAAAAGAAAATTTTCTGATAATACTGTGATCCCTGGATCCAGCTGTTCCTAATGCTGTTGCCACTCCTAGACTTTTTGGTTCCATATTTGCTTTTTGTTTTAACTAGTTGAGTTGGGTTTTGGTTATAGGCATATCCTTACTAACATAATTACGGAGATATATGCACTTGCTAAAGACTCTTAAAAGAGAATTAATAGTTCTTTAAATTAGTGCTAATTAAGTCAGTATAACCCAAAAGAGTAAAATCAATTAGTGATTTTTTAAAGTTGGCACTTTCTGCTAATTAGTTGTATTTTCTTTTAATTAAAACTCTACCATTAACAACAAAAAATAAAAAGATAAAAATAAAACTCGACCACGAGGACATAATCTGTATGGTGATTTTTGCATTACAAAATTTTTAACAAATAACCGGAAAGGTGATGGAATATGGCTTTTAAAGTGTTCCAAGGAATACTTTTTTTCTGGGCATCATAACACTGGATGATTACATTTGTAAATGTCTTTTAACCATGTGGCCGGTTTCTAGTTCAATTCAATTATTTAAATGTATAATCATTGATAATTTCTTGCTGTCAGGGTGCAGGAGCTTTATCAGATTCATTAATTAGTAACCTCAGGGACTTTTATAAGAACACCTAGTTAATTTTGATGACCCCAGTTCTTTTTTTATCCTCAATTATTTCTTTCAAATTAAGTATATTATCTAGAAACACCAGCAACATCCTAAATCAGGATGTTGAATTTTGGTTTGAGTTTTAATTTCACCTCAGTCACTGGCTCTGTATTCTAATCAAGTCACAGCATCTCAATATATGTCAACCTATGACTCATATCTCTACCTATTGCCTATAAGATGCCAGTGCTTGGGTCAGAACTTAAACTACTTTGGGTGCAACATGCTCTCCACTGTTTTAGGCATTGCTTATATCTGTTGGCCGCAAAGTTTTGCTAACTTTGAATAATTTATTTTAGCTTTACTATGAGAATAAACTATAAATAACAGCAAAAAACTGATATAAATGTTTTAAAGCAACTTCCTGTATATATATAGTCGAGTTAGTAGCTCAGGTTCCTGCTTTTTAAATCTAGAACAACGATAACTAGTATTTTTTATATATATACACACACACACATATTAATATGTAATTATGGTATATATATACCAATATTAATATATAATTATAGTATATACACATATACACATCACATATATACATCACAGATATAACATATATTGTTATATCTATATCTATAATTGGTATATGTAATATATAGAGATAGCTATATATAATATATCTATAATATAGATATCTCTATATACCAATTATCATTGCAATTTTATATATATATATATGAAATACTCATCAGACATTTGAAGAACATCACTTTTAGGTGAAAATTGAGATCAGCATGTTACACATCATAGGATTTTTTTTCAACTACAAATATTAGTGTTTTCTTGTTTAGAAAATTTAATCTAAGGATTTCTAACGTTTGAGCCTCATTATTTGATAATACACATATTTGTGTACATATATGTGTGATATATGCACATATACTATACACAGCACATCTGTGTTTGTCCTGCATTCTCTCTTGGGGAATTCAATCTTTAGGAGAAGGACTATCTTCATTCTCTTTTTAATTATCCAACATAGAAGTGTCCAAAGTGTTGGCTGACTTTTTACAGACAACATCATAAAACTTCCTATTTAACTGTTCTTCCTATTTAACTGTTCTTCCTATTTAACTGAAATTATGTATTCTTTGACCAACATCTTCCCAGTGTCCATCCCAACCCCTGGTAACCACAATCCTACTCTGCTTCTCTGAGTTCAATTTTGTGAACAGTCCACATGTAAGTGAGATCATATGGGATTTGTCTTTCTGTGCCTAGCTTATTTCACCTAGCATAGTGTTCTATTACAGAAAACTATACAGATGTATAGTATATAAAATGTATATAAAATTACAGAAAACATCAAAAAAACACAACATCATAAAAGCAGGGAACATGTTCTTAGTGATTACCTGATTCTAAAATTGTATCATAAAAAGTAATGGGAAATACAACGTAGGAGATGAATTACCTAAAATAATTCCATTTTTGGATGATCAAGAGTACCTTGATGGGATTAACTACCATAACCACATGGTTGGAACAGACACATTCAGACAACTTCTGTCTGTGTACAGAGTCCCTAGAATTCCTGAATGTTCTCAAATATTAATACCCTTGGCTCTTCTTAGCCATGTGATTATGGAAAATTAAAAATTTGGCAAAAGGAAAGCTTTTTAATACAAGCAGGGACCAATGGCAAAAAGAGAAAAAAAAACCATCAAGGCTTAGAAAAAGATAAAGAACATATTCAAAGCTCTCAGAGAAGGTCCTGATCTTGGAAGAACCAACTTCCAGGGCAGGCAGTGGGACTCTGAGGAGGAAAGGGGCAAGCTCTTGGCCCTTACCCTGTGGCCAAGAGAACAAGAGAACAGCATCCGGGCAGGAAAGATCTTGGAGGAAGATCTGGTAATTTGTAATTCCAAGGAAAACCACGCCTGACACAGGGGGCGACACAGATCCTGAGAGGGAGGAAGCAGCACTCCTCCCCCTCCCCACCACTGGAGTTTGACAGGGCTGTGTTTTCTCTACAGTGCGTCTGCCTGATGGACTAGGGAAGGGAGGCTTTTATAATAAGGGGATTCAGTCTAGGGGAAGGGGCACTAGGGCACTGAAGCTCTTTGGGTTTCTGAGAGCTCTGGTTTGGCTAGCCTAAAATTAGCATATTATCTACAGTTTTTACCCCAACTAGCCTGGCTCTGTGTTTACTGAAAACCTATACATGTTGGGATGGTGCAGGTTCAGCTGTCATTCTTCTCTGTATGTGTGTGCCCGCATGTGTGAGAGGGAGGAGCAGGGGAGGGAGAGAGTGAAGGAAAATCTATGGAAAAAGTTACCTTTCTTCTTTCCTCTGCAGCCTCCAGTTTCTTCTGGATCTCCTCCAGAGACAGGTCTTTCTTCTTTGGAGAAGCTAAAGTTCGTGGGGCTTCTGAGATAGGAGATGGTGGCTTCAAGATCAGCTCAAAAGCCTGGCCAGAGGCACGTTTGTTGATTTGCTTCACTTCCATATCTGAAAAATGAACATTTGAGAAATGTTAAGCATATAAAGCTTGCAGCATGGGTTTATTTTAATAATTGAGATTCCAGCAATTGGAAGTAGTGTTGTTATTCCGAGAGATAGGAATAAAATGCTGTTTATGAGCATTTACTCTGTGTTGTTTAGAACATATAAGACCTCTCTGTCTTTAGAATAACTATGGATATATTTTAACAGAATATTTACAATATTGGGAAATTTGACAATACCTATAGGGAGTTGAATAATGGTAAGTATACTTAGAAAAACCTAGCCTAAATTGATTTTAAATTAAGCTTTATTTCCCTTTTGAATAAATATGAGCTTTGCATGAAAATCAAGCAGCACAGATTTATTTTTTTGGAAATTATCATAGCTGTAGGCACTTTTTGGTTAGACGAGAAAAATAACGGAGTCCTCCAGTTCTCACATATAATGAGATATCATTATATAGATATGAATATATATGCATACACCATTATATATATTATCACCATTCCTGTGCTTAGGAATCACAGGAGCTACGTTAGAACCAATATAACTCCCTGAACAGTTGGGCATATTTGGCAAAGTCACTGCTGATATGCAAAGCATCCTGCTGATTTCTGTCTTGCCCTTCTGTATATTCATTGCTTCCAGTCATCAATCATGCACAGTGTCCACTCCAGGGATGACAGCATCACTCTGTGATGGGGTCCTTGTCTTCAAGATGCTTACAGTCTAACGGGGCAATAAGCCAACACCCCATTGTAATGTCTTTGCTCCTGTGTTGTTGCTGCTTAGAATATCCTCCTCTAGAGTACCTCGGCTGGAGCTAGGAGCCAGGGAAAGAGCCACTGTGGTGGAGGAGGGAGGGGCAACATTGACTAATCTAATTTGTACACATATACATGGAATACTATTCAGCCTTTAAAAAGTTGGGGGAAATCCTGTCATTTTTGATAACATGGGTGAACCTGGAGAACACTATGCTAGGTGAAATAAGCTAGGCACAGAAAGATGAATCCTATATGATCTCACTTACATGTGGACTGTTCATAAAATTGAACTCAGAGAAGCAGAGTAGGATTGTGGTTACCAGGGGATGGGGTGGAGACTGGGAAGATGTTGGTCAAAGAATACATAATTTCAGTTAAACAGGAAGAACAAATGCAAGATACTTTTTTTTTCTTCTTTTTTTTTTTGTTTTTTTGAGACAGAGTCTCACTCTGTTGCCAGACTGGAGTGCAGTGGTGCTATCTCGGCTCACTGCAACCTCCGCCTCCCAGGTTCAAGCAATTCTCCTGCCTAAGCCTCTTGAGTAGCTGGGATTACAGGCGCTCACCAACACGCCTGGCTAATTTTTGTATTTTTAGTAGAGATAGGGTTTCACCATGTTGATCAGGCTGGTCTTGAACTCCTGACCTCGTGATCTGCCTGCCTTGGCCTCCCAAAGTGCTGGGATTACAGGCATGAGCCACTGCGCCTGGCCACAAGAGATTTATTGTACAACCTGCTAACTATTGTTAATAACAATGTACTGTATTCTTGAAAATCACTGAAAGAGTAGATTTTTTGTTCTCATCGCAAATAAATGATAGGTGTGTAAGGTAATTCATACATGAATTTGTTTGACTTAGCCATTCTCTAATGTATATATACATAATTCCAAATATGCCATACACCACAAATATATACAATTTTTATTTGTCAATTAAGAAAAAGAACTGAAGAATGGTTAGCCATTTTTTTTCTATCAGTGGCTTATGTATTAAAGATAAGCAGATTATCAGACTCTTATGTTTTAAGCCTGCATAATAGAAATTATAATATAAAATAGTATAATTTATAATAGAAAAGATGATAACTAGCACCTGCTAGGACATTTATAATTACAGAACTCACAATTTAGTAAAATATAATGATTTTTAAAAGAACCTCGTTGGTCAGCCCTCAATTTTGGATGAGCATTCTTTGAGTACCAAACACCATCTCTCTGGTTTTAGCCCACTGATCCTTGTTTGAGGTGTGAAGCTACCCATGATTAGGCCGTCCTCTGTGGTGCACCACCAGTTTTCAAGTATTTGAAAACAGTTATGTTTCATTTCAAGTTGTTCCCCCAGGCTAAACATCTTCAAGTGCCCCAGAATGACACTGTTTCTAGATCTTTACCACCGTATTATTTCCTAACCTCTAAGTGCTCTCTAATTTATTAATATCTTTTTAAAGTTGTGGCAACCAAGCCAGCAGGTTATGTCCCCATTAATGTTCTTTTAGCAGCCTGGTTAGTGCACGTAGAGGCTGTGGCCAAGTAAAATGCCAGACTGGCAGGACTTGACCTCAGATCCTTAGCTGCTAATAGATAGTCTAGATAAAACTAACTCAATAAGTATATTGAAAATGATGTGGGCTTTTTCCTTCACAAATGTAAAAATGTTTTTCATTTTCCTGATGGCATCCAAGATTATAGTTAAATTTTAAATACAATTTTATAAAAAATATGTAAGCCTATGAATAAGGATTATAAGATAACATGGGCAAATAAAAACAGCTTATTTGATAAGGTGATAGTGTTTTAAATGGCTTAGGTTAGAGGCTCTGGAATTAGAACTGCCTATATTTGCATCCAAATAGTAAGCCCCTCTTAATAGCTGTTTGACACTAGGTAAGTTAATTAACTTCTTTATGCTTTTGTTTCCTCATTTAAAAGATGGAAGTAAAAAGAGTATCTTCTTTCTAAGGTGGTTGTGAAGATTAAAAGATAAAGGATGCTGAATGCAAAGCACAAGCCAAATACTTAGTGCTTACAAATGTAAACAATAATAATAATTTCTTGTTATAATGTTTGCCTGTAATAAACAAGTCACATTATTATCCAACGTAGAAATATCAGGTCAAGTTAAAGACTGCAGAAATTTCAAATTCTCTACAGACTCTTTTAGGAAGCACAGTTTACAAGCACTGTTGAATTATCTATTCAACTTCAACTTTAAATACAGCTCAATAAAAATTATAGAAGCCTGTGGAAAAGGATTATGAGAGAACACAGGCAAATAAAAACAGCTTATTTCAAGAATCAGCTCACACATAACTTCACATTTTTTCTTCCCCTTTTTTCAATCCCTAACTGAGTAAAAACCATCCCTGGCTCCTTTGTCCTAACCACTCTGTGTTCTACATTCTGGTTGTTCATGTAAGACTCTTCTACTAAGCCCTGAATTCTTTGAAGGTGAGGACTACGCCGTATTGAACTCTGGATCCTCAATGACAATCCGTAGTTAGACATTAGAGTCTTGTAAGAAACATAGCTGGATCCTTCATCACAGCTACATCTAGCAAATAATAA
Source organism: Mandrillus leucophaeus (assembly GCF_000951045.1). Classification (NCBI taxonomy): domain Eukaryota; kingdom Metazoa; phylum Chordata; class Mammalia; order Primates; family Cercopithecidae; genus Mandrillus; species Mandrillus leucophaeus. Next base: position 1,051,459 of record NW_012103654.1, on the reverse strand, counting down.
AGATCTGTCTAATTTATTTGCTGACCGAATGCATTTGTACAAAGTAGGCATTGGCCCTGCATTCTAATGAATGTTTTGTTTGGAGACAGAATTCCTTTCACATGGAGGACACTTCCTTATGGAACAGTTAACTAGCATTTATGATTTTTGTGCCATGATAGAATAACTTTGGAAGGAAAATGCCTTTGAGTCCTCGAATAGGCTTTAAAGGCACAGAAGGGGTTAACTGCCAGAAGGTCAGTTTGTCTTGTCGTTAATGTCTTTCTTTACATATGTGGAAAAGAAAAATAATTGTGAGCCTGAGAGTTAGCAAAATATGCCTTAGGGATATCTAGGATACATAGAACTGTATGAAATATTTTAGTTAAATTGACTCAATTAGGTAAGGATGATGTTGATAATGATAGCTATCATTGTAGAGTGATATAATGAGCTAGGCTTGGCTTTGAGTATTTGACTTACATTAAACCATTTAAATCTCACAACAACCTCAAGAGGAAGATGCTAGAGTTAAATGAGACTCAGATAATCCAAGTATCCATTTGCCCAATGTCGTGTGGATTGTGGCAGAGCCGAAGTAAGCAAAATGAATCAGGATAAATCAAACCTAAAGAGTTGCACCTCAATAATGTTAATTGCCATGCTAATTCTTTAGGCTTTTCTTTTCAGACCCTCTTTATCTAGGGCCTCAGTTATAAGTCAGTTTTATTTATTGAGTCAGTTATTATTATTATCATTAGCTTGTTGACATGTATACACCAAATATAGAAACTATATAAAGACTACAATAAAGCAAAAACAGTGATGGTTGTTGATTCTTTCTCTTGAGTTTTCTTAGTATAAAGCATTTTCTTATAAATTATGATCTACTCCAATTATGTCTTAGCCTATTATATTATTTGCAAAGAAAGGCCTTAGACATATTGTGGATGCTGATATGCTGTATGTGGCTGTTAATAAGAATCCATCCACATTTCTTAACCGACATTGATGTGTTGTTATTAGCACCAAATTCAAACTGTTTTGAGCAATAGGTAATCAATTGGACATAATAGCTAGACACAGCAAGTCAATAGTGAGATCTACAAAATATTGATGTGATTATATCAGGAGTTGTGAGAAACAAATATATATCAACCTTTCTTAATGATCTAGCTAGCAGGGGCATGTCTATCATAGGTAACTCACCATCGTAAGTATAGATGTTGATGTTGCGAGGTTCCGGGTAAAAGCAAGAGCAGATCAGTGACAGCATGGACAGCTCCTTCATTTTTTCCTTGTAGGCTGAAATGAAAAGCTGAAGATTAGTATATTTCACTTTTTCTGAATTTCCCTTTACTGCTTCTTTTAATTTGAATAATAATTATTGCTTCCTGCAGAGTGAATATTGCCAGGTAGACTCCTTTGCATTCTTTCACTAAATATAAATGAATACAAGATGTCAACAGAACTCTGAAGTGCATGTTCCTTATTGCAGAGGACATGAATTGCATAGTACAGCAGGTTAAATAACAAGGGAAAGAAAGGGACTTAGAAAAACAGGGAAGGTCGAAGGAATTAAGATCTAGCAGGATAGGAGGGAGAGAGAGGAAACAGATGGAATCAGTGGAAACAGACATGACTACCAGAGAGAGGGGCTCATTCTAGTAAATGTGCATGCAGGTCTGTTGTACATAAATAAGATTCTGGAGGGCTCATCTGCTGGTTCAGCCTGAATTGCCTCGTACTCATTTGGGAATAGTCAGAGAACTCATCAGGATAGTTATTAAACAAACACATTATCCAGGGTCCTATGTTGCTGCTTTCTCTTAATCTCCAAGGGCATTTTCTTATCTGTCCATCTTTTCTTTTTTCTTTCCTCTCTCTTTCTCTTTGAGACAGAGTTGCTCTGTCACCTAGACTGCAGTGCAGTGGTGTGATCTCAGCTCACTGTAACCTCCATTTCCTGGGCTCAAGTGATCTTCCCCCCTCAGCCTCCCCAGTAGCTGGGACTACAGGTGCGCTCCACCATGCCTGGATAATTTTTGTATTTTTTGTACAGACAGAGTTTTACCAGATTTCTCAGGCTGGTCTCGAATTCCTGGGCTCAAGCAATCCGCCCACCTTGGCCACCCAAAGTACTGGGATTACAGGTGTGAGCCTCTATGCCCAGCCTTTTTTTTTTTTTTTTTTTTTTTTTTAAATTTCAAGTTTTATTTTAGATACAAGGGGTATATGTGAAGTCTTTTTACATGGGAATATTACTGATGCTGATGTTTGGGGTGCAGATCCCATCAGTCAGGTATTGAGCATAGTATCTGATAGGTAGTTTTACAAACCTCTCTCCTTCTCCCCTCTAGTAGTCCACAGAATTTATTGTTCTCGTATTTATGTCCATGTGTGCTCAGTGTTAAGCTCCCACTTATAAGTGAGAACATGCTGTATTTGGTTTTCTGTTCCTGTGTTAGTTCACTCAGGATTATGGATCCCAGCTGCATCCATGTTGCAGCAAAGGACAGGATTTTATTTTTTCTCATGGCCATGTTGTATTGCATGCTGTATATTTACCACATTTTCTTTATCCAACCTAAATAGATGGGCACCTAGGCTGATTCCGTGTCTTAGCTATTGTGAATAGTGCTGCCATGAACATACCAGCGCACGTGTCTTTTTAGTAGAAGGATTTATTTTCCTTTGGGTATATACCAAGTAATAGGATTGCAGGGTCAAATGGCAGCTCTGTTTTAAGTTCTTTGTCTTTCCCTCTTTCTACACACACCAAAGCCCTGGATCTGAGCTCTGATTACGTCTGATGAGGATCTCCTTCCCTCCCTTGCAATCCAGCTTGGGTGCCAATCTTGCCATGCAGTTTCGAGAGTCCAGATTGTCACCTCCTTAGTCCTTCACTCCCCTTCCCCATTTCATTTTCTCATTTTCCCTCTAGGAGGCCTCCTGCCCCGGTAAACTTGGTGAGTATCTCATCACTGTCTGTTGTCATCAGGCCAGGTATCTGCAAACTACCAGATGGGGGCAAGAAGGTAAAATCTTCTTATCTTTATTAATTATGCAATTAGTAAAATTAATAAATTAAGGAAAAGGGAAGAAAATGATGGGTATACTGTGCGCTAACTTGTGAGAAAGTATAAGCAGATGGCTGTGACCTAAAATATAGACCTCCCAGGTTAACAGTTGCCTCTTGGCAGGGGCTTCTGGTCATTATGATAATATAACCCAAGGGAGAGTGGGTATCTTGGGAAAGAGGATTTTCGGAAGACGAGTTTGGGTATTATTGACAGGTCCATCTTTCCTTGGCCAGAAAGAAACATATTCAACCCCTGGATGCCTTAGATCCACAGATATTAGAATTATTCTAAGAGATTATTTAGTCAACTGTCCACCTACCTCACCACCAATTTTACAAATGAGGATATAGCTCCACAGAAGCCAAAGTCACATGTAGCCAGTAAAAACGGTGAAGCTTCTGGATAAATTGCAGTAAATCAATCTATTTTAAAACTGCCAGAAGGCTTTCTTCTAGCTCTACATTTCTAGGGTGAGGTTCAATGTGTTAACAGGTGCAAAGATCAAATATCATTTGCCTATGATTCAACCTAACACATCTTGAGGATCTGCTAAAAGAATCTCCTCATTATTTAGCTTATTTTCTTAAAATAAGCAATACATTTCGTCTTGTGCCATAAAAGTCCTGGAACACCCATTCTGAGATACTTTATTGAACACCATTGGAATTTTAGAAGGCTAAACCAAATTTCTTTGTATCATTTGTTTATTCGGTTAGTGAAATTGTGTCACTTAATAAAGGCCCAGCCAGATCCAGATTCATATGGATGTTCAGTGAGAATCATAATTTCTGCCAGAGGATAAAACATTTGGTGATTTAATACATTTAATTCCATGAACTAATTGAAAACAATAACAGCAAGGTTTTGTAGGCTGGTACCTTTTTTGGAAGAGAAATGCAATCTGGTATCCAAAACATTTTGCAAAATTAAGCACATATTAGAAGCATATGAAGCATATTACATGCTGACTTTATTAAGAAGGGTCAATCCAAACATAAAAATAAAATAAAAGATTTTCCATCTCACAAAATAGGAACAGATGAAAGCTGTAGCAGAACATGAATTTTTAGTGAAGAAAAACTCCTCAATATCTGTCCTTAGGAAATGAAATTCAATAATTTTCACTAAGGCCACTGCCCTAATTATGCTTGACAAGCTAATAAAGAGAGTTTAGAGTAAAAATTGTCAGGAGCCAGCACATTTAGAGCCCTATGTGTAATGAATAATCATTACTATTATAGACTGAATATTTGTGTCCCCCCAAAATTTGTATTTGAAATCTAATTCCCAATGTGATGGTATTTGGAGGTGGGGTCTTTGGAGAGTAATTAGGTTATGAAGGTGAAGCTTTCATGAATGGGATTAGTGTCCTTATAAGAAGACCAGAGAGCTAGCTCAATCTCTTTTTGCCACATGAAAATGCAACTAGAAATTGGCAGTCTGCAAACCCAAAGTGGGCCCTAACTAGAATCTGATCATTCTGGTAGCCTGATTGCAGACTTCCAGTCTCCAAAGCTGTGAAAAATAAATTTCTGTTGTTTATAAGCCACCTAGTCTATGGTACTTTGTTTTAGCAGCTAAAACTAAGAAAATGACTGATAAAAATGTTCTTTCTTGTTCAAGGTGGTCTGGAGACAAAACCCAGTTAACCTCTGTGGGTGATTCCTTTAATAGCATTCTTATCTTTACTGTTATTTGTATCAAAGGCTATGACTCCACATAGCATGACGCTACCCAGTGACAGCCACTGCACAGATTCTCATTGATGAGTTGCTTGCATTCTAGGGAGATCCTTAAAAGCGAGCTGCAACCACAGTCCAAGCAAATCCTGACTGCTTCCCTGAAGCAAAGGCACACTCTCTGTGAAGAAGGGTTTCCTCCTAACGTGGTACAGCTGCCCAAACTCCCCAGATGGCATTGCTGGAAAGGTATGTCATCAGGAAACAAACTTAAGACACAAATGAATAAGGCACATCAGGTTATGTACCTGGCTAAGGGAAATAGTGCAAAGAGAAAAAAAAGGGAAGAGACTTAATGAAAGAAGAACTGATAGGAAACAGTAACTGAATTTGGAGCCACTGAACACTTTGAAAGGTAGGATTAACTCGTGAAAGACTCTTCTCAGAAAGATTTTTTTTTCCGGCTTGTGTGGGAACAACCATTAACATGAATTTTAACACTTATCATTTTGTTATTATTTAATTTGGAATTGATAGTGCAGTATCAGAATTTCTTCCGTTTATTCATCCTAGGCAAAATTTTATTTGACACCTTAGTTTTGGCTAAGGCTGTGTTTTGTTAAAGAAGTAGCGCTATGTATTAGACTTCCTGATCACATATAAAAGATAGTAAAGAATGCTCTGGAAATGTCATTAATATACTACTTTGGGAGAAAATGTGTCATAATCTCTGAGAGGAATATTTGTTCGTGTCCCGACACATTGGTGTTCTTAATGACCATAAAGAAAACGTCGTTTGCAGGACCAGATGGCTGACCATGGCCTTGTGTTCAGGACGGCTCTGCTGATGAGGCCCAGATCTGTTAGCACATTCCCTTTCCACTTTTCCTTTCTCTTGTTTTCCCTGCAATCATATTAGCCTAGTGGGAGGTTTTCTCGGCAAGTCCTAAATACTCAATTTAAATGCAACCTCATTTTTTCCTTTTGAAAAGTGCCTGGGGATAAAGTAAAGGATAAAATCAGATGCTAAAGAATGCAGGATAGATGTCTCTTGCCCTTGGTTTTACGGCAATTCGATTTGCACGGTTTCTGATAGACAGAAAGGACAAAAGCACTTTATTTGAAGCTTGCCAGCTTATATATACAGTGGCAGAAAGCACTTCTTTCCTTAGAAAAAAAAAAACCCTGTCATTTCCAGGCAGTGGTGTCTTTAAACTGGGTAGAGTGGGGCACTGGCTATGGACCCTGCAGTCCTCAGAGCTGGTACCAGGATTTAAAACGGCAGCAGTTAATGGGAGGAACAGGGTTCTCTGCAAATGGGTTCTAAAAACACCTGAGTCTTGCACCTGCAATTGTTAAACCCTGCTCTTCTCCTAACTCTGTCCTCCCTTTTCTCTTTCTCCCATTACCTAAGTCTTAACATAGACAGAAATCAGCTACCTTGCAGTTCATTTTTGGTTCCTTTTTTTTTTCCATAAGGAAATAACATTTCCTTTTTAATTTCAGAAATTAAGCCCCTGATGATAATTTTAACTCAATTCTGATCATATTGTGTGTGTTTGGAAGTTTGCTTACTTTGGGGCACTATAACTCAAGATCAGATTTTTTTTTTTAAAGTCAGATATGTAATCCCATTTAAAAATCCTTTTGGGAGGTCCATCCCTGTGATATTCTTTTTAAAAGACAAAATAGACTAAAATAATTTCTTTTTTTTTTTTTTTTTTTTTTTTTTTTTGAGATGCCCAGGCTGGAGTGCAGTGGCATGATCTCGGCTCACTGCAAACTCTGCCTCCCGGGTTCACACCATTCTCCTGCCTCAGCCTCCTGAGTAGCTGGGACTACAGTCACCCACCACCATGCACGGATAATTTTTTGTATTTTTTAGTAGAGACGGACTTTCACCGTGTTAGCCAGGATGGTCTCGATCTCCTGACCTCATGATCCGCCCGCCTCGGCCTCCCAAAGTGCTGGGATTACAGGCATGAGCTATCGCACCCAGCCAATAATTTCATTTTGAACACTTCTTACATATTATATTGGCTCAAATTCGGAGCATAAAATATTTTGGCTGATGAATATGTAATTAATGATGTAACATTTAAAAAGAAAAAGAAATAACTCAGATTTTTAAATACTCCTTTTTAACATCTCAGAAGATCACTGACATGAGGTAATATTCTAGATATTTCTGCTATGATGATGTAATGCTAATTGCTTTAGAATAAAATTAGATTCAGTCCACATTCTACCCGTCTCTCTCTACAGAAATTATGGTTTTCTAAGCCAGGGAGGTTTTGAAAGATTAATATTTTGACCGAGCAAAGCATTATAGTTTTTCTATGGGAATAGATATCAAATCAAATAAAGGGACATTTAAGAAGGTCAAAGCAGTACAACCCATCACTGGGTTATACAGAAACATATGAGGCTCTTAAATTTCAATTTCATGTATTCTTGGCACCAGTGATAGTGACAAGGAAAAGAAACTAGATGACATGAATCAGTCCTTGTGATCAAAATTGTAATAGAAGCAGTAAATTGTTCTAACCTGGCACCTCACCTTACCCTGGATTCCAGTTAAAGCTCCTGCTGTGTTTAATGAGAGTTCCGCTACATCATGCAGGCTCTTGTCCTTTTTTTCTTTCCCCTGATGAAAGAAATTCTTACAGTCCTTTTTGGAGACCGAATGACACTGTGGTTTAAAGGAGTAATGAAAGCCCTTTATTCTGTTTATGTGTCAAGATTTTTATCACCAAGTCTAATTCTGAGTATTGAGGGTTTCCTCCCCCCGCCAAGCCCCTAAATACTACCAGATAGTAAAACCTAAAATGATAGGTAGATTGGTTGGGACTTAAATGAGACAAAGCCAGGGTGAAAAATGGAGAGTCTGTTCATCTGGTTAAGGACAGTTCTCACGTAAGAATGACTATGCTCTTCCCTTCCTGTAATCTTCTGGGCTGGGCTGCTCCTGAGCAGCAATTTGAGGCTGCCATGACATTCTCTGAACTGTTTCTCCAAAATGGCTCAATGTAGCCCCCAGGTGATTTAAATTTCTCCCTATTACTTTTTAATTCTTGGCTGAAGAGTAGAAAATATATTAGATCCATTTTTAATTAGCAAAACTTACTTCCTATGCAGAATGATTATTGCATTTGTGGGGCCAATGCCCAGAGTCACAAATGTTTTGGTCACCAGTGATAAGGATGCTGGCTTCATTGTTCACTTTGTTGTAATGTGTGGCTTTTCTCCAGAAAATAAACCTTGGCTTCTATCTCACATGGGTGTTTGAATTTAGCCTGACTATGACTTTGTATATAAGACTACATAAGGGTGGATTGCCTATTATGCTCTCAATGAAAGCAGAAACTTTTAGAAATGAAAAGTGTGAGACTTTTATCACACTGCAAAATAAAAAAATATTCAGATGACACTATTTCAGTTCATGGACTAGTTGACTTTTCTGCTTGAATTAACCAGAAGTTGGGAGACTGAGAATACAGATTTAATGAACTCAAAAGGAGTCCTAGAGCTATCACCATGGGATGGGGTTGACTGTTTTCAGATAATGAAATATCTAATTTATATAGAACAGTGGGAAGACACAGAGTTAGATTAAGCAGCAGCAATATGTACCACAAACCTATTAGTTATATCATGATTTAATTCCTTTATCAATCTAAGGAATTAAAAGTTCAGAGCATATTTCTTGGAGAATTTGCATAAAAACCTTACTTCCGTAGGCTGGTATAAGGTTTCAATGGATTTGAAGAGCCTCCATATTGCTGTTTTAGATCTGAGTATGCCTTGTGAAATTCACTTTATGTATAATAGTTATTAACATCAACTGTGAAACAAATATTTTAACTTGGTGTTACTGCCAAGTAATATTTATCAAGGTTCCACCAAAAAGAATTCTTATCTGGGTAGTGGACAAATTGTACTTAAGGCAGTCTCCCTAAATGTTGTCTTAGGAAATGAATGATATCTGAATAATTAATGGAAGATAACTATTTCAGACAAAGGCCACAAAAGCTGCATGTAGGAGCTGAAATTTTGCTTTCCTCCATAATCCTAAAAAGAATATCCACGTGTTCTTCAACGAAATTTTGTAAAATGTGCAGTGTGTAGCATTTACTCAACAGTGTCCTCAAAGTTGCATTTTGCAAACCCCATTCATTAGAGTTTTATTTTAGCCACTCATTCAAACACTGTGCATTGTTTTGCACAGTTTGTGGCATTAGTTTGCCTTATGTAAATGGTGCATTGAACATAAACTGAACAGTTAGGTAAGAGTTTCCACCTGAATGACAAGCCCCATGATTTTGTTGGTCATACTTAAGTAATATGTCTTATGGTCACTTTGTGTCAAAGAGAATAGAATAAATATATTCTATTTTATATTTATAAAATATGTTATATTTTAT